>NC_142030.1:109550143-109857977 GCF_982192425.1 Myodes glareolus
TATATGGATATCAGGGGCTGGAGTGATGCTTCCACCCAAATATAAACCATTGTTTCTTTGTGTGGCAATGATCAAAGCAATATTCTCCATGCCCTCAAGCAGTGCCCTGGCTTTGTACTCTCAAGTTCTCCCATGTTAAACTCTGCTTAGATCATCAACATAATCATATCCTCTCTCCGAGCATTGGACCTGCATGCTTGCTGGCAGTGCAATTGTGCTTGGTCTGGTTGAAAATGGGCACATCATCCAGACTAAAGAAATAGCCGAAAACTTGAAATGGATCACTTACTAACATTTCTAGATCCAGTACCTCAATTAGAAAATGTATAAAAGGACCACAGAGTTTAGTACAAAATAAGCTATAGAATCACTTGGGCTATCTTTAATTTATTTTGAAAGTATATATGTGAAGAATATAAAAAATTTATTCACTATAGAAAAAAATTATAGTTTTTTTTGCTGTGCACCCAATGTAAACAATGTTAAGAGAACAATATTTAATATTAAAATGAAATATTTTAACTGCTGCAGGGCCCAATTATTCTAGATGACACTTATCTATTCATGAAGACACTCTCTTTTGGTGTGTGTGTGTGTGTGTGTGTGTGTGTGTGTGTGTGTTTCTATGTATGAGGAATGTACATGCCAGTACAGACCAAAAAAAAAATGAATATGTGTTCCTCAGGTGACATCTACCCGGCATTTTGAGGCAGAATCTCTCAGTGGTCCTAGGCTGTCCAGTGGATCAGGCTGACTGGCAAGCAAGCTGTAGGGATCTGCCAGACTCCGTCTCTCCAGCACTGAGCTTGCGCCCAACACTAGTTACTATTTTTAACATGGGTTTTAAGGATAAAACTGTAAGCATTAGAAAAACAGAGCCATCTCTTCAGCCTTTAAATACATTTTCAACTTCTTCCATCAAGCAATCATTTATTTAGTCTAACTTAATCTGGAAATTAAAGAAACAAAAAGCACCCAGTGTTTTCCTTGAAGGATTTTATAACTTAGTTTCTCCTCTCATTCATTCTGTGCTTTTCTTCAACTACTTGGGATTATTTGTTTGTTATTTCTAGGAAACACAATAAATTCCTAGGGAAAAGAAACACAGGTACAAACGTTATGACCAACAGGGTATTAAGTCAAGAATCAGAGCTTGAATAATAAAATAATCTCCAACCAATAGCCCTTTACTGAAGACAAAATTTTAAGTTTTTCTATTATGTTTATTTATTTTGTTGAGGGAATTCATGTGCTACAATGTCCATGTAGTGGTTAGAGGAAAACTTGTGACCACTGATCCTCTCCTTGTACCATGTGGATCCATGGGTCAAATTCAGGTGCCCAGGTGGGGTGAAAAGTGCTTTTACTCACTGAGCCATCTTGCTAGTCCTAAAACTTTTGTAGATAAGGGCTCATAAACTTATAGCAGTTGTAGCAACTTATACATGGCCTGCAAAAGATCAATCTGATCAATATTTCACATGGATTTGGAGGACTCATGAGGCCCTGCCCCTAGCTGACAATTTACTGAAAGTTGATTAGCTGATTATTGAGGAAGAGTTGATTTTCTTTAGGGTTATGACCACTGTTCCTGTGTCCATGCTATCTCAGATGATCTTATATGCATGCCAATAAAGACACCATTAACTATACTCAAAAGGTGATAAATAAATAAATGACATGTAGTTAAGAGAGAATGTATGTGGATGGAAGGGGTTAGAGATGGTGTGGTAAAAATACATTTGATGTGTGTCTTAGTTTGCTTTCTATTGCTATAAAAGTGCCTTGACAAAAAATGACTAGGGAAAGAGAAAGTTTGTTTGGCTTACAAGTCACAGCACAATATCAGGGGAAGGCAAAACAAGAACCCACGGCAAAACTTGGAGGCAGGAAATGAAATAAAATCTATGAAGAAATGCTACTTACTGTCTTACCCCTCTTGGCTTGCTCAGACTGTTGCCTTGCCAAACCCAGGACCACTTGCCTAAAGGTTTCACTGCCCAGAGTGGGCTACACTATCCCATCCCATATTAATTATTAATAAAGAAAATATCCACCCAGACTTATATTGACCTATAGGCCAATCTGATGGAGGCATTTTCTTAATTAAATTTCCCTGCCCTGTGTCAAGTTAACAACATTAACAAGGACAAATGCCCCCCTGTCAACTTGACACATCAATATATTACTATTAAACCATAACCTTTCCTTTCTTGTTTGCCTCTAAGATCTCATATTAATATCAGAATATCAATATCACAATATAAAACATTCCAACTTTTTTTGGGGGGGGGGCATTTTTGAGACAGCGTTTCTCTGTCTAACAGTCCTAGCTCTCCTGGAACTAGCTCTTGTATTCCAATTTTTACAAGTCCCACAGTTTTTTAAAAATTTAAACACTTTTAAAAGTTTAGTCTCATTAAATGTCTGAAGTATCTCTAGCATTTGTTCTAGTCTCTAAAGTATTTGTTCCTCTAAAATAAAAAATATGTAACATATTATTTGAAGAGAGGAAACAGAGCCCAGTTACAACCATGCTAAAGTAAAACTAAATGTAGACAGTGTAGGACGTTCAGTGCCTGGCACCGGTACTCACTCATAATCGGACCTCCTGAGGACCTCGCCAGCTCTACTTTTCTGGTTCTCCTATCTCTAGTGCACGTAGCTCCTCTTCTACAGCCAGGCCAGTTCTACCCCACAACTACTGCTTACCTTGTTTGTTTGCCCCATAGTCCTGGCATCGCTAATATGATAGGGTATCTATCTTCACCAATCATTCCCTTTCGTGACTCTGACATTATCATATGGTACCAAAGTTCCACTTCTCCCTTGACCCTTCTAAAACTGGGGTTCATGCTGTATCTGAAGATATACCTTCATCAATGGCCTCTCATGGTGCCATGCTTCAGCCTCTCTCTACGACAACTTCAATTCTTCAGTTTCACTCCACCAAAACTAGAACCATCTGGAAGATTCCTAGATAATGCCAAGTTTTGTGCTAGCTTGGAATGTAGCTGTGGCCTCTCTGGCCTACAGCTTTGTGTACTAACCCTGATTAAATAGATCCCAGAAAATTTTGCCATAGTGATGCTGGTCTCTTTTTAATTACAGCTGATTCTTTAGCTCCACCTGAGCAGCATCTGTTTCCTCAGCAAATCATACCTTTCACCTTGATAGACTGTTGTGGGAGTTTTCTTGGTCATTTCTGGCTGCTCAACCCCGAAATAATCACAAAGAAAATATGTTATTTGCAATCTTGTTTAACCAGTAGCTTAAACATATTTCTGGCTAACTCATATCTTAAATTAACCCATCTCCATTAATCTGACTATTGCCACAAGGCTGGGGTTTACTGAGTAAAGTTCTAGCATCCATCTCTGGTGGAGCTAAATGGCTTCTCCTGACTCTGCAATCCTTCTCCCAGCATTCAGTTTAGTTTTCCCTGCCTACCTATAATCTGCCTTGCACAGGCCTAAGACAGTTTCTTTATTAACCAATGGTATTCACGGCATACAGAGGGGAATCTCACATTACCTCCCCTTTTCTGTTTAAATAAAAAGAAAGGTTTAAATAGTAACATAGTAAAATTACATATAACAAAACAGGTTTTAAGAAAAAGAATTACAGTTGCAATATTTATATCTACTTTATCTTTTATCATAACTAAGGAAAACTATAATTATATATTCTTTATCTATTCTTCAACTCCATCAAAGACTTCAGAAGAATATAATATTACCCAAGTAGACAGGAAGTTCATTTTAAACATCTTCCAAAACTCTAAAATTGACAGAGATATCTTGCTTCCCAGATAGTCATCTAAAGTTTTCTGTATCATTGGGGCATCCGTCTTCAGCCTACAGGTCCATAGTATTCTGCAGACATTTCCATGGAACAGAAAATTTTAAGATCTGTTTTGCCTTGTAGTGGCAAAGTCTATCAGCTGCTTTCTTTTGTGTTTTGCAGAATGTCTGGCAGATTCTTTTATAAAACAGGAATCTCGAAGGACCTTTAGGCAAATTTAGCAGGCATTTCACTCTGGTCCCTGCATGTCCAGTTCATACAGCAAAACATCAAGTGGTCCAGGAAAGAGAAGTTTCTTGCCCAAATGGCCAACAAACTCCATTAGGAGCTTCTTCAATGCCCACCTTTCTCTTGAAGTAGCCTGGTGTTTCCAGGAGCAGATGTGTCTCACTGTCATGAAAAGTCTTAAGCCCTTAAAGCATTGTAAATGCCATATTCTGAAGGTCTCTGAAAGACTTGAAGAATACATATCTAAATGAAATATTTCTCTATATATCTAGAAAACCTAACATGACTACAAGCTTGACTATTATAGATGACTTTCTGTTAACCTATATTTCATATGTATTAAATTTTTAAATGAGCTACACACCTAATACTATAATCAAGAGCATAAATGCACATATAAGAAAATTGAATTTAAATTTGTATCAGTAGACCATGATCCATACCAATGCAAATTATTCATATCTGACTTTAAATTTGTATCAATAGACCAAGATCCATGCCAATTCAAATTATTCATATCTATATCACATCCCTCTTTAAATGTAAATAAACATTTATAGTAAATATTTGGGAATATGGGTATATTTTTCTCCAAACTGTTTCCTGCTTTTTGTTGGTCAAAGTAATTTTGGGGGATGTTCACGACAACCTTTCAGAGGGTCTTGATCATCAAACTACATTAGTCTGGAAGAAATCCATAGGTTCTCATCTTCATCTTCATCTTCATGTGGAAACAAAAGAAGAACCCCTTTTCCAAAGCAATGTATCCTTAGACCCAATTCTGAAGTTATGAATGATACTTTTAAATATATATATATTTAAATATATATATATATATATATATATATATATATATATATATATATATCACACACACACACACACACACATGCTGGTTCCTTAGCTCCTTCACAGTCAAAAAAATCAAAGAAAATCCAATAATAAACATAATCCACCCTCTCTGTGTATTTCCATCTTTACATGGTTTATTTTTCTTTATTCTTATTAATCTATGACTGTCTGAATTCTGTCTTTTTAAAGACTTTGTTTTTTTAAATTTACTTATTTCTATAACAATAATTTTTCTCTACCAAGCCTATGCACATTTGTCCAACATTGTGACCCATTTAGAGAATTTTTTTTTAATCTGAATTTGTCTTTATTGCGTATCTGTAATCCTCTTCTGGTCAGAAGGGCTTCTTTAAAAGCTAAGTGACATTACTATGACTAAGGCTGCTTTACCTTTTGGCTCTGCCCAGTTCAGCATGTAGGAGGAGGTCCATCTGAGAGCCATTTTCTCCACCCCAGATTCAGGATCGGGTCGCAGCAGGTCTGTGTTGCATTAAGCACATTGTAGCACTCAGCTCACAAATCTCATTTAAATGTTCCATAGACAGACCTCCATAAAGAGTCAGAGTTCATGCTAGAAGCACAGCCCAGGAAGTCATTTCAAAAGTGTGGCTTTTTTTCTCCTACTGCTAAATCAGGAAGACCTCTCTTAGAAGAGCCGCAACATACCACCAGCAAGCAAAATCCATTAGGGAAAAAATATGAGGCTATACTTTGTTTTTAAGTGTCTAGAATTCTTTTCCAAGCTCTTTCAGATTTTATGAGGATTTAGCTAACACACGTTGGACTGTCAGTTTGTAGTATCAAGACTGTAAATAAAAATACCACAAAACAATCCTGATAAAGTCTATTTCCCCCTGAAACTTAACAAACTAGACTTCCATCATCTTCTTTGCTCTTAATATTATGTTTCAAATTTTTACAGAATACCCCAGTAGACTCTGAGCACACAGTGTCAAAAAGAAAACAGCCCAAAGTGCCAAATACATTCCACAGTCCTCCCTAAAGTAGTACATTCATGTCTATCCAGCATCATATCATGAACATGCTTCCAACTTCTGTTTTAGTTTTCTCTCTTCTGTTATGATAACTGTTATGACCAAAATAACTTGGGATGGAGAGGATTTATCTGGCTTACAGGTCATAGTCCGTCATCAGGAGACAAAGCTGTAACCCAGGGTAGGAACCTAGAGACATGAACTAAAGCAGAGCCCAAGAGGGACATTGTGTACTGGCTTGCTCCCCATGACTTGCTCAGTCTGCTTCCTTGGATAATCCTGGAGCACTTGCCCAGCAGTATCACTGTCCAGAGTAGACTTGGATATCCTACGTCAATCATTAATTAAGAAAATGACCTCTACATACTTCTCTGTACAGGCCAATCTGATGGGGAAATTTTCTCAGTTTTGAGTTCCCTCTTCCTTGTTTACCCTGACTTGTGTCAAGGTAACAAAAACCTAACAAGGACAACATGCCGAGGAGTTCTTAGACAGAAAGAGAGGGGAGGGAGAGTCAGAACTGCCCAACTCTCTCTGGGGCTGAGTGGGATGGTGAGTGTCGAACAACCCAGACATTCCCCCACCTTGGCAACCAGGGAGAAACACACCCACTGAGTTGGGAGTGTGTCAAAGCAGAATCTCATTTAATGGCATCAAGCAGGGACATGTATAGAGTTGTAATGAGTGTAAAGCAGCTTGAGATGGGTTGAGGCAGAGTAAGGAACAAGGGCCAATAATATTCTGCCATGCTAGAGGTGGTTGGATTGAGGCGGGTCTAGGTTGGGTAGCCAGATACAGGTCTTCAAACTCTAGTTAGGCTCAGGAAGTTACACTAGGCCTCACACCAACTCAAGTTAGGCTCAGGAACTTATACTGGGTCTCACACCCAGGCCTCATGAGGCCCAACATCTCTCTTTTTTGTTTTTGTCATGACAGTGGAAGACATGGTCCTTGTTTTAGTTCATCTCCAACATGGAGATCTTACCCGTCACTGAATACTATGTATCCCGTTTGTGAAGAAGTCATTGAGTACCATATACCTCATTTATGAAAAACCCACTTTATGACCTGTCTTAAGTTGTCCCAGCCTGACTGAGATCTTACCCATCACTGGTCAAGTGGAGAATGGAGGATAGGTATTTATATGAGGATTACCATACATGCAGTCATATGAGGGGCCCAGACTCCTGAGTGGCCAGCCTATGATAGTACACTTTGAGCCAATGTAATTCAACTGCCTCCAATATTTAGTTTATAAATTGTGTGATCTTATTAAACACACAAGGCCCAACAGTAAGAAGGTTAATAAGGAAAAGGAAGGGTCCGAACAGGGGAAAGAAGTGGTGGTAAGAATCCATGAAAACCCACCCACAACTCCCTGTTCATGGATTCTTACCACCGCTTGTTATCAAGGAAAAGAAAGTTGTCCAAGGAAAAGTTGTCAAGGAAAAGAAAGGGTCCAAGCAGGGTAAAAATACATAACCTCATCCACAGGGCTTATGTCCCAAAAGTCTCAACAGCTCTTCTCTAGATTTCATCAGGCTAAGTGACCGCATCCACATCTTCAATTGTTTCTGGAGGAAAAAGCAGAAAAGCACTCCTCAGGGGTTGGTCACTCCCTGGAAACATCATTATCATTATTCTCTTGTTGGAGTAAATATTTAAGATCTCTAGCCAGCACCCAGAAGGGCCTCTTTTCATTTTGAGGAAAGGCACAACCAAACCCTCTTCCTGCAGTGAGGAGTGGGTCTGGTCTTCTCCAGGTCCCAGTCAAGGGGTCCCTCCAATTAACCCAGATAGAACTATAGGTAACTGATGAAGACCAATGTTTTTGGAAAGGAGACAGATATTTATCTTCTCTAGAAAAATTTAGAATATTTAGGTTCAATAATGCCTTCCTCAATTGATCATGTAGGAGTAGGGACTCCTATTTTTGATTTTCTAGTTGCGATTTGAGTGTTTGATTGTACCTTTCCATGAAGGCCTGTCCCCTTGGATTATATGGAATGTTAGTGGAATGAAAAAATTTTCATGTTTGAAAAAAAGTCTACAAAGGCCTTACCAATAAAGCATGGGGGCATTGCCTGTTTTAATTTGGCTAGGTAGCCAAGGATGGCAAAACATTGTAGCATATAGCTAATAGCATGTTTGAGTTTCTCTCTGGCATGTGACAAAGCCCAACAGGCTCGGGAGAAGGCATTCACTGAAAGAAAAATGTATTTAAGCTTCTTGAATGGATAATAATATGTAACATCAATCTGCAAGAGATGGTTAGGGTAAAGCTTCCGGGGATTGCTTCCCACATTTTAGAGGGGAGGAACCTGGAGAAAAGGCTTACAGGACTTACAAGTCTAAACAATTTTTTTCCAAGTTCAACTGGTACTTGTGGGACCTATCTATGTTTTACGCCCCTCTAGTTAGCATGGGTCAAAAGGTGGAAATATGTGGCTTCCAAAGCAGTATTGCAATGAGGCATGGAAGAGAAGTGATTAGCCAGCTGATTTCCCCTGGAGAGAAATCCAGGTAAGTTTTGGTGACCTCTAAGACATTGTAGAAAGATGGAATTAATTCTTTGTTTAAGTAATAGGTGAGTTTGAATCATAAGTAGGGATATAGGATTGGAGTCTAGTTTAATATGTGCTTCACTCAGATTGAGCAAAAGATTTACAACATATAGGCTATCAGAAAAAAGATTGAATGGCTCTGGTATGGAATCCAATGTTATAATAACAGCAAATAATTCTTTAATATGTGTGGATCCCTCCACCTCATGGGAAATTGATTTTATAGGCATTGACTCATTTCCCCATAAGAGAGGTGGGAATATAATATGTGCCACCCCCATCCCCATAGGCAAACACTGTAAGAAAATTGGGGTTGGGTTTAGAGAGAAAAAGCTTAAGGTGCCTCCACTCCAGATGTGAAAAGGAGCTCATTCGTTTGTGAAGGCCATAATGGCAATCAATTTTTCCTGAGAATCCACCAAGGCTATGGCAGTTCTACTATTATTTCTCAGAAGCCAGGTGAAATCAGTGATTTTAAATGGAACAATAAGGGAATGAGGTTCTGTGCCAAATGTACTGAGCAAAATATCCCTGCCTTTAATGATGTAATCAGCTATCTAATTGGTCGTAGAATAGACCCTGGGAAGTCCGTCCACTTAGAGGTGAACCCAATGAATAGGCTCCCCCTCCTGTGCTAATAATGCAGTGCACAATGTTTCCCCAGGAAGGACATTTAAGAAGACAGGTAGGTTAGGAACAAAGCTCTTCATGGCCTCTGTGTCAATGGCCTGTTGGAGCTGATGTAAGATCTGTCAATGGTGAGAGGATGAAATATTTTGGGATGAGAGATTGAGGCCCTTTAGGAGTTCAACAGTGGAGCCAACTGTTTGTGGAAACAGATAACTATGGTCTCATCCAGTTTATTTCTTTTAATACTTTTTGGAGTTGAGGTAGGGTATAGGAATCCTCGATGTGTAATTGGGATTTGGTTGGAGAAACCAAATCAAGATGAATAACACAATTTTAAAGGGAGGAATAGACTGAATTTTATCTGGAGCTACCTTGAAGTTATTTTCCTTTAGCTGTGAGGTCACAAAGGCCTGATGATGTGAGGTTTCCCCAAATAATGACATCATATAAATATAGAATAAAATATTAGAATGTTCCATTAAGGAGGAAAAGATATGCAACATTAAATACTGACATATGGGTGGGCTGTTAGCCATCTCTGGAGGTAATATTGTCCATTTAAATCTCTATACTGGGCTCTGGAAGTTAGTTGAGAGCAATGAGCATAGGAGGAGGGCCCACTTGTTCATCCTGGTCACCCAGAACTGAAATAAGCACACAGAAACTGTATTTATTAAATCATTGCTTGGCCCATTAGCTCTAGCTTCTTATTGGTTAACTCATTTTAATTTAATCTATCTCCATTAATCTGTGTATCACCATGTGGCAGTGGCTTACCAGGTAAAATCCCTAGCGTCTGTCTCCCAAGGCTACAAAGCTTCTCTCTTACTCTGCCCTTCTTTTTCCCAGCATTCAGTTCAGTCCTTCCCGCCTACCTAAGTTCTGCCCTAACAACAGGCCAAGGCAGTTTCTTTATTCATTAATGGTAGTCACAGCACACAGAAGGGACTTCCACATCACCTCCCATTTTCTGTTTAAATGAAAAAGGAAGGTTTTAACTTCGACAAGTGAAAATGCAAACTTCTTCATATCATCTGGATGTAATAAGTTGGAGAAGAAGCAATCTTTAATATCAGCAATTGTTAGGTAATAAGTGTTAGGAATGGCAGGTATCCAGGGGAGACCCCTCTGTGGGGGGTCCCAAATGGAATCATCTTCTCATTGATTTTTCTTAAGTCATGTAAAATCTCCAGGAGCCAATACCTTTTCTTATAACTAAAACAGAGGAATTCCAAGGACTCATAGATGGCTGGACATACCCCAGTAATAGTTGGGTTTTTTTTTTAACAAGGGCATCAAGTTGTTGTAACTTAAAAGAAGGTAGAGGCCACTGCTCTACCCACATGGGGTCACCAGGTCCCCAGTGGATTTTTGGCATTGGGGAGTGAGCAGAGGTCCTTAGGATTGGGGAGTAAACCTGAGAACTAAGGTGGGCAGCTTTTCCCTATTTGAATTGTAACTCACATCTCTCAGTGTAAAAGGCCTTATGGTCAGTGGTAATACATGCCTCAGCATCCCTAAGGATATCTTGCACAAGGACTTTGGCAATTAGACCAGAGACCAACAAGGAATTCACCTCCCTGTGATTACCATCAGAATCAGTTCAGGGCAGCCAATTGGTCATCTCCCATGATGCAGATTGCCCACCCACACCAAGTAGAGGTGGTCCCGGGACCAACTGCCAAGAGGAGGGGCGCTGCTCTTTTCTGATGACCATGAGATCGGCCCCAGTGTCTATAAAGAACCTAAAGGTTCTATCTCTTCTTGTTAGGGCCATCTTTGGCCTTAGTCCGGGTATCAAAGGTACTGTCCAATGTGCTTTGACTGCCCTTCCCCCTTATTTAATGGGACTAGAGATGGCCCCTCGGGGAGTTTAAAGGCTTTCTCTAGAAATTGAACTTGGACCTACAAGCCCTGGTCCAATGGAATCCCTTTTTGTACCAGGGGCAGAAGGTGTGTGGCACATCAGATGTGGCTGGAGCTGGCAGACTGAATCCCAAAGCAGGATTTTGTTTAAGTTTCAAAGTGGGATTTTGTTTAGTCAGGTACAGTGAACTTGGTTCCAAAGCAGGGTTTTGTTTAATAAAGAATTGTCCCATTTTTAATGGGGGTACACTCACCCACAAACCAATTGGCCCATTAGTGATTCTTCCATTCCTCACATCAGGCACCAGTCTGCTGGGTCTTCTGGCAGAAAGCTGGAACTGCAGGGCTCTCCCTGGGGCTGAGCAGGATGGTGAGTGTCTTACAACAGCCACTCTTTCCCCTCCCACTTGGCCACCAGGGAGAAACACACCTACTGAGTTGGGAGTCTGTCAAAGCAGCATCTTGTTTAATGATATCAAGCAGGGACTTATATAGGGTTGTGATAGGGGTGGAGAAGCTTGGAATGGGTTGAGGTGGAAGGAACAAGGGCCAATAATATTCTGCCACGCTAGAGGTGGCTGGGCTGAGGCGGGTCTAGGTCAGGTAGCCAGAGACAGGTCTCCAAACTCTAGCTAGGCTCAGGAAGTTACACTAGGCCTCACAGCAAGTCAAGTTAGGCTCAGAAAGTTACATTGGGCCTCATGCCTGGGCCTCACACCTGGGCCTCATGAGGCCAAACAACATGTACAACATTCTTAAAGAATTAAAAAAAATACACTCTAAATTAATTCAAAGACAAAGGAGTTCTCAGCTTTCACATGGGGAAAACACTACTAACACTCTCTGCAAGGTTGGAGTACATCCTTGAGTCGTCCCATCATTCATTACGAGGAGGAAATGCAGATACAGGCCAGACATGAACCAAAGTTTACAAACAGTGTCCTGTAACCTCTGTGTGGAAGTCTTCTTAGCGAGAGGGGAAAACTTGAATGAGGACCCTTCCTACATCTCCCAAGGGACATCCAAATATCACCTAACTAATCCTCTAGCTATAGCCTCACTATTATAACCCCCTTTCCTACAACATTTGTATCCATTCTCCTCTGCCAATACCGATACAACTTTTGCCTGCATTGGTAAAATATCTTATTTCTCATTTCAGTTCATCAGTTAAATAAACAACTGTGTCCTTCCTAGCCTTTTTAGAGTCCTGCCTACTTTGCAACTTCTAATTTCTACCTTTTTATAGAAATTAAGTGATCCCCTGCATAAGCAATGGATATAAGATGTTCTTAACTAAATATTTGTCTTTACAATTGCCCCCTGGGAAATGTGATTTGGAACTGGAAAGGAGAGCCACGCTCCCAGAGAGAACCCTGAACAAAGAGTGCTCCCTGCTGGTGTGCTCTTCCTGCTTTTTAGTGCAGCTTCATGTATGTCAGAGATGAGGTTTGTTATCACATGGGACATCAAGGATGGAATTAAGGATGTGTGTTCATTTACCAGTCCTTGGCCAAATCACCCATTTCCTGTTCCTTATAGTGCTATAATAAGGAAGAAAGGTTCATCTGAACTTATAATTTCAGACATTTCATTCCACAGTTCCTTGGCTCTGTTGCTTTGTGTCCTTGTTGACATGGACGTAACAGGTACATGTGGCAGAGAAAAATCCATTTCTTACAGCTTTTGTGATGCAGAAATGAGAGAGGGGTGTGGAGATCCCAGGATTCCCTTTCCAGTCATGTCATCAGTCTCCCAGCTGCCTTCCAGCAGGCTCTACCTTCTTGGGTTGCTTGTAAAGGCTTATTTTTATTTTTGGATTATTATGTACCTTTATGTCATGTGTGTGGGGGAGTCTAAGGAGACCAGCTGAGAGAATCAGGGATTCCTTGGAACTGGGGATACATGGTGCCAAGAACCAAACTAAGGTCCTAGGAAAGACAAAGAACACTGTGTCTCTGAGCCATCTCTCTAGCCCAGGTGATGTGAAAGTCAATCACGCTCCTTGCTGAGAACGTCTGATTTATCTGTTTTCCTGCTTTTTTTTTCTCTCATTTGTGATTCTGATTTTATTCTGAATAAAAGTATGACAGAAATATCCCTCCAGGAATGTAGGTTTGTGTGTGTGTGTGTGTGTGTGTGTGTGTGTGTGTGTGTGTGTGTGTGTGTTTTAAAACATTTATTTATTGCTAGTTTTTTAGTTAGATACAATTCAAACCCAAAGAAATCCCATCTGTTAAGGTGTATACTGTCCTGGTTCTTATTTCTTTTGCACATGCCCTTCCCTACCTAGTTTCAGATTCTTTTCATTGTCAGCCACTTCAAATGCTCCTGGCCGCCAGCAACCTTCTGCCATCCTGGATGCCATTCCTCTTTCTGTCTCTGGGGATTTGCTGAGACTGGAACTCTCTTATAAAGGAACCCTAATACATATTTCTTCTTTGCCTCACCTTTCTTTCATGAGATAGTGCTGTTACTTCATTAGTCCAGGGCAATTTTTTTCTTTCTATTGCTAAAGTGTTTTTTGGATACTCCTAACTGTGCTTGCCAGTTTGTCAGTCAGTGGACACTAAACTTTCCCCACTTTCTGATGCTTCTCAGAATTTTTCATCCTATAAGTAGTTCCTGCATATATCATAAATACTTGTAAGCATAAGTTTTAACCATTACAATAGTTCCTATTGTAAACACTATCTTCTCTTATTTAATTCACCTGCCACTGAGTTTTTGCAGAAAGAGTTTGGGTTCTGGTTCTTATTCATTTACCATTGTCCCCCTGAGACAGTAGTTAAGTATTTAATCTCAAACTTCCTTGATTTCTGCACTTATAATGTGTGTGGGAAATGCATAGTTTTATAATAGGGATCATGTTTAGCACTCAATGCATACTGCATACAGCATACAAATTCTCTCCAAATGCTTGCTCTTGATATTTTTGAAATGTTATACTATCAGAAGTTAAAATTATAATAAAAAATAAAATTCACTGAATATGCTTTAGATTTTATTCATAAGTAATATGGGAAAACTAAACCCATCCCAGTACCTTTATCTTCTGTCATGAAACAGAAAAAAAATGATTGAGAAATAGGATCTACAAATGTTGTTGAATTAGGCATTATATTGAAACAAAAAATGTCTAAGCATTAGGAATAATTAATACTAGTTTCAGGAAAAGAATGAGAACATTTTTGTGTGGCATGTCTAATTATACATGTTTTTCTGTTTTTAACTTATTGTCCTAAGAAGAAGAAAAAAATAATAATCTATATGTCAATATCTAATATGTTTTTTTATATATTATGAATCGCATATACATTTGACTGTATACATAAACTTCAAGTAAAGGCTTTTACTTTGATAACTAGAAAATAGTAGCTCAAAATGCACCTGTTAAGTCCTTAAGGAAAACACCTGTATCAAACAGATCATGAACCAACATCTTCATGGCCATATGTGTATGCCTTCTATTTTTAATATAAGAATCACTGCTATGACTTGCTTGATGAAAACCAAACATTCTTTCTGAACCTTGCCCAAATTGCACTGTAGTCCTGGTCTGGCAGACAGTGTGCATAAACTTGTAGCATTAATTTGGTGGCACAACTACAGCAGTGTTTTCACAAGGCAGAAATGTGGCAAGGGCATTATGAAGTTCAAGTTTGCTTATGTTCTCAGTGTCCCACACTTAGCCAGGAAATGTTGAGAAAGATTAGAAACCCTGCACCCTTCATTTGAGAGGGAAAGAAACCTATTATATCCGTATTAACTCAAGCTTACCACACAGTGTTCCAGTCAGATGTGTGCACACAGATCTAAAATGTCTTACTATACAAGGCAACTTTTCTTTCACACCTGGATATAAAAATAAGAAAGTCAAATTTAGCTCAAGAGCAAGCTGGACCTTGGTAGAATAAGTATTTCAATACTGCAGCATGTTAACTCACATGTAGTCAACAATGCGACATATTACTTAAGGGCAACTGGGATGGACTTAGGTTAAATTATCTTCTTTTTCTCTGTGTATTTGCAGCACTGTGTCCTGGTGTGCGTGTGTACTCATGAATGCATCAACACTTATTTGGAGTCCAGAGATCATTAATAAATGCCTTCTTCATTTGCTCTTCATTTTATCTTCTGGGACAAGATTTCTTAACAAATCTGACACTCACCAATTTCTAGACTAGTCAAGGAACACTGGGGTTCTTCCTGTCTCTGCCTCCCCAGCTCTGATGTTACTATATATGCCACCACACCTATCTTTTTATGTAGGTGCTAGAGGTATAAAATCACCTCCTGATAATTGTGCAGCAAACACTTTACCAACAGAGCCATTTCCCCAGCTCTAGATGACATTTTCTTGCAACATAGATATTTCACAAGCCCTACCCTGCTGGGCAATCTTACTCAGTGCTTTACAAAGACTGTCTCACTAAACAACTTGGTGACACAAAGAAAGGGTTAGTGTCTGATTAACTTCCTTAACCACATTTGTAATTATAATAATGGATGCAGAGGACTGGACAATTGGCTCTGCCAGGTGCATGTTTGTCCCACAGACATAAGAGTCTGAGTCTGGATATCCAACACCACTATAGGAAGCAAGATAAAACAAGATGTTTCACTAGAGGACGTGAGATAATAAGAGTTCTGAGCTCACCGGCCAGCCAGTCTAACCAGTCCATGAGCTCTAGGTTCAGTGTCTCAGTAAGGTAGAGTGACAGGGGAGGTCATGTCTCCAGTATCAACCTGAATCCTCATCTGCACATGTGAAGAAACACACAAGAATGGATTTGATCTGCCTCAAAATTAGTAAGAAGCACATTGTCTGAATTTTTAACACTGCTCACACAGTGCTTTGTGCAAGGGAACAATGAGCAGGCATTATAGCTACCTCAAGTAGCTTAATGACTACGTGTTTGAAAGTATGTTCTCTTCCTTTTTTGTCTCTCTCTCTTTTTCTGCAGAGATTTCAGCTCTTTTTGATTCCGGCAGCTCGGTTATATACGTGTTCCAAGAACCGTACCCAGTGACCAAGAACACAAGCCTGTCATCTTCAGCTATCTACACAGATACAGCTCCGTCAAAGGAAACCATCACACTGAGCTTCGTGACGGCACAGGCCCCCAGCCTCCTGCTCTTCCTCAATTTCTCCTCTCATGACTTTCTGGCTCTCCTGCTCTGCAAAAATGGTGAGTTGGTGGCAGGAAGCCACAAGACTAACCTTGCCGGAAGGTACAGCTCCTGCTCAGTATTACCACGCACAGTCTAGCAAGTGGGCAGCCTAGCAGCTAGGCAGCCTCAGCAGAATTCTTCCTTTCACTTTACCTTCGTGAGCCATAATTCGTATCTTGGGACCATGTCAATTTGCCATCAAGGTCTCAAACTCATCAACTTTAATTTGTCTTGATTGTGTTGTGGTGACTCTTTATTATTTATTCTATGCTGGAATCCATTAAGTATAAAAGCTCATAGAGAGGTCTGAGTTTCAGAAGGGCAGTTTCCACATGCGTCTGTCATCTTTGCTGCCATGGCCTTCACTGTCGCCTGGCAGAGAATAACTACTGGTTGTGTTAATAGATGGGCATTGTCTAGGTTTTCCAGAGAAATGTGATGTGGGAGCCATATGCTATGGCACAGAACCTCACTTGTGAGAATCTGATTTTCTCTTAGACACCAACCCTTTCTCCATAGTCACTGACTGTTGATCTGTGATATTTGCCACTCTGAAATGGCAAGGTTTAGAGTATTCTAGTTAGCCAAAGAGTACTACTGATTCATAAATGGAATTTTGCTATCTCTTTCCATTCTGGCAACTATTGTAATTATTTATAAACTGTATGCCACCTTCTAGGGCTTTGTCACATACATAGATGATCTCAAATGTCTTTTGAAGGCTGCAGTTTGTTGCTATCTTGCTTCTTCACTGTTGACATTCCCAGTGCAATAGAATTTGCAAAGGAACCTTCCCTTCTCAGTTTTCCAGCTATCTACAGCATCTACTGTCAAGATGCTCATGAGAACATGATGATGATGTGAACTGAGCTATGGAAAGAAGGGACCTCATGGATGCAAGAATGTTTAAAAAAGACAGAAATTGTGTCGTGCGAGAAATATTGATGGTAACACATATGGCCACAGTTGGAAGTCAAGTTTTATGGTCACATGATTTCTTTTTAATCACACTATGCTAATAGAGCTGACCAAGTACTCCTTGAAATCAGAATCCTACTGTAAATAGCAGTTGTTTGAACAAATGAGCCACTGAAACATACACACACTTCCCTATCACATGATCTCACACAGCACTGTCCTGCGGTTAGGAATATGGTTCTAGTCTGTGTACCACAACAGGATTCCAGACTTTTGATCAATCCATCTCAACCACGAAGCTAAGATCGAGGGTGGAGTGTGGTGTGGTGCAGCAGAAGTGACATGTGTGGAAGGCAGCGTGAATGTGACCCTGTCTGCATCTCAGGGACAAACTACATAGTTTTTTGATGTGGCTGTTTCTGTTTTATTTTGTGTGTGTGTGTGTGTGTGTGTGTGTGTGTGTGTGTGTGTGTGTTTGATCTTTCTTTCTCACAGTGTACTATGTGTGATGTGAATATAAATAACTATTTATTTATTCATAATAATTCATAAAAAAACCTAGGGACTGTGGAGGATGAACTAGTCTAAAGGTCAAAAATAATAATAGAGAGCCCATAAGAAGATACAGATGTCGTTTATTCTGAGACTAACATAGATGGAAAAAATAAAATATGAATAGTCAAGAAAGAAGGGAGAGAAAGAAAAGAATGAGGAGGAGGGGGAGGAAGAGGAAGCAGAGGAGTAGAGTAAAGAGGAAGAAGGGAGGAGAAAGACAAAGGGAAGAGGAAGAAGGGGAAGAAGAGGAAGTTTGATTAGGTTTTCAAGCTCAAGGGCCTTTTAATCACCTGCTTCTCACTAGACTTTTAAGATTATGTACAAAAATATGTCAATAGATCCGATCTTCAGTCTTGCCATGTCAAGCCTTTTGAGTATGTGAGGCTGTCTTTGGACCATGTGCACGGACAATCTGAGCAGGCAGAGAGCTAGTCCATGGAACGGCTAGAATGGACTCCTGACAGTCAGCCAGTACTCTCCCTTCTAACATGTATCACATTCTCCTGGTGTTTTGGGGCCACAGTAAGATGGGTATACAAGCTCAATTGTCCCAAAGTGATTTTAGAGTAAGCCTTCACATGCCTACACCACTCACTGTAGACTTCTGACAACATAACTGTCAAGAATACATGAAATGCACAACAGGAATCACTGCATCCAATTATTCTAATGAGGCCATACTGTGCTTAACTCTCCTAGTGTCTGGCTAGCCATTGATAATGATATTCTTACTGTACCAAGTTTCTACAGTTCTAGAAACTTGAGGTACAAAGCCATCAAATAACTTGTTTATAATAGCACAGAGTTTACTCTGAGATTTTGGAGAGAGAAACAGTTGCACAGTTTTGAGGCTGATTTGAAGCAAGTTGACTTAAGTACTGACTAAGAAAACAGACTTTGGTCAGAATCACCCTGATTTCTGGCAAGAGTCACACTTTGCAGGGGCTTAAGAAAAATACCCCATAAAGCTTTGCATCTCCTATCAGGTCCAATCAGGATGTAATTTCTACCTATGTACCTCCCATATACATGTGATCAAGTACATCCGGTGTAGTAGGTAAAACAAACAAACAAACAAACAATCAAAAACTCTTGTTTTGAGAGGTAAAAACACAGGACATGTTGTTTCCCAAAAATTACGACTCCTAGCATTTTAGGAAATTGCCTTGCCCTTGCACATGTGGGGCTTACAGAAGAACCTTGGCTCTTACAACAAAGAAACTTCAGCAAGTTCAGCAAGGGGATGCAACCCCCCTTACTCTGCTCAATGCCATAGTATTTGGTTGGTCGGTTTATTCTTGTGGGAGACTTTCCCTGGAACTCTCAGGCTTGCTGCCCCAGCCCCTGAGTGGTAGGCTTATAGATGTGCACCACCACACCAAGTCTGTTTTCTTAATTATGAGGGCTGGATGAAAAGCGCTAATCCTTTAATCTTTGAAACACATATTTTTTTAAATAATTGACATTTCTTTAGTAGGAAATTATTCTTGAATCCTCCCTGGAATATTTGTGTCTTCCTTTCAAGTCTTTAAAGTCTCTACCAACGCTCACTTGACTGTGTAGATACTCACATTTAAAAAACTCCAATGAAATTCAGGAAACAGAGATGCATAGAATCTAACTATTGGCTGTGTAGGTCTCAGGCAGACGTGAAAGCTCAGGTATGCAGCATGGCTTTTCTAGTCAACAGAAGAGGCTCTTGATACAGAAAGCCCCTCTGTTAAAGATGTGGATCCCATCCTACAAGATAGTCATTGGTATTTCCAGGTTCTTGTAGCTGGAACAAAGAATTGGGCGAGAGACACAAGGAGAGTGGTGGAAACAGACAGCTCATAAAGAAGAAGAAAGGCATTTCTGAGTAGGGTAGTAGGCTTGTGGGTTGGAACTGGCCTTAGGACCATGTTCTTTTATAGGTTATTTGTACAGCTACCTTCCTATTCCTAGCCCAGGAATTTAACTTGCACATTTTCTGTTTGATCACATGTTTTATTCGGGGGGGTGTTTCTTTGCTAATGAGCTTTTTATGTGATAATTGATTCCCTTCCTCTTACTCCTGCCCTCCCACCACACTTGTACTCCATGCAGTGGGTAGTCAGGTAGTGTAGAAGATGGTGAATTCAGCATGTGGCATGCTTCCATGCATCTTCTTATTTCTCAAACACACAGCTAAGACATTATCCCCGTAGTTTCCTTAATTCTCCTGATACTATCATTAGAATGACTAATGTGAGAGACTGGAAACAAGCAACCCAGTGCTGTCTCGAAATGAGACATATGAAAAGAGATAGATTCAGAAACTGCCCAAAATATGCAAAAAACAACCTAGACAGACTTGGAGTGATCTGATTTCTGTAGTAGTAGTCTAGCTAGAAAGAAGACTTTGACCAACATTAACAATAAACTTCAGAGCTTAGAAATTACACCATTGAAACAAATGCCTTCAGAGGTTTTAAGTTTCTTACCATTAAAGGTCTTTTTTATATTTTTATTTATTTATTTATTAAAAATTTCCACCTCCTCCCCACCTCCCTTTTCCCTCCTCCTTCCCCATTCCCCCTCCCTCTCCAGTCCTAAGAGCAGTCAGGATTCTCTGCCTGGTGGGAAGTCCAAGGTCCTTCTCCCTCCATCCAGGACTATAAAGGTGAGCATCCAAACAAACCAGGCTCCTGCATTAAAGGTCTTCAAATAACAATTAAGTGACATTTGAGGAGGAAACTATAGTAATTTGAGAAGTAGGTGAGATATAAAATAACAACCAGTAAGTGTTGAATTTCTTCCCAAGTCTTAGATTTTGGGATTTTTTTTATTCCCACTTTGTATCATGTCCCATAGATATTTCTGTCTGTGAAGGCTACATTTGTAAATTTTGAAATGCTGATTGAGGAATTAAGCTGAATTCCTATCTTCAGCATGTTCTTAGTTTATTTTCAGCATTAAGCCATTGACCTGATTAACAGTGGGCCAGAAACTAAGAACATTGTAATGAAATTTGGGTTTATTTAGTGAAAAATGTGCATCTGAGCCCAAACAGTGGTTCACTGTTGAAAGTAGAGGCAGGAGAACTAACTTTAAGGACAACTTCAGCAATGTAGCATGTTCAAGACCTGCCTGGGCTACATGAAACCCTGTCTCAAAAAAAAAAAAAAAACAATAAGCGAATCAGTTCCTCTTTGGCCATTAGGGGTGCTTACAAGTTGAAGGAAGGTAAGGAGAATGAAAGTTCAGCTGGTGAAGATGTTTATCCATTGGGACACACTCACAGCCATCCCTGGGCAGAAGCAACAGTCTTGTGTTAAAAAGATTCTTACCCTGTCTGGTTTTAAGGTACTTTTGGCAATCTGGTGATGATGCTAAGATAGCCAGCTTAAAAGATGGCCATTTGTTTTCTCAGTAGGATGCAAACTCTAACACCAGCACTGTGGCTAAGAAGCCACAGTGAAGAGTTAAAAGAATAAATCTTGTGAACAGTCAACAGAGTTCTCAGCTGGTAAATTGATTTTACATAGCTTGTCAGGCCAGATGTGAGAATATGCTTGTGACTCAGAAGTACACTGTGAGCCTTGGCCTGGCAGCAGTTAGATCTGGCAGGACTACATGCGATTCTTCATTGTTATTCTTGTTAGTGTCCATGTCTCCAGTTCTGGACCTACTCACCCTAAGCTGCTGCTGTTACTGTCAGTGAATAAAGGGCCTGGTGTTTAAATAAAGGAAATGATTGTAAATTCTGGGATGTAAATTCTCTCTCTCTCTCTGTCTCTCTCTGTCTCTCTCTCTCTCTCTCTCTCTCTCTCTCTCTCTCTCTCTCACACACACACACACACACACACACAAACACACACACAAGACACACAGGAGGAATGGGGTAGATTGTGAGGTGGGAGAGTCCTTAGAAGACACAGATTTTGAGCTTCAGAAAACTACTCAGAAACTTGGCAATTGGAGAAGAGGCTTTAAATGAAAGCAGAATGTTCAGAGAAGAGGAACACTCTAATATTACCCTTGATCTCTAAATTTCATTTTATTTTTGTATGCTTGTGGTGTCAAAGTGTATGTGTGTACACGTGCACACACACACACTTGCACAAAGAAGGAGGAAGCCATGTGGAGGCCATGTGGATGCCAGAAGATAACCTTTCATGGAGGCCGGCAAGACCTTCCATTTTTTTGGGAGATCATCTTTCATTGGCTATGAGCTCACCATTAGGATAGTATGGCTGGCCTATGAGCTTCAAGATTCCGTGTGTCACTACCTACCAGGTACTGAGGTTATGGTACCCGCCACTACACTTGGTGTCAAACTCAGTCCTTACGCTTGCAAAGTCAGTGCCGTATTAACTAAAACATCAGTCTAGCCATACGCTTCACTAAATAACAATTCTACCTTCCCCATAATATCAACATTTTTTTTCTTCAATATTACCAATGTGACAAATATTCTCAGCACTCCTTCCAATGGTCGAAACCATTTACTATTTCAGAGAGACAGACATGGACCCTGCCATTAAGAATCTGCTTTAGCCAGAAACATATATAAGTATCATCTTCTCATATGCATAAGGTTGAGTACAATATGCATACAGCTTGAGTACAATGAGACTATCTAATTCCAGGAAGACTGGATACTAGGTACATGGAGAGAACAAACTGATTCATTCATTCTTGTAGTAGGGGGCCACTAATTAGTTCCTGGATGTTTAGCCCCAAAATAATCCACAGAAACTATATTATTTAAAACACTGCTTGGCCCATTAGCTCTAACTTCTTGTTGGCTAACTCACACATCTTAATTTAACCCATTTCTAGTAATCTGTATATTGCCACATGACTGCGGCTTAATGGCAAGATTCCAACTGGCGTCTGTCTCTGTCAGGGCTACATGGCTTTGCTCTGCCTCTGCCTCCTTTTCTCCCAGCATTTAGCTTAATTCTCCCCCCTCCAGCTCTGTTCCCCCATAGTTCTGCTATAGGCCCAAAGCAGTTCCTTTATTAACCAATAGTATTCACAGCATACAGATGGGAATCAATATTACCTCCCCTTTTCTGTTTAAATAAAAAGGAAGGTTTTAACTTTAACATAGTAAAATTACATATAGCAAAACAGGTATCAAGTAAGAATTATAGTTCCAATATTTATATCTATTTTATCTTTTATCGTAACTAAGGGAAACTATTATTATGACTATCAATTCTTCAACTCCAGCAAAAACTCCAGAAGGATATAATATTACTTAAGAAACTGGAAGTGCTTTGCAAGCAACTTCCAAAACTCTAGAACTGACAGAGGCATCTCACCGCCTGAACAGTCACCCAAAGTTCTTTGTATCATTGGAGCATCCATCTTAAGTCCACAGTATCCAGCACACTTTTCCATGAAGCAGGAAATTTCAAAGACAATCCCACCTATATTGACAGTTTGTCAATCACTTTCTTCTGTGTCCCACAGAATGCCTTGCAGAGTCTTTCATTAAGCAGGAACCTCAAAGGATTGTCTCACCTTCAGGCAAGTTCAGCAGTCATTTTTCTGTGTGTCCTGTATGTCCAATTCATTAAGCCATCCAGACAAGAGCAGTTTTTGCCCAAACGGCTAACCAACTTCAGAAGAAACCTCTTCGATGCCCATCTTCTTCTTGAAATAATAGTGCTGCCAGGAGCAGATGTGTCTCATTGTCACGATAAGTCCTAAAGTTTTAAAAATTTTAAATGCCATATTCTGTAGTCTTTGAATGGTTTGAGGAATACCTATACATCTGAGATATAGCTCTGAATATCTAGGAAATCTAACTAACATGACTACAAGCTTAATTATTATAGATAACTATCTACTAATCTATATTTTTAATTATACATTACATTTTTAAATGAGCTGCACAAACACAAAACCTTAATCAAGAGCAGAAATATAATATAACAAAATTGACCTTAAATTTGTATCAATAAACAAGATCCACACCAATGCAAATCTCTATTGCATATTCACATTTAAATGTAAACAAACATTTATAAACAATATTTGGAAATATGGGCATAGTCTGTCCAAATTTCTTCCTGCTGTTTATTGGGCAAAGTAATTTTGGGGGTGTTTAAGAAAACCTTTCAGAGGCTTTTGGTCAATCAAATCATATTAGTCTGGAAGCAATCCATAGCTTCTTATCTTCTGTGGAAACAAAAGAAGAACCTCTTTTCCAAAACAACATATCCTTAGACTCAAATTTTGAACTTAAGATACCTTTGAAATAAATATATTGCCTTAGTTTATCAGTCCCCAGAATCAAATGTCTCTCTGTAGTCAAAAACTTCAAAGATAACACAATATTATACATAATACAGACTCTCTTTGTATAGTCCATCTTTACATGGCTTATTTTTCTATATTCCTTTTAATCTGTGACTATCTGTGCTCTGTCTCTTTAAAGGCTTTATTTCTTTTTTTACTTCTTTTTATAACTCTCTATACTCTTTTTCTTCTCTCTCTCAAGCCTACGTACATATTTTAAACATTTAGAGGTCTTTTTCATCTCACTTTGTCTTTATTATCTATCTGTAGTTCTTTCCTGTCCAGGAGTGATTTTTGAAATGCTAAGCACTTCTTAAAAACTTAAGCTGTGGCATTACTAGGGTGTATACGGAACTTCCCACTTGTTCTGCACAGTCCAATTTCGGGGAAGTCCGTTAGTGCTTAAGACTGCCAGGTGGGAGCCATTCTCACCACTTCAGTTCTGATAACTAGTTGGTCCATGCTGTCATCAAGTAACTTGCAGTACGCTACCCACAATTATTGATAGACAACCCCCCCAAAAGAGCCAGAGCCATTCAGCTGGTGAATCAGGAAGTCATATATTTTTTGTAAAGAAGCCACACAGTTTTTACTATGCCCCTTAATTGCTGCAAGCTCATCTAGAAAAAAAAATTATGGTGACCAGGAAACTGTGTAAAACTCTGTTCTTTTGTGTCTAGAATTTTTGCAAGGAGGCCAGCTTGTTTGTTCTGGCTGCCTGGCTTGCTTAGCCCCAAAATAGCCAAACAGAAATTGTACTAACTAAATCACTGCTTTTCCCATTAGCTCTAGCCTCTTATTGACTAACTCTCACATCTTGATTTAAACCATTTCTATTAATCTGTATATTGCCACATGGCAGTGGCTTACTGGGTAAAATTTCTAGTGTCTGTCTCCGGTGGATTCTTCTGACTCTGCTTTCTTCCTCCCAGAATTCAGTTTCGTCTTCCCTGCCTACCTAACAAGCTAGCCTCTCAACAGGCTAAGGCAGTTTCTTTATTAACCAATAAAAGCAACATGTAGACAGAAGGACCTCCTACACCGTAGAATTCCTTTCCAAGCCTTCTCAGGTTTTAAGTGGATTTTAGTTTGCCACATTGGTGCCAACATATACTCACTGAGAAAGTCACAGAACATTACATGAAGTAAGTGACTTTTCAATCACTGGTAAACAAAATTTTAATAAAAATATCTTATTGTTTCTTGCATTTTATCATGATATTTTTTCTATATATTATAAAATGTGTGTGCATGTGCACTTGTATGAATTATTTTCTTCTCTTTCTGCTCCAATAAATTATATTAATAAATTATACTAATAACGCAATTTAAGAAAAGAGTCATGGTTTGAGGGTACAGTCCATCTTGAAAGAGAAAGAATGGTATCAAGAAGCTGCTGGCAGTAAGAGGAAAGGAGAAAAGAATATTGGTGCTCAGCTCACTTCCTCCTTTGTCTCCAGTCTAGAACTCCAGGCCATGGGATGGTCCTGCCCATGTGTGGGATAGGTTTCCTAACTTCTAACTTCAGTTAGACTAATCTGGACAAGCCCTCAGAGGTATGGCCTGAAGCTTGCCTCTTCTGTGATTTTAGACACTGACAAGATGACAGTAAATATTAACTCTCACACTGTCTATATGTGTACCCTCGATGCAAATATTTTAATTAGACTTTTTGGTTCCCTGCTGTTTGAAATAAATAAGTGAAGTTGGACGATGGACAAATAAAACCATTGATCTATGCTGAAATTCAGTACAAAATCCAAATGATGCTCCCAGGTCACCTTCCCTTCATGGTTGTTCAGCTGCCGTTGAAATTGAGGAATTTGTGTACCTTTGCTTCAGCATTTCTCTTCTATCAATTTTGTTGGAATATAGAAATTTATAAGGTTTGCAGTCTGAATTTCTGATTGCTCACATCTCCAAAGGAATAATTATGACCTGGGATACTTTGTATTTCATATGTTATAGCTCAAGGGAAATAGAAAGAAGAAGGATTATGCCAGAACATGTCTTCAAAGTGCAAAACCTAACAGTTGCCAGACAGGGTCAGCTTGAGGATAGGATGTCCTTACTGTTCCTGCTTCCTCCCAAGGGAGCCCTTCAGAGGTCACCGCCTCCTCTTGCTGCACACCTCTCTGACACCAGTGTATGCTTGAGTTCCTCTGGGCAAAAGGAAATCTGATGCGCATAACTGGAGAGGTATTCTCCAGAATGTTATTTTCTTACCTCTCTCAGTCCTATACACCTCAGTCTCTGGGACTTCTCTATCTATTGATAGTCTCCAGTATAGGCTTGATTTGCATCACTGCACATATGTATGACCTTTAAATAATTTCTTACTTCGCTTTCATAATCCATTTTATAATAATGCGACTGTGACCCATTATAACCTTTTAGCAATGGCCATAAGTGCTCGTTGAGGACAGGAAGTGTATAGTACCTTACTAACCCACATTGCTAAGCGGTGTGACTGAGCTGAGAAATAAGCCATATTGGTAGGATGTGATATGAATGCGATGTCTTGTTTCTCTCTCTTTTTTAAATTGAACCCTTTAAAATTTTGTTTTTCTCCTAAGTATCTAAATATTATTTAGCTGTTATAATATCTAATATAAACAGGATTTTGTTTCTGTTTACCAGTCTAGACATTAAAGTACAGATTTTTCTTTCTTCTGTTATGGTTAGAATTGGAGTAAGAGAGTAATTATGTTAAACAAGGCCATGGAGTCTTGATCCCTGATCTCAAAGAAGACACTGGAGGACTTTATCTTTTCCTTTCTCATGACATCTAAGGACAGAGTTGGGAGATCAGTCTCAACACACAAAGATGAGAACCCTCCTGGAAGGAAAGATAAGCAACTTTATCTATCATCTCCTGCTAGTAGAAGCATAAGAAGAAAAGTATATGTCTAGCTCAGCTAATGACTACTCAATATATTGTGTTTTATTTTAATCAATTGAGTACAGACAAAATAATATAATACATATATGTATTTCATATATAGTAATTTACAAAGCATTTCATCATCTTATTTATAGTAGCAATAATATGAATTATTACCTTTATATTGTGTTATCAGAGCATGAATACAAAGACTAATATTTAGGACATTTGACATTATAGAATAATTAAAAGAGGAAGTGGAAAGTGACAAGAGGCAAAATGCTGTTAACTGGGTGACTTGAAGGAGAACTCAACTCTGTACAGCATTTGTAGGCTAGGATGGCAAAATCAAGTGCTAGCTGACGAAGCTGTTGTCTGTTGAGGGTTCTTCTGTTGGGTTGTCTGACTTTTCTTGGGCTTGTGCATTTACATCAAAGGGAGATAAAGAAGGAGAGGGAGAAATGGTGAAAGAGCCAAAGAGGAAGCATGTGAGAAAGAGAAGACAGAGAAATGGGGAAGATTCTGAATTCTCTCACATCTTTTCTTTGAAATGTGAGAATTCTGTAAGATCAGGGAATATTCGTGATGACATCATTGTTATTGGGGAAATTACCATTCCCTCTTTAGGGTCTTAGTTTCTTAATGAAAGTAGTCGAGGGTGGGCTCAAAAAGGAGGGCAAGGATAACTTTCTTAGAGTCTACAATAAAGCTTCAAAGCTGGCAAACTCGCTGCAGCTGCCGAGAGGACAGAGACAAAGAAGAAAAAGAGAGAACTGCTATATGCGCTAGGCATGGAGTTGGCCACATGGCGAAAAGAGAAAAGGAAGCCCAGAATGTCAGAAAAAGCACAGCTTGGCACTTCACAGCATCTGGAAGAAAGGGCAGAATATATAGAGAGGAAGAGTTACAACACCCACAAAGGGACACACACCTGACAGAACCTCAGGATGTTTATGGAGCTGCACTGAATGATTCAGGGAAAGAAAGGCACGTTAAAGGAATAATTATCCTTTCCACCTCTTTAGCTTGCATTACTGTGAGCCAGCCTTCCTGAGGACTGATTCTTTCAACAGCTGGCTGATCAGATCATTTAGGTTAACTCATAGGGAAGATGTAATGGTAGTAAGAGGTAGATTCTTTATGTAAATATTGATCTTCACTATTATCTCCAAATGTACCCACATTAGGTGTTTGGCTTCAACAAATATATTTTATTGATAACACCTAAAAAGTACTAGATATTGATCTATGTATATGTAATAGAAAAATTAAGAGTATTATTGACTTTTAGGAATTTTAAGAGATAATCATGTTTGATTCTTAGTAATGTCATCAATGAACAAAGGAGATTAACTCACAGAGTGTTCTCTCATTGAAATATGCATTCTGAGTCATGCAGTCATGACACAGGACTTTAATCCCAGCACTCAAGAGGAGAGGCAGTCAGATTTCTATGAGTTAGAGGTCAGCCTGGCCTACAATGCGAGCTCCAGGACAGTCTACAAAACTACAGAGAAATCCTGTACTGGAAAAAAAAGGAAATGTGTATTTTGCCTTTAATAAGATAAAGAGTCACACAGCTAGCAAGTGTTGAAAGTTCCCATAGAGTCCATGAGAAGAATTTGAAACCAAGTGCAATGGTTCAGCCTCTTGAGATCCACAGAGCCAACGAAAAGATGAGACAAAAAGGTGAAGTATCAACATCAAAACACAACTCTCATGCCAAAGGGGATAGGAGGTATTTTATTCTAGAATCAGCTATGAGGGACCATGACCACAGAGCACCAAGTACTCAAAGAGCACACATTTGAAGTACCTCAAATTTTTTCTTTCAATGTGATAGCAGTTTGATAAAGATTTTATAGCAACAGCAAAGACTCTTATCCAACACATTTGGGAACTGTTAGATAGGAAGGTTATAGCAGATGCTAGCTGAGGACGCTCAGCCTCTTGGTCATTGAGAGCTCGTGACCTCTTAAGTTAATATACCCCAAAAGGTATTATTTGTCAGTAATAAAGATGTTAGCTCAGATGGGCAAGTGATGGCTATTGAGGTTTGTAAAGATGGCCCATGATAAGGTGTACATAGGTTCCAGAAAGTATGCAATTTTGCAGAAACTTTTTTCACAGAGGAAGGTTTAATATTACAGCAAGTAATTCTCCAGTCAATGCTCCTCAAAGAAAGCAAAGGGTTTGGGGAATAGACATGCACACGCATGAAGAAAACTCTCTTTATGTGCAGTAGCTACTGTTTTCTGGTCAGATTCACATGTTCAAACAACTGGCAGATATGGACTCTTTCAGGCAGAGCAATTAGTATTAGAATGAGCCAAACTTGCTGGCATCAGGTCCTCTAAAAAGAGTCAGAATGACTTGGCAATCTTGAAGGACAAGTTTCTCCAGAGCATCTTAGCTATAAGAAGGAAATCTGAGGGTCCGTGTATACTCATTCAAAGAGGCAACAGCATACCCACCTCCAGCTGCCTAAGGGTGAAAGTGTCACAGTCTCCAGTGGAGTCCAGTGGAGTCACTCTGGGAAGAGCATGTACCTCATTCCTGCTCTGTGAACAAAGGCTTCTGAGTGAACTTGGGCAGGAACGGAGGCTGAAATTAGTGTTATGGTTCCTCGGAGCATCCTCTTTGGATTTCCATTTGGCCACCACTGGCATGTGTGCAGAGGTAGAGTTTGGAGGTCCCACTATTGACCAGATTTTCTGTAGCTGTACTTTCTAAAAGGTGATGTGCCTTCTCAATTTGTACTTTCCTAATTTAAAAAAGTCTCAAAAATATTTTTAAAGCTGAGCAATGCTTGTTTTTATCTTTCCAAGCAAGGTTGCTTTCTTCCCATTATAGTGTGATTCTCTAATTATCATCTTCCCTTGTGATGCAGTTGTTTGAAAAGGGGAAGGCATGCTCAAAGTACCCTGTGTTTTCATCTGTAGATTTGGGAGAATTGTGCTGGTCAAGGGTCTCACAGCAGGTTTTAGGGATTAATGAGATCCTGTTTGTAAAGGGTTTACAGAATTCAGATGAAAGATGTGGGATAAATACAAAATAGGGTTATTACAGGATGCACCAAAGAGCTGAATGCACACTGAGCCACCTGGACTTTTTTTTTTTAAATGCTGGGGTGAAGAGATTGGGCAATTGCCTATTTGACTTTTGGAATAGACTTCTAATTAGAGGTTTAAGGATTAAGGAAATATTTAACAACTGTGTAAGGAAAGCCTTTCTCTGGTAAAAGATGTGTTGTTACTCTTCCTGAAGCCCTTGACCTGTAAACACTTGCATCTTGGGATGGGAAATGAATTCTTCAGAAGGTGCTAACTCGGGCCTTCTTCTGTAGAGTTCATTTCCTTTTGTGCAGCAAGTATGCCTTGAATAGGCATTAATTTCCTGTACTTCAAAGTTATTCAAAATGCACTTCCACCTTAGTGTGAAACTTGGTTTCTCGTACTTTAGCATATCTTGTATTCTGTCCTCTTCCCTCTGCGCATATGCCTGCTTATCTCCTGCGATAGGCTGTTGCCTCCCTAGGTTTGTTTGAGGTTTCACGGCGTGTATATGTTTTGTGGCAAACACTGTATTTGCTACCTATACCACCCCATCATTGATGATACTGTTCTTGATGGTTTTAGATTTAGGCTAAGTATTAGAGACCTCTTACTTGAGAATGTAACAAAGACACAAAGAGATTGCTAAGTATTGAAGGAAACTGGTCCCAACAAAGCAGTGGTACAGAACAGAGAGAAATGAACCCTCATGTTTGCCAGAGCGCCGCATAAGTGAAGATACTCTAGCTGCACAGGTCAGCTTTGGACTTTTTCCTGGTAGAACACATTTTCTACTATGATTGTCCCTTTCCGTAATGTATCTGATTTTAATCATGTGCTTTATTGATTATACATAATGATGAGGGGGTAAATAGAGGTTTCTCCCTCTATTTACCCTAAAGTTTACTTGGCAACACAGTTTTGCCTTATTACACATAAATCCCAAACCAGTTCAGATCACATCGGAGAGGATGAATGAATAGAATCTGTCTGAATTTAATCTTCCCTGAACTGAGAAGAAGCTTACTCCATTGGTCAGAGAGGGGTGCGTGTGCAGCGGATGCTGCTGTCATTTGCTATGTGGATTGCTCATAGTTGGGGAAGGTCCACATAGTCCTGTGGGTAAGTGTCTCAGGCTGCCATGTGCATTCTTATTAGACAGGTGGCGTGTGTAGACAGCCAAACCAAGTCTCTGCTTCTAAGTTATATCCTGTCTTTTCTTAACCTCAATGCCTCACTTAAGAGACATTTGTTTTAAAGAGGGTTCATGTTGAAATTATGGGCAAGAATATTAGAGGATAAAAATCCTGGGAAAACATTTAAAAAATGTGTTGTTAGCATAAAATAAGAAAAGACTGCCACAGAGCTCCTGTGGTTTGTAACTCTACTGTGGCACACGCAGATGCACACAGAAATCTGGATGGAAAAAACTTCTCCCTTGGTGTCAGCTGTTGTCACACATGTTGGAGGGCCCAGCTGCGGCCCCTATCTGTGAGAGCAACCAGGAAAGTTTGACAGTAGAATAAAACGTCGGAGAATCCTCTAAGAGCAAGTGACTTTCATATTAATAAGGCTTAGCAGTATTGTTATGGTTCAGACATACTGATGTGGGGTCGTCCTATTTAAGCATGGACAAATTTATCAAGTCTCCCTTTTAACACCTCCTAAACTACATAAAGAAATTTTACAAAGAATTGAAAATGCTATTCTTTCCACCACAAATCAAAGAGAACAGAAGACAGATAAAGGTAGATCAAAATGTCCACAAACTGCTGGAATTGTTAGACTGGAGAGCAGATAGAGGAGGGGATGGTTTCTCTTCCAGGCTTTACTGGGAGTGAGCTCATGATAACCGTTTCACTGTCACTGGTGGTCTCTGCTGGGACCTTGTTTCTAAAGACGCTTGGTATCTTATTCAAAGATTTTAAGTCATGCACACAAATAACAATGTAGCACGGAATTGAGTTTAAAAACAACATGAAAGTACAAGTCAGTTACTGTCTAAGAGAACAATGAGCTTGCATGAGATTTATTCGAGAGCCCCTGCTCACCGTCTGGAACTTCTTATTGTAGGTTCTGGGAGTGAGAAGTTGGTTGCTAGGGATAGCATGTGAGCTGTTTTCTATTTCTATTGATAGGCTTGGGTTATGTAAGCCTCTACTCATTACACATATCTTACCCCATGATGCATCTAATTTTAGTCATATGCATGCCCATCATGCTTATGCATAAAATTGAAAATAAAGGATTTTCCCTAACATTACTTTGCACTGCTGTGCATGTATCCAAATCCTGTATTGGTGAACTGGCCTTAGCTCTGGGATATGCTTCAGAATTTGTTTCGTCACACAAGGGCAATTACTGAAGGCTCTCGAGGAACTCCATTGCTTCCTAAGGGGTGTGTTTTCAGCTATACACAAGTGGAAGCCAGCTTAACTGCACTGTTGGGAGAGGGCTGCCTGTAGCTTACTAAGAAGGTTCTAGGAATGCCTGCCTCACTACAGCTGTTTATCACGGGGCTGCTCTGTTTAACCTAGAGTCTGGGCTTGAACATCAAATGGGGGAACATCACAGTGTGTTAATGAAGGGAGATGTCCAATCTTAGTCCAATTTGCCTTGTTCACGATGATGGACAACAGGTTTCTTTTACCTTTAACTTTGATTTATCTTTGGCATATAGAAATGCAACCAAAGATTAGCCAGACATGAAGTCTCCCTGCAGATGCTGCAGCCAACAGACATGCAGTGCACTCTGCATGCAGAGTTCTGGGACCTAAGCCTGGCTTTACAGACTTTCCTTCTTCAAAACAGGAAAAAGAGCGTTCTTCCACAGAATGAACAGCTTTATGAAAATATACGTAATCCCCCACTGAATATCAGTCTTTCATGTGATCACCAGCCAATGATCACTACTCTGTAATAAACTCAGCCCACGCTGTAAAATTTCCAGTGTCTCAATCATCTGTCTGAATAAGAAACAAAAACCATTGTGTACATAAACCTTCCAAGATAAAAAATAAATAATCAAAAGAAAGACCAAGGTATTCATAAACAGAGGAATAAAGTGAGTTGCAGAAAATGTTTTCTTATGCAGCTCAATGAGTAGAACTGAGGCATATCACGAGTCTAAATCTAAAGATGGGTAATTAGGCGTCAGACTAGGACAGAAGTTCTCAAGGAAAACTTGGGTGTTTGGTGGAAAAACTTTCTCCACAATTATAAGTCAAAATAATTTCTAAGCTGCAATTACAGGATTTATTAACTTATCAGTCACGTGTGATATTGCTGTTTGAGCCTTCCTCAGGACATTTTCTGAGAGGCTCCCTCATGGGTGTGATACTTACCCAAAGTTAACATCTTTAAAAAGCAACTATTACATTGGCACACTCTTCTTGAAATGCCTGGGCTTGACTTAGTTAGAAAATACTAGCTGTGGTCTCCAAAGATGTCAGACCCTTGTCCTGAACTTTTGGAGTCTGAAAGACCCCAGAGTCTGCTTTTAAGTTACCTCCTGGGCCTGTTCACAGGGGCTTTCAGCTTCCTGCTTTTTAATAATGTTAATCAGAAATGGCTGTTCTGTCCCATTGGGGAAAGCAGTACAGAGAATCTGGTAAAAATGGAGGACAGTTAGTATACTATAGGTGGTAATGACATACGGGCTGAACAGTGGAGCGTGGGGATGATCAAAGAGTGTTATAGAGGCAGCTTGCTGTCATGTGCTTCATTCACTAAAAAGGCATAGAAGGGCTGGGTGGGGGGTGCCTCAGTGTAAAGTACTTGTCACCAACACACACATTGGGAAAAGCTATGCAAATACTAGCACTAAGATAATGGAGATGATGGCTCTCACTGACTAGCTGGACTATTTCACAAATTTGCAGCCAAGGAGAGATGAGAATGCCTCTGTCTCGTTCTCCCTCCCTCTCCCTTCCTCCCCACCCCTGTGTGTGTGAACACATGTGCACGCACATATGTGCACACACGTGTATGTTTATCTCAGAAGACAACCTCAGGTCCTTTTCCTCAGGAGCTGTCCACCTTGGTTTCTGATGACCCGTTCATTTGTTGTTCTGGGATTTGTTGGCTTGGCTAGCTGGTTCACCTGTCAGCCACAGAGATATGCATGTCTCTGCTATCTCGGTTCTGGGATTAGCAGTATAGACCACAGCACCCAGTGCTTTTTATACAGGTTCTGAGGCTTGAACTTAAGTCCTCGAGTGAGTTGAACATATCTTACTGCCTGTGCCATATCCTCAGCTCTCAACCAACTCCTACTTCAGTCATTTTTGTTTTGTTCTAGATATTCTAATCTTGGAATCAAATTATCACTGCAGTGTTTAGTGAGTTTTCTAATCTATAAATGTATACGTTATAAATTCACTTTCTATTCTCACCACAGCAGTCTTTTGGAAATTCAAAAAGGTCACTGTTGTGGGAGGCTGCTTGTTTGTTTCCTGGCTGCTCAGATCCGAAATAACCACACAGAAACCATATTATTTGCAATACTTTTTGGCCAATATCTTGAGCATATTTCTGGCTAACTCATATCTTAAATTAACCCATCTGCATTAATCTGTGTATCACCATGAGGCTGTGGCTTACTGGATAAAGTTCCGGTGTCTGTCTCTGGTGAGGCTACATGGCTTCTCACTGACTCTGCCTTCATTTTCCCAGCATTCAGTTCAGCTTTCCCTGCCTAGCTCTGCTCTACCCTATCACAGGCCCAAAACATGTTCTTTATTAACCAATGGTATTCACAGCACACAGAGGGCAATCCCATATCAAGGCTTCTCTTTTCCCACAGCTCTCCATTGTCCTTGGATCTATGTCAAACATCTCCCGCTTCTCAGATTCTCGCTTTCTGATGATATCTGTGCTCTTAGTATCTACATACCCAGTTCGACCCTGTACCTGAATTCAGTCCTTCTACATTTGTATCCTTGAAGGCTTCCTACTCTGTTTCCCTTGGGTCTCTGCACGTCACTGCTTTTGTTTGAACCTTCTTTTTTCTACCTGCCTCTCTTTCTTCCTATAACATGCTTATGAAAACAGATTTGAATGAGAACTATCTTTCCTCCTCCCCCAAAGGCTGTGTTGGGTGCCCTCCTCAAGCACTTGCTTAGTAGTCCATTATATGAGTGGACAGAAGCTACTATCCCCGTGAAGACATTTATTCCAGAGCTCACAGACACTGATTTAGCACCTCAGAGAGTTCCGAGTCCATGTACGAGTAAGAGGCCACTGTTAAGGCAACTTTCCTTAAGAAATTTGTAATAGCTTCAATTAACATCAGAATATGTTTATTTTCAAACAAAAGCCCTTTGTTAAAACTTGTTCTAGTGTTGTATCTGTGTCAGTGCTCACGATCTTCTCAGAGTGCACTGAAGGACACCTAAGACTCAAGGAAAGCAATTCAGCTGGTCAAAAATCTTACTTCAAGATTTGGAGTGAAATAAATTAGAGAAGAAACTTTTAAAGTTTACAGACAGTAATGAAAATGGATTGCAGTCATCATTTAATGAATGTTTATCCTCTCAATGTACATTAAAGATTTAGGGGGGGGGATACTGTAAAAGATGCAGGGCTGGGGAGGTACAGCAGTTGGTAATGAACTTGCAGTACATACATGAGATCCTGAGATTGGGTTCCCAGAACCCACATAAAACTTGCATCTGCACAAGTCTTTAATCCCATGCTACTGTGGTTGAGATGAGAGTTGAACACAGAAGCTCAGTGGAAAGCTCATAGGCCTCCAACCCTGGTCAATGCATCGCCGAAGAAACATCCTGTGACAAACAATATGGAGCGTGAGGACTAATCCCAGAGGCTATCTTCTGATCTCTGTATGTGTACTGTGGTATGTGTGCATCTGCACACACACAGATAGTCACATACATATATACAAAGACATACAAACATTTTAAGAGGAAGATAATTTAAAGTGCATGAAATATACTACATTATGGGAAAAAAGAAAGGAAAGATTGTGGCTCCTTATGGTAATACATCTGTTTTTTGTGTGTATTTGCATTGCCCTTTTCAGGAGGGACCTCTAAAACAATGAAGGAGATCAAACTGGATGTTCAAATAGATCATTCAAATGAAAGGAGAGCAATAAAACTCAAAAAAACAGCACACACCATTCCCCTCTGAAGGTCCTGATTCCCCGATCTCCTAGCAATAACTAAGTAAGCCTGGATGTCCTGTAACGTAGGCCACTGACATTTGTCAGGCTTTTCAATAAATTGGCAATGAAAGTCTAAATCCTTGCAAGGTGAGAGATAAATTAGCTCACCGCCAAAGGTAAGGGAAAAGCACAGTGCTCGTGTCGTAGCTGAAATAGTTTTTGATAAAGTAATAATCCTCCCATAATCTCTCACCAGCTTTAAATAACAGCCCATCTCTGTGCTCGAAGTTTAATTTTGTTGGCTGCGCTTGTCTTACAAATATATTTAGTGGAGTCTGGAATATCATTTCATGCTGAAAGCTGAAGCTTTTGTCCTGGCAGAGTGGAACAAAGGCAATAAATCAAGGACAAAGTAAAAAGGAATAGAAACAGACTATCGGAAACTTATCTCCCCAGAGCGGGCCAGCTTTCTCCTCATGCCTGCAGGTGGACTGCATCAGGCATGTTTTCCTGCTAAGTGCCTATGTTGTAAGGATATTGACTTACAGCCACACTACACCCTGCCTGGCAATGCTCCAAGTGCTTTATATGCATATGTGGGACTGCATGCTGAAACAGCATCCCTAAACATCTGAAAGCATACCCACTCTGCTTTCCTGTCTTATTTTCCCCTCTGTGAGTAGAGTCCTGAGCTGCCAACCTCGTCTTCTTCAACTTCCTCTTTATTTTTCTGTATGAATAATGAGCAGAGGATTCCCAAGTATATATGGTCACTAGAAGGTTCAGATTACAAAGCTAAGACTTGTAGTTGGCATTTTCTGCGTTTATGAAGTTGGTTACTCTGAGAAATGCATTAATGAGAAAAGATGCTAACCTGTCTATCAGGTATCTGTTTGGTTTTCACATAGTATCTTTATGGTGTTCCATCAACTTTTCCAGGGAAGATACAAATTTATGACTCCAGGTGGACAGCAACAAACCAAAGTACATAAAAACACTGCTTACATCGTAGACAACAGAGAAATCTGTCTGGTGCTCAGCTCAAATCATTATCCCTATTGAGCAACAACCTGAATATTGCTGGAGGAAAATGATATTAATTACTTGTGACAGCTGCATAGGTTCAAAACAGACAAAATCTCATCACTAAGAAGTGGAAGTGGTGTCAAGACCCAGTCTGAACAAAAATAATATTTACAGTTGCTGCAATCTGGAAAAGGGAAAGGCAGACTTCTTCAAGAATTGTCACTGAGTATATCAACCACATTCCAGGGCGGACTTCATGCTCAGTACAGTTCACAAACGCAAAACTCCCATATTCTCTGTCTCTCTTTCTCTCTCTACTTTTTAATTTATTTTCTTTTATTTTTCTGTGTTATTGGTTTTCTTTTTTACTTTATCTGATTCCATTTTTATTTTCATTTATTCCTTTTTGAGAGAGAGAGAGAGAGAGAGAGAGAGAGAGAGAGAGAGAGAGAATGAAATTTGATATATAGGGAGGTTGGGAAGATCTGGGAGAAGTCAAGGGAGGGAGAAGAATATAATAGGAACATATTATATGAAAGTTTTGAAGTAAAAATGTTCTTTAGAGGAATGGATTAGAAGTCTTGCTCTCCTCAGAGGTGTGTTCTCCATGAGGTGGACATGGAGGCCACCCTCAGCTTTCCTCTTTGTCATTAAAGCTCAGTGTTCTTATGCAGTTCATTTAAACAGTGAAAATATCTGTATTATATTTGCAAAAACTGAAATTAACAAATCTCACAATGTTAACAGAAATCACCTGTAAAAGTGTCACATTTTCCAAGATTCAATTTGTTATAAATTTTAAAAATCTTGTTAAGTCAATCTGTGCCTTTTTTTTAGGCAATAGAGTAGTTAACCAAGAATGTTAGCAATGACAAGGAAATGACAAGATTGTGGGGGTTCTGCATTCTTGTCTCCTGATCTGGAGTCATCCATCTGTGAAAGTGTGTAGACTGTCTTATAAAGGACACACGTTCTTTTTCTAATATAACTATGCATTACGCCTCAGTGAAAATCTAAACAGCACAAAATAAAGCAAAAACAATTTCGTTATGACCTAGGTCTGGCCTTGACCCTCTTCAAAGCCCTTACATCAGAGTGAACCTGCAGGTATATAATCTGTAGTAGCTGTAAAGACCATTAGATGTGAAGTTCTTGTCTCATACTGGGCTAGCACAGATTTTAATGGAAACAAACATCTTAAATTTCACATTGGGTTATAGATTGGGGTGGGAGATTCAAGAGGCCACTGAGGTAAATTTCTAGGGTAGTAAGGAGTTTATTAGAAGAATTACTAATGTCATGATCAGACAGTAAAGAAGGCAACAACATGATAGAGGCTCTAGTGGGGTTCATGAAAGGAATCAGATCCCATATGGGCTGGACACTCCAACTAGCTTGTTCATCTAGCTTTCTGAGGATGGCAGGAGGGTGACAGCACAAGCCTGTCTGATTCCTATATATGAGAAGGACACACAGACCATGTCTCAGTAAGGTGAGTGTTGCTATCTATGAAAGAGGAAAAGTGGCTGTTGGACTCTGGTATTAAATCCTTACAGTTTGTGTATTCTACTTCCTACAAAGTACATAGGTTATTTCCACATAACCATTGGGGGTTCCTATTCACTCACTACTAGTAGCTCACTGAATCCAATCAATGCTACCACTATGTGCATGGCTATGGAACATGGACAGCATTACATGTCTTTATTACCTTTGCCTTGCAATGCCAAGCTACTTCCCATGCATCTGGCTGGAAACTTTCCACATCTCTGCCCTTCTACTTCTCAGAGTACGCTCTGTCTTAAAAATCCTGCCTAATTATTTGCCTTTCAGCTTTTTATTAAACTAGCATGAGTGACAAATTTTCACAGGATACAAAAAGATTATTCCACAACATGAGATATTTTATCACATCATTCATATGGTTCAAGAAACAGTGCATAAAAATGTAAGATTTATTTTAATTTTCATTATGTGTATGCATATGTGTCTATGTATGGGTATGTGTATAGGATTAGGGTGTTCAGAGAGACCAGAGGCATCTGATCTTCTGCAGTTGTAGTTGCAGTTGTGAGCTGCCAGACATGTGGTGGGAATTAAGTTTGCTCCTCTGTGTTCTTAACCGCAAAGTATTCTCTCTAACCATGCTTAATTTTCTTAAAGGAAACAACACTAAAACAATAAGCCATGACTTTTGTTGGTAGATTGTCTACATGAAAGCAATATTTAGTCCTTTTGGGAAATAAATTGTCTCTAGGTTAAGAACTCTAGGACCTAGTAAGCTTGATATCTTTAAATGATTCCTGTCACTTCAAGACTAAATCTAACAAAGATTAGATATTTCAAAATATAAGATTAAAGCAAAATGGGACAGTGTGATGGCACATTACAATTTCATCATTCTGTGTAGTCCCTCGCAGCTGTCACTCTACAGCTTTGCAGCCCTGCTATTGCATTGACTCAGCTTCAGTTGGGACTTTCTCCCTGCCTGATCCTTTGGCTCTCTGCTTTTTAGCCCTAATGTTCATTACTGTCCTAATATTCATTACTGCCTGAGGAAATAAACCCTGGGTTTGGGTTTTCAAAGCTCTCCTATGGAGATGGATGTCCAGGACTTGAAAATCACCCATGGTGTTGCCCAAAGCTTATGTGTTTGAGCATTCTATACCTAGCTTGTAGCAACTTGGGGATACGGTAGACTGTTTAGAAGGCAGAAGTCAGTGGAAGAAATGGGTGGTTGTGGCACAGGCTTTGAGGATAGACACAACCCTGATTCTTGTCCCAGTTGCCCTGCATCCTAGCCTATAGAGCTATGAACAACTGGAATACACCCCTGCTGCTACAATGCTTCACTCTTCATGTCTGATCCACCACAATGGATTGTATCCTCCCAAATCGTGAGCCAAGTAAGTTCCCAGCCTTTAGATGCTCCTTGCCTTGTCACAACAATGAGAAAGGAGTCAATGCATCCTCTGTATCATGGTCACTTTATCCTTGACTCTACACCTCTAAAGCTGGCTCAGTGGATAGTGCACTTGGTGCATAAACACATTCGGATCCCCACATCAAAGCCCAACAGGCATGCTGACCTTAATGTAATAGCAGCACTTGAGAGGCTGAGACAGGATGCACAAAGCAAGCTGGTTAATTAGAACAGCTTCAGCAATAGGCCTTCCTGCCTGATAAAGTGGAAGTGTTATTAAAGGAAGAGGTAGCTGTCAACCTCTGGTCTCTATGTGCACATTTATCCATTCACTCTCAAATGTTAAGCTACATGTGAGCATGCATGCACATATATGCACACACCATGCATACATACTTTTCTCAAAAAACGGTCATGCCCATTAGAATCTAAGAACCTTACCTATTTGACTCGTTCCCTCATTTTTTGATGCTAAAGTGAAGGTTTAAGCCAGTGCATTAAACAATCATAGTCAGACTATTGGGTGGTCATTATTTTATTATATGCAAGTAATCCAGTACTGAATCATACTGTATACATTGAAAGTCATGATGTAAGCAGAAACTTTCTTCCAACTCACCACATGGTCATTTTGTAAAAGTGTTTTGGTACCTAGAAGTACTTTTTCCATTAAGTACAGAGAGGAAAATAAAGAAAAAAAATTTAAGAAAATGAGAGAAATGGATCAACATTGCAGTGATATCTAGGCAGACTGAGTCATTTTGCTCCACATCTGTGATATTTATGGAGCAAACACAGATGTTCTGTTTACTGTCTGCAGAGCAGAGACTGAGAGACTTGAATTGAGTTGGGGAACTTTCATGGGCTCTGCTAGTGTGTGTTTAGGCAACACAGAAAGAAAATTTAAGTAAAGAAATTAGATCTCACACAGAAATAGAGGTAGAAGTACTTCAAGTGGAGAACCAGCAAGATGTAATCTAAGAATAAGACTGTGCTCAAGCTGAACCCATGTGTCCAACCAAAATAAACCAGGATTAAAGAACTGTGGGAGGCACCGTCCCTGCAATCTTGCACTGCAAATCAATAGTTATAAGAGCCCCTGCTGTCCTCACAGAGGACCTGGGTTCAACCCTTAGCACTTCCACAACAGCTTGCAACTAACTGTAACTCCAGTTCCAAAAAATCCAACCCCCTCTCTTCCTATCTCTAATGTCAGCACACACATACGCAATCAGATATACACATCTGTACATAAAGTAATAAAACATTAAACCTAGAAAGAAAACATACTTTTGCCACAGATGGTGTGTTTAATGTATTAGAAGAGGTCTGAGAGTTCAGGTGTGCTGATTATATTTTCAAGAACACAGCAAATCCAACTTTAAAATCTGCCCAGGACACAGATGGCATGCACGGCATTTCTGATCCGCACAGAATCTATAGGTCTGGAGCAGGCTGAGAACCAGTCTTTCCTGTGAAGTTTGTTCTAGGAAAGCTACCCCAGGCTGGAGGAAATGCGCTTTCTTGTCCTATTGATCCTTTTGCATTGAGTGTAGGGATGCTCTTCCAAAGTTGACTCATGGCCAGTACTTTGTGTCCATCGATCACAACAGACATTCACCTCTGTGCAGGCTTTCAGCACACCAATTCTATGTTCATCATTAAATGCAAAATGAGAACTGAGGGTTTAGAAGATCTAATGTTGTTATACTGGTGTGTGTGTCTGTGTGTGTGTGTGTGTGTATAAATATAGCACATATATGAGCATATAGAGGGTGGGAGACAATTTTGGATTTTGTTTCTCAAGAGCCATTAACCTTGACTTATGTCACAAGGTCTCTCACTGTACTTTTTTTTTAAACTAGCAAAGAACCCATCAGTGTTTATGCTCACATTACACTTAGATACCACCAGAATAACAAGCGATGTAGGTAGACCTAGGAATGATGATTCTGACTTTACTGTATGACCTTGGACACACTGTTAACTACAAGGTTCCCATCATGTTTGTGCACACCTGTGAATATCTAGTTTTTCTTTTATTTATTTGCTTATTTTTTGTGTGTATGGGGTACATCTGTGTGTAGAGGTATGCACTTGCTCATGCATGCTTATGCAAAGGTCAGAGGAGAATGTTCCATGACCTCCTCTATCACTCTCTGCTTTGTTCCCTTGAGAGAGGATGTTGCTGAGCTTGGAACCCCATGTCTTGTTGTTATACTGGTGGCTAGCACAGAATGGTGATCCCCTTCTGCAGCACTGGGGTTACAGGTGCACAACCACATCTGGCCTCTTACAAAGGTATGGAGGATTACAATTCTGGTCCTTATCCTTGCATAGCAAGATCTCTTGCCTTCTGAGCCATCCACCTAGCTTGAAGACTCCCATTTAAAGATTTTTTTTCAAAGAATTATTTATGTGTGAGAGATGTATTTGCATATATCTGTGGAGACCAGAAGAGGGTGCTAGATTCTCTTGTGCTGGAAACATGTATAGCAATTTTCACTGATTAGTGACAATGTCCCTGGGAAGAATTCTGCAGTTGCTTTGTCCCCAGAAGAAGAGCAAGCACAGTGTGCCTGTATGGAATGTTAGTGTCCAGCTAGCCCTAGACTAGAGATAAGCAAATGTCTGAGGGACCTGAGGAAAACACTTCACTCATTTTAGAAGTTGCTTCATAAATTATCTATTGAGTAATGGGAAGAAACCTTAGTTGTTAAAGTGCTTGCCATGCAAACACTGAGACCCGAATTCCATCCTCAAAAACAATGTGTGCATCGTCTGATGCAGTTGCATACCATCACAATTGCAATGCTCGGGGAAGTGGACACAAGTGGACCCCTAAGGACTCATTGACCAGTCTAGCTTAATTAGCAAAGGAAATGAGATCCTCCCTAAGGTGGTATTTGCTGGAACCTTTAACTATCAACTTAGCATAATTTAGATTCATCTGGAAAGAGAATATTAATGACAAGAGCAGGTTGGTCTGTGAGGATTTAGACAGTATGGGTAGCACTGGTCCAGGTCTGAGCTATGCAAGAGTAGAGAAAGCTAGCTAAACATTAGCAAGTGAGAATTCATGAATTCATTTTCTCTGCTCCTGATTCTGAGTGTGACATTTGAATTTCCTGCATTGACCTTCCCATAGTGATGGACCATTTACTGCAATTGTAAACTGAAATAAATCCCCTTCTCCCCGACTTTGTTTTGTTCAAGAGAATTTTATACAGCAACAGAAATGCAAGTAGAAAACTCCTTAACCCTGCTGTATTGCTATTTTAACATTGAAAACATTTTGATATAAAAACACTTGCCTTTGGTATCTGCAACCTTCACAGCAAATGTTGGTTGTGTTGGAATTCCAGCTCTTCTTGGTTGCTGAGAGGCTTATCCTCAGCTGTGGTGAGGGCTTCCCGAGATAAAAACTTCCTGCCGTTTTGTCCTTCTTCAAACTCATGAGGAGTCTGAGACTTAACCTCCTTTCTTCCTGCATCACCTATGTGGTTGGAGACCTTCTGCAGTTGTGTTCTTCATGACACCCCTTCAGCCAACAACTGTAGCTTCCCTGCACCCAAGCCACATGAAGGGACAAAGGTGGCTAGGGAGAGAGCGTGCACAAGAAAGCCAAAAGGGTGATTCACAAGTAAAATATTAAGGCCTCAGCATTCATGCTACCTTTCCTCTATTATTACAGTGACCAACCCAACCCAATGCAGCTAGCAATGAAATATTGATGCCTAGTTTGGGTCTTGATAGAGCCATTCTTAAGGCAACTGAGTTTTCTATTCTGTGTTGCATAATTTCCCCATACTTTTCTTGCTCTCAATTACTTCTGATCAAGGCTCTTTGAAAGCAATGGCCTTTAAATTTTTACCTATAGTTTCCACTAGTCTCGTTGCCTCTAATTGCCTATAGTCTGTGAGAAACGTTTAAGCAAAGAGCATCCATGTGACCTCCAAATTTCTTTTTCAAGCAACGACTGAGATGTCATTCCAACTGTTAGGAGGAATATCAACATTTCATACCTATCATCACCAGTGCTATAATCTTGCAAGAGTGATTTACTTTCTCAGAGAATGCAGCCATAAAATTTGATAGCAATGTCTATGTCACAGTTTGAATCCGAACGTGCCCCTCCAGCTCTCAGTTTCAATGATTGGTCCCAGCTTGTAGCACAGTTTTGAGGCTGTGGCTCCTTTAGGAACTGACGACTGATTGATGGAGAATCTACTCTGTGTATTCTGTGTAAGATCCAGTCTTTTATATCTGCTTCCTGAAATGAAGGGACCTCTGCCTTGGGCAGTGCAGACATGTTCTGGGTGTGCTGCCTGACCTTCCTGCCATTGTGAGCTATAGTGTCTCAGAAGTCAAGAGCATTTTCTCCTTTCAGATTCTTTTGTCAGGTATTTGGTAGCACTAGACAAAGGTAATTAATAAAGGGCTGGAAGACACCTCAGTCAGTGAAGTCTTTAGTACAGAAACATGAAAACCTGAGTTGGATCACTAGCATCTATGTAAAACAGCTGGGTATAATACCATTTGTCTCTCTCCCTAGTGCTAGGACCTAGAGGCAGCAGATTCTTAGAGCTGGCTCAGCCACTATTCTAACTGATTCCAAGAACTCCAGGTATGGTGAGAGACTCTGTCTCCAAAGATAAGGTGAAGAACAATCAAGGAAAACAGCCTTTATCTAACCTGTGTTCTTCATATGCACATATACATACCCCACACTGACACACCACATGCATAAGGACATGTATATACATATATACATAATAATAACCAATACAATTTTCATCATAGTAAGTGAAATTAACCAACCAATAACCACAAGATCTTGTATATGTGTGAAATCTAAAATGTTAAACTCATGGAGGCTGAAAGTAGAATATTGCTTATTGGATACTGGGAGAGCAAGCGGCATGGAACAATGGGAAAGACTACATACTCATAAAGGCTAAAGTGACCAGTGGATATAAAATGTATAAGATGTTCGGTTCTATGGCATTCATTACAGTGACTACAAATTATAATACAAAGTGACTTTTCCAAAGCTACAAGAAAATATATCAAATGTTTTCATTTTAGAAGAATGATGAATGAGGTGCATGCTTTGCCTAAACTGACTTAAAAGTTGCAAAATGTGTAAGAATAAATGAAATAACACATGACATATTACATATTATGTACTGAAACTGAAATATCACATGACAATTTATATGGATACTGAAATATCACATGACACCCTAGTCAGTGTGTCTGAATTGTTTCTCTCCTCTGTGACAAACATTTGTGAAACCATTTGAGACCCAGGGATGCTGCTCTGGTGGAAGGCTGTCCTGGGTTGAACCCCATCAAACCAGCCATGGTGGTCCATCATATAGGCCTGGCATTTGTTGGGGATGGAGAGGCTAGAGACCCAGAATATTGTGGCAATATTCAGCTGCATGATGAGTTTGAAGCCTGTGTGATCTGTAGGACAGAATTTCTCGGAAAACAAAAAGCCATTCCAAAGAAAACAGGCTTAAATTGCAAAAAAAAAAAACCTTTAAGTCCTCTTTGAACTGTGCATATGTAGTTGAATATGCCTAAGAAATGACCTTCTATTATTACAGTGTGGTTATTTGCTTAAGAATTGTCTAAGAAAGACTTGCCATTAGCCTTGTGCATAAACAGAGACTTACCAGGTAATAAAGCCACCGAACACTTGCTACATGCTCAGGTTTGTAATTTTTTTGCGGTAGATGTTAACAGGATCATCTCAAACCACCATACAGGAAAATAAGACAAAGTGGGTTTAAATAAACTTTTCCTCAATAAAGAAGCAGATTGTGCTGGGGCTGGGTTGGTAAAGACCCTGTCCAGCCTATGAGAAATCCTGGGTTTCATCCCCAGCATCACGTACACAGGGCAGGGTGGTGATTGTCTTTAATCACAGCAGTTTCCATGTAGAGGTAGAAAGATCAGAAGTTCAAGGTCACGCTTGGCTATATATTGAATGTGAGAACATAATGGGCTACCTGAGAGTCTTTGAAGACAGGGTACACATAGAACCTTGTAGTTGACAAAAGGCATGTGTTCAACTGTGTTCATAGCAGCATTATTTGTCATAGTCAGATTCTGGAAACAACCTAATTGCCCCTCGCCTAAAAAATAGATAAAGAAGATGTGGTACATTTACACAATGGAGTACTACACATTGGAAAAAATAATGACATTTTGAAGTTTGAGGACAAATGGATGGCTCTAGAAAACATTATATTGAGTGAGGTAGCTCAGACCCAGAAAGACAAATATAATATGTACTCACTCATAAGTGAATTTTAGACATAAAGCAAAGAAAAACCAGCCTACAATTCACAATCCCAGAGAACCTAGACAACATAGAGGACCCTAAGAGAGACATACATGGATTTAATCTACTTGGGAAGCAGAAAAAGACAAGGTCTCCTGAATAAATTGGAAGCGTGTGGATCCTGGGAGAGGGCAAAGGGAGAGGGGATGAAAGGAGGGGAGCACAGAAAATGATATAGCTCAATAACAAAATAAATCTGTCTGCATGGCCTCTGCAAAACATAATTTAGGAAAGATTGGCTCAGAGAGAACCTGACCTCTAATACCTGTGATATCAATGAGCCCCTCCAAGAGGCATGTGTATACAGAAGCCTTCATAAGTTTCCCCTAAAGATGAAATTGTAGACAATTAGCTCTGTTGTTTCATCTCACCAGCTGTACTTTCTCTGAAAAGTGAATTAACTGAGCACAATCCCCAGGGAGAAGATGCTAATTACAGCACAGGCTTCCTAGCCAGCTGCTTCATACACAGAGAGGTAGTTCATGTTTAAATATCCAGACTATAAAGGAGAGGTGCTATAGCAGAAGCCTGTGCAAGCTGTCAGAAGATATTTCTTGTTGAATGGCAATAGGAGCAGGGGCTGGTAGTTGCATGATCTGTAAGTAACAGAAAGCAGCTGTTCTATATCCTGCTGAGGGAGGCCAGGGAGAAAACCATGACGAAGGCAGAGAATGAACCCATTTCTGTGTTTTACCCACCACCTTCTCTACTGCAGGTGCAGAGGTCAGAGCATAATCCCAGATGTGGCCTCTCGCCTTCCACCTTGTTTAAAACAGGGTCTCTAGGTCTGTACCTCATACACTGAGCTGGTTGGCCTTTAGCCTCTGAGAGGCTCATGCTGCGGCTTCCTTGCCTGGTGTAGGAGTTCCGGGGTTACAGATGGGTGGTCTAGCTTTACGTGGATTCTGGGGATCTGAACTCTGTTACTCATGCTTACAAGACAGCCTTTTACCCACTGAGTCATCACCCCAGCCATATTAGCAGCTTTGGGTTGACAAAAGATTAGCAAATACTTAATAAAGAAAAATTAAAAATAAGTGACTATGCACATAAAAAAGGAATACTCAAATACTCTCAATCACATCTATGCATATGGACAAAGATTTTTTTCTTTTAGCTCTAATCTACATGAGAATCTAAATGAAATTCCCAGAACCAACAACTTTTAAACCAGCCATGGTGGCATGCACTTGTAACCCCAGCAACAGAGGGTAGAGACATAAGTTGGGGTCTGACTGCAAGCTCTTTATATCACATGTGCACAGAAAGACAGACAGATAGGCACACACACAAGTTTACATTTACACATTAATAGACACATATCCATACAAACACACAAATAAATAAAACACAAGAAAACTATCCAATGAATACATATAGTGGATGGCTCAAGGCTCCTGTCTCACCTTTTGTCAAAATCTACAGATATCTATATGAAGCAGACATTAATACCCTCATCTTGGAGTTAAGAAGCAGAGGTGGCTGATGACATTTCAGAATTCATACCATCAAGGACAGCTTACCTCTTTTTTACCTGACTAAACTCATGGGGCTTTCTCTAGATCCATATCATACATAGTACAATCAAAAGAAGACCTTAGTGTCTCAGACAATATACATTTGCTCCCACTAAATTTTAGTGGAAATAAAGCAGACTAAAAAGAGGAGTTGGAACTGAGATGATTATCTTCTGCGAGGGGAACTATACTTTTGTTTGTGGTTGTTGATGAGCCAGAGCTGGGTTTAAGTATAGGGAAATTACAAAGAAGAAAGTTGTGATCCTGGGGAAATTATTTTTTTCAGAGAATGATTGTATTGGTTACATTTCTCATGACTATGACAGAAATCCTAACTAAAGCAATTTGAAGAATGAACAGTTTGCTTTGACGCAGAGTTTTAAAGTACTGTCTGTCATGTTGGGCGCTCATGGAGGCAGGAGCGTGACATCTGCACTCAGGAAGCAGAGAGGGATGAACACTGATGCTCAGCTCACTCCATGTCCAGGATCCCATCCCATGGAATGCTGGCACCACATTTAGAATGCTTCCCTCCTCAGTTTGCTCAATATAAACCCTGCATTGCCTCAGGTGGCTCACTCTAAACACTGCAAGGCAGGCTTCCCAGGGGTTTGTCTCCTAGGTAATGCTAGATCCTGTCAAGTTGGCAATATTAACCATGGTAATGATTATAAGGAAGTTAATGTCCAAAAACTGATTTAAGGAAGTTAGTCTTATTTTAGTTCTCATGAAAAGTTCTGAAGCAATGTGAAGGAATATTAACAAGGTGCTTTGTCAAGCTCACAAAAATATTATTGTATTTAGTATTATGTGGAAATTAACATGCCAGGGCAAATATTGAGATTAAAATATCCTGTGTAAAAGAAAAAGTCTCTAAAATAAATTCCCGCCCCCTACATGTTTTATATCGTATCCATCTGTATAGGTTAGCATTTCTCTACCTGTTTATCAAAACTCCTTTGGGGTCACATATCAGATATCAAGCATATAAAATATTTATATCATGATTCATAGCAGTAGCAAAATTAGAGTAATAAAGTAGCAATGAAATAATTTTATGTATTGTGGGTCACTACAACATAAGAAACTGTATTAAAGGATTATAGCATTAGAAATATTGAGATCCACTGGTATATGTTTAATGCCTCGAATTCTGTGTACTTAATTACAGAGAAAACAATTGGAAATCTGCTTCATGATTAGGAGAGGATTTCTGATACAGTTTCTTCATCATGATATCCAAATTCTTCCTGCATGTTCTTGAGTATCACAATGTCCCTTTCACCCTCAATGTGCTAGGGTGCCATTGTGATAAATTGAGCAAGTCTGCTGTGGACATTGAAGTTTAGAATAGCAAATGTGTTATACCTATGATTAGCTTGTACTGTGTTCTTGAACAGTCTATAAATGAATTCAGCCTACAGCCAGACAAGACTATGCTCTGGGCTGTTTTGAAATCATATATAAACACACTCTTCTCCAAAGAAGCTGTAATTCCCACTGAAGTATGACTAATTATGCACACACCTTGTGTTTCTATTCCAGATTTCCCTGGGGACCTCAAATCACTTTTCAAATATTAATTGCAAACAATAAATAATACCTTGGATTTCTAAGACACCCATCACTGACAACTTAAGTGTTTGCCTCTCTAAAGCATGCTAACAGTAACAGCACCACAACTGCCAAAGGGCAAAAGTAAACACATGTAGTCTCCTTGGGGAAAACATTGCAAGCTATCATCAGGCACATTGCACTAAAGTGAATCTTGGATACATGAGAGAATGATCATGTAAACTGAGGATTTAAGCTCATGGAAGTGACAGTAAGTGGCTTTTAGTATGAAAATTATGAATGGCCCTGTGTTAACTGTTGGGCATTACATATTGTGTTGATCAGCTACAATGATGAATTGGTGGGACAGTTTAAAGCATAGGCAAGGATTCTGCAATTGGGAACTAATAAATTGCCTTTGAAGTACCTCACTGTCTAACTCCATCTCCGTGACTGAAAGACGATCTCTGTGCTAGCACAGGGAATTTTCTAGATGAAATGAATGCAAATAAGCTGTCCTCTGCTTCACAGTTTGCTCTATTTTTTGTCCTTCCTTTATCCAGAGAAAGGAGGGGGGGAGATATGAGGGTCATTCTTTGCTTACCATAAAATTCAAATACAATTGAGTTAGAATTTACCAAATGAATTTTAGTCACTTTTCCCATTAAAACATAAATACATAAGAATCTTTGGTTTCTTTCTATATAAACCACTCTAGTATTTTATCTGTTTTTAAAGTTTCCTTTCATAGCACTGAAGGCTAAACTTGAGGTGAAGATTAGGCCTTTCAGCATTCTGCAAGGTTTCTGCCTACCCAGCAAACTGTGCACAGGCAGTCGCTAATGAGATGATCTCTGCAGGCAGTCCTCTGTGTTCTGCACTACACTTGTTTCTTTTCCAAATCCCCGTGGTGTGAATGGAGCCCTTAAATGTGATGTGGCATTAACTGAGCTCTATTCAGAATCATTTTAACAGTGACGAAAATGATGACTCGGAGGAACAAGGCCAAGACATCTTGTTGGACGAGGATGAAGATAAAGATGATGGTGAATGTAATGATAATGGTGATGAAGGTGATGCAGTGTTTTGCTTGGTTCCTTATTGAACTGCTGAAGATGTAGCATCAGAGAGGATAAAAACCAATCATCAAAATGATAATTGCAATGCAACCTGACATTTTTTAGAGTTATGCTCCATATTTTCAAAGTATTTCAGATATCTTTATTCTGCACAATTTTATGAACTAGATATTCACTTTGCAGCCAGATGATAATACACTTTGGCGCTTGTGTGCCTGACTACTGCCATCTTTACAATATCCTGAGGTCCTGGAATCTGACCCAAACTGATTAGTTAAAGCTAGTACTCTTCATTTTATCATTTTAGAAGAAAAACAATGTTAATGAATATGTGTATAGGCTCAAGATTTGAATGGAACCAGCACACCCTAGAGCTCTACAGTGATTCTGTTATTAAATAAGCAAGCAGTGTCTTATGGAAGAATATAGTTTGTGATCTCATAAAGCATAGTCAGACTTTAGCTTGATGACCTGGTAGGAGCTAACCTGAAATTGATCTTGAAACATGACTTTATGGCAGTGCCTTATTATGTGTGGTCACTTATGAATTGAACAAGCCAGCCATCTGTCTATAGGAGACTACTGGGCATGGTTCTTAGATTGGCAGTTTTGTTCTCCACCTCTCTCCAAAATTGCAGTCTCTCATTTCTTGCTAGTTACTTAAATAATAATATTCTATGCAAAATGAGGTTACTTTATGTCTTGTGGTAAAACCTTTTTGCTTCCTCTTTCATATTGTATTAATGCTTTCTGTTGATCTTTATTAAGTACTAAGCAACACAAAAGAAGCAAAAATGAATGAAAGAGCCATAATCTCAGATCTCCTAGAGCTCACACTGCATTGAAAGGATCACATTTTAATATAATATATACCCTAGATGAAACATAATTTAATACTGTGTCAAGCCTCAAGTGAGAGAATACACAACACTTTATTACTTTTTTAATACTATGTGAGTCTATTTCAAGATGGAGGAGGGCAAAAAGGCAGGAAAAGATTTTCTAGAGGAGAAATGTTTCAGTTGAGATCTGATAGTAGTTTGCTTGCTGATTTTGGAATAGTTGACTCCAGCAAAGAGAATGACTTGGGAAAATAAAGGCAGTAGAAGTGGGAGGAAGCTAGAAGAAGGTCCAGATGCTATGACCAAGGATACTGAGTCCTGTGAGAGAGGCCTACAAACCATGCTAGGTCCATATTACCCCTGATTGTAACATCTAGAGTTAAAGGTGTTTCATCTGTCTTCATGCGTACCACCTGCCAGCACATCATGTCTAAATGAATGCTTCTCTTATCCTGTTTTTCCTGATTTCTACCCATAATTCTTTATTTTACCTCTTACCAGCTCCATTTACCCGAGAGTATCTTTTAACTGAGACTGAAGATTGATCTGAAAATTTTCTAAAATGAATCTTAGTCTATCACCTGCCTACAACAAGTTTATATGTGAGAACAGTTAATCTTCTCATAGTGATGCTTTGGGAAGTCATGGAACATTTGGGAGGTAGGACCTAGACTTCCTGCAGAGTGCTTTGAAGGTTATCTCCTAACCTTAATGCAGGTCCTGTTGATTCTTTCTCCTTTCTGATCTATTGAGACGTGAAGAGTTGTCATGTTCTGTTCCAGCCACTACAGTAGAACAGAGCTTCTTCTGCTACTCATTCCCTACAGTGAGGTACTGTAGAATTGTTCAGCGTTTCCAGTCATTATGCTTTTCCTATATTAGCAAACTACAGAATTATGGAATTTTTCCAACCACCATGTTGTCCCTACCTGATATGTTGTAGGGTTCTGTTTTTGCCCTATTAAAATTCTGGTTAAGCTATCCTATTTTTCCTTGCTAGCCTCCCATTCTTCCACTTTTAATGGGTTTATTTATCCCCTAACATTGCATATTACAAGTAAATAACTTAATATTTATTTTATTTTGTTATTCAATTGTGGCTTCAATTTAAGAGATTACCTTGAGTCTTAGTAAAGAATTTGGAATACTTAACAGTATTTGAACTGTCAAAATTCTATTGAAACTTTTAGAGTTGAACTATGTGACTTCGTATTGTCGTATAATCATTAACCTATGGGTTCGGGGAGGGGGATGTTTTTTTTGTAAAGATGGAGGTTTCTGATAAACAGAATACAGGACTCCAGGAAAGCCCTCCAGAAAATAGAGCCAAAAGAAAAAATCATACATAATATGAAATTATAAATCACAGACTGGATAGTATTATGTAATTGATTGGAAAGCTTCTTCCAAGTACAGGGATGCTACCACAGGCCTGATGTGTTTGGGTTAAAGATGGATAGTGTACATAGAGAGAGGCACTGAATCTAATCATTAGTCAGAAAAGAGATTTCACACTGCCGCAAGCAGTAGGATCAGCATATGAAGTAAGTATCAAGGCTTCCAAACAAAGCAAGGTGTGTACTCATCAAGGACTGAGGGTGGGTGAGAGCTTACAGCATCGAGAGGTAACCTGAGTTCATAGGGGATCCAAGCTTTATATCACAGGCATGAATGAGGGCTAGATGTGGTTTAGGGTATGGGACATATGTCACACACTATCTGGGTAGAAGAGTGAGGTTTAATTAATATGTGACTCATACAGTGTGACAGCAGTCAGCTTGTCTATGACATCCAGTGGGTAGGTGTAAATTCCTACCCTGCTTTCAGCACTCTGCTTAGAGCCTGGTTATTTTGAGAGCCTGTGTTAAGTAGCATGATGCAGGGATGTAAATTTGCTTAGATACAGGAGATATTGCTAAAGAAAAGTGAAGACTACACCCTCACTTGGGAATTTCAGGAGTTATACTGACCCTTTGCATGCACTGTATCTTCCCAAGAACCTCCTATGGATTATGACACTTGCTTAGTGATTAGATTCATATTTACAGCCTTCATCTCCCCTCCCTCCCTCCTTCCTCCCTTTTTCTGTCTCCTTTCCTTTTCTTCCCTTGCTCTCTTCCTCTTTTCTTCCCCTCTCCCTCCTTCCCTTCCTCCCTCCATCCCTTTCTCCTTTCCTTCCTTTCATCCATCCTTCCTTGTCGATGTATTCTCTATGAATGCAGAGCAGAGCACCTCTCTCTGAAGACCCACACCACTCACAAAAAGTCATGCTATATTTTCAATAGACGTATCTTGGCTTTTGATGCTGATCTTATGTCAGTGACATGGCACAACTCACAGACTTGGAACCTAACTTTTTTACCTAATTTCTAATTTTACAACATGAAGAATAGTTATAGTCAGTTACGTTAATTATATCATTTCTGGTTTTCTCTTTAAGGGAAAGTACCGCTGTTTGTTTCTGAGATTAATTATTTAAGGATGTCCTATGGTATTCTCAATGTCTTTAGACAACTGGGATCCTTGGAATATCTCTCAAGGCATATTGGGAATATTCCTTTTTATTTGGGGACTAAACCAAATAAATCAAAGCAAGGGCATGTTGCATGAGAACGTACACGAGTAAAAGCCTGTGGTGGTATACTTTATTTTCTTTTACATACCATACATACTTCCTTACATAGTAAGGAAGGTCTGAGGAGGTAATTAGAAATTATTTTAGACTTTGGTTTTTTTTATGTCTTTTCTAGTTCAAATCAGAGGGGATACTTTCCCTGTCCTGTCCTCTACCTACATCCATGCTGTTTTAGAAGTTTAGGGTTTATGGGATTCAGCTGAGGTCATCTGCTTGACGGGCAAGTACTTAGCTACTGAGCACTTCCCTAGCTTTAGCTTTAAATATAGTAATAGCTTGTGCAAATTATTATGCCATTATAGTTCTAGTTCTGGGGAAAAGCTATTATTCTTAAAGACAGGGGGCAGGAAACTAGATTACATGAACCTGTATCCTAGGTAACCTCAAGAGTTCCACTGTGTTATTCAAAGACATATAAACACATAGCCTGGCACACAGTAGGCACTCTGTAGACATAACTCACTTCCTGTTCTCTGGAAATATCTAGATCGATACAAATCTGTGTGCCCATTTCCAGGAAATGTTAAAACAAGACAGAATAACAACATCTTGGATGGGGTCCTTGCCTCTGCACAGGAGAAATTTCAGAGTCAGAACTTGATGCAACTTCCCCCCACACCAGTTACTTCACGAAACCTCAAAAATGAATTGCCTCCATGACAAGTAGCAAAACACTATGGTTATGTAATATCTGTCTGTGGGAGATGCCTGAAGCTATTTAAGGGCTAATTTTTCTCTGTGTTAATGATTTCAAAAAGGGATTTAGGAAATCATCTCTAATTGACCATCATGTATATTTTCACTTATGCTAGTGCCTGACGCTAGTTAAAATTGCTTTGTCTTCTCTACGCTCGGAAGAACAGTATGTGGTGCTATCAGACACTGAGAAGACACAAGGCCCAGATATGTGAACTTTTATTTTGATCAAGCTGCACGTTTCAAACCACTAGACTAGTAAGATCATATTAAGCCCAACATGTGTGTGTGTGTGTGTGTGTGTGTGTGTGTGTGTGTGTGTGTGAGCCCCACAGGTCATCTAATGCCATTTTCAGCTAGCATTTCTATCCATGAGCCACCTTGCTAGTTACTCAGAAAGCCTATTTTTAATGTTTCTGTGGTGGATTGTTTTATGTCAGCTTGACACAAACTAAAGTCATCTGACAGGAAGGAACCTCAATTATGAAGATGACTCCATAGAATGAGGCTGTAGGCAAGCCTGCAAGTCACTTTCTTAGGTAGAGAGTGATGTCAGATTGCCTAATGATTGTGGTGGTGCCCTCCCTGGGCTGGTGGACCTGTATTCTGTAAGAAAGCAGGCTGAGCAACTCATGGGTAGCAAGTCAGTAAGTGGTATCTTTCCACGGTGTCGGCATCAGTTCCTGCGTCTAGGATCCTACAATGTTTGAGTTCCTATCCTGGCTTCCTTTAGTGATGAACTGAAATATAAAAATATAAGCTAAATACACACTTTCTGCCCCAACTTTCTTTGGTCATGGCATTCCATCATGGCTATAGTAATGCTAATTAAAACAAGTTGTACCAGTAGTAGGGAAATTGCTTGAAAAAACTGACCATGTTTTGGAGATGACTGAAGAAGGATTTTAGCACTTTGGGTTAGAGAAGCCATTAAGTTTGGCTTATTGAGAGCCTAGTGAGACATTCTGTAGAACTTTAAGAGATAAGAATGTTGAGAGCAGTGCAGATGACAAAGGCCTGGCTTGGAAAGATTTGGAGGAGAAACAAGACTCTACCAGGGCATTTGAGTTAAGAATCTGTGATTCATGCTAACTGCAGGTTGACTGTGGTTCAGTGATTGAAGAATTGGCTGTGATTAACAAAACACAAAAGCACGAAATTGATACATTTGTTGTGTTGGAATGATGATGCTGGTTAGCTGGGATTAAATAATCAGCCATGTTTAAGAAGAGAATAGCATCAGTGAGGTGAAATCTTCTGAGAAGTATTTCGTCAGGGTCAGCATACACAAGCTGTGCCCCAGAGATGGCCAGAGATGTACCTCCTTTGGGCAGCCAAACTCAGTAGTATGAGAGTCATCCAGATAGTACCAGTATGAAGGGGCCATCAAGGGTGTCTGAGGCCTGGCATTAAGTGTCAGGTCTGAAGTCCCTGAAGAGTGCCTTAAAGAGGCTGTTAGTGAAAGTGAAGCCCAGTTGCAGAAAAAAACACCAGCATTTGGACCCAGTAATATGAGATGGGTGCCAAGGGAAGCAGCAGGTTTGGAGTGGAGGGAGCCTAGAAGGCAATCTGTGTGTGCTGAAGAAGATAGAAACAAAGAAGTCACCCAAGCCCCTGGGGGAACCCAGAAGACCATGAGTGGTTCCCAGACATTAAGCAATAGGTTATTTACAACATTGTGAGCTTGGTTTTACATTGTTCAGACTGGAACTATGCCCAGGTTCTTCCTTTTTGAAATAAGGAATTATTTAATTTAGTTTTGACTTTTATAGGAGCCCACAGTAGAAATACGTTGATTTTTTTAAAAACAATTTATAAAGCACAATGAATATTTTAAAGGGATTGAACTTTTACCATGCTTGAATTTGTAAATACTGTGGAATTTTTGAAGCTATTTTTTAAAAAATACGAGTTCATGGGGATGAATGTGAAAGGAAGGGTTGTGGCTTAATGGTGATGTACCGGGAGCCAGCTCCAGCAGGTGACTGGCTCCAAAAAGATGTAAGAAGTCAGTGAGGGAAGAAGGAGTCAGGAATGATGAACAGGAGAATCTTTCAGCCTGACTGTCCAGCAGCCAGAGTGTTTATTTATATAGAATGCAGTGAGCAGGTATAGATTCATACTGTTCCAAAGCATACATTATATCGTTTTTGTTTTTGGATGTGTGCTTCACTTCCTCTTACATATCTTTTAGTCATCATTGATAAACCATGACAGAAAAGAATTATCTTTTACAGTAATTTCCCCCTCAAATTTGATTATCATTGATAAACACTTAGCTTTTATAACTATTTTTAATCATTAACCCCATTACCCAGTTTTTAGGAATCCAGAGTCATATGGCAGTGATTTTGTGGCTTCAGGAACAGTAAAACAAAGTGAATTCTCTAAGCCGGTTGGGACAGATTGCCGTGTCCCAAACAGTATATTATGAACTCTTAGTGAACAGGGTACGCAATAAAAATCCTCAGGCCAAAGCTGTCACATCGTTATTCAAATTCTGAAAATGTTTACGTTTTTATGTCTTTATAGAATTTGATTTGTATGTCTAATTTTGGCACTCTTTTGTTCTTTGATCACGGTGACTCTGCATGAGCTAACTTTTCTATGAAAAGGAGGTCTTGACATCTAATTCTTTTATCATCTTTCTATATCATTCTTTGCAATCAATGTAAGTCTCCACTTTGGGCAGAAGTAACTTCAGCTAATCTAACTTTGTTCCTGTATTTGGCACATAATTGCCTGAGTACATAGTGGGAAGAGTCTTGTAATCTGATCTGTGGGCAACCTCTCCAACTCATCAAATATTGTGGATATTTTAAAGTTTACTTTGTTTTGATGATCTTGATCCTGAGCAGATGTTTTAAGAATATTTCATAGCCTCATAAAGAGAGCTCTGACTTCTTTTTGTGTGTCACAACCTCCAGGGCACAGGGAAGACCTTCGAGTAGATAAGGATATTTCCCTAAAAGCATGAGAGGTAATATGTTCAGGACTTTCCTGGGAAAGCTTAGAAGTAGCACTCACTATTGGGAAAATGAATAAATGATTCATAAGGAATTTTTGATGAGTTCCTAAAATACCCCCAAATTGTACAAATATTAAAGGTCCCTCAAGTATGCAACAGGCAGAAATAAAAAGAGAAAGTCACTGGCAGCTATGATGCAGCTCAGCTTTGCTGAATCTTTGTCAAGCAGCTGTGCTGGCTTTATGACTTTTGCAGTTCCCACCAGATATGACTGTGCCAGTGATGTGTTTTTATGTTCAGTTGGCAAGAGGTCACTTTTGTGTTATAACTTTATGTCAATGTGTTATAAACTACAGTGGCCTTAGAGGAGGGAATCTCAATTAAATATAAAAATGTAAACCAAGTAAGCCCTTTCCTGTCAACTTTCCCATAGCCATGGTGTTTCATCACAGCGATAGAAACCTTAAATAAGACAACTTTCTTAAAGAACACTTCATATTGGATACTGAGATGCTTCAGAGAATGTTATTAAATTAGAGTAAGATTCAGCTCCTTGTCATGTGAACTGATTGTTCAGTGGGTTGACTACCATCCATTACTATCCTGAACATAGGGTAATGATTTTTCAGAGCTACCATTCATATTGAGCTCTCTTGAGTAACAGACATTAAATGGTGGCCTTTTACAAAACTCATAGTTTGAGTTAATAGCATCCCTCAGGTCAGTTTTGTTTCATATCCAAAATTTGTTCTAGATATTGTCTTCCAGTTAGTCTTCACATACATTCCTACCCTCCATCCAAGCACACACTTACTCCGTTCCTTTCTCCCTATTGTTCATTTAATTCCCAATCAAACTTTTATGGAAATTCAAAGGAGTACTTTCTCATTCCTCTGTTTAAGATTACAGGCTTCTGTTTAGAAAAGTTAGTTGTGTGTGAATCAGTCTTCTATGATACTACACAGCTGCAACTCCAACTTGCCTGCATTCAAACTCTTCAGAAATTCGAGCTTAGTGTGATAAATGCAGCAATGGTGGCCAAGAAAGGACTGAGACCTTGACATTCATTCTATCTTCCAGGAAGTGCATAAAGTCAAACCTGATCCCCTTTCCAGATCCAATTAAAGATGTATTCGCAAATAGGACGGCGCGTATGTGCACATGTGTGTTTATACCCATACTTACAGATGAGAAGATAGACACTAGATGCTTTCTTCCTCCACTTTCTACCTTAATCCCTTGAGATATGATTTTCTACTGAACAGACATCCCAGGTTCCACCTTTCTGTGTACCTTCAGTGTCCTTTGACTATATGCAATTACTGCCATACTCAGACTTTATGTGTGTGCTGAGGATTCAAATTTGGGTCCCCATGCTTGCACAAGTGCTTTTACCCAGTTAGCTGTCTCCAAGTATCCCTATCTCCATGATATTTAAATATTCTTTTCTCTATTGAAACATTCTGGTTTTATCTCTGTGTACTTGGCATGTGTATATGTATATAGGTATATGCTATGCATGTGTAGATGTTTGTGTGAATGTGCACATGTGTGTATGGATTTGGAGGTCAGTAGTGGAAGTCTGTGTCTTCCTCTATGTCTTTCCTCATGCTATTTTATTAAACAGGCTCGCCTACAAATTGAAACTTTTTGGGTGGGTAGGCTGCCTTGTCAGATAACTAGATATTCATGTTTCCACTTCATCTGGCTCTGAGGGTGTAGGTATGCACCCTGTGCCCATTTTTTATATTGATGCTGGGAAAAGAACAAAGAAACTAACAAAAACAGGTTCTCATGCTTTTCCAGAAAATACATTACAGACTAAGCCTTTTGTAATCCTCTATTGCTAAATTTTCCATGGTCTTCCAGACACCATCTTAGAATGCTTTTGCTCTGAAACACCGTTTGTGAATTCCTTGTCCAGTCCTGGACCAGTGCTCTTTGGATATGTCTTCTGATTCCCTTGTATGGACTGCTGATGGCTCTCCATTGCTTTCTGGTGCCGTGATTTTATGAGTTGGTGTTTGTGACTCTGTGCACGCGGAGGGTTGTTCCCCTTGGATCGAACATGTCAGTAGATGGTCTGCAAATGATGAACCCTTAGCAAGACAAAAGAGAGATAAGAACACGGGAGGAGAGAGAAGGAATAGATATGAACAACATTTTTCCAACCAGGCAAAGAGGCCTCATGTGGTCACCTAGTATTCTTTCATTCCATCATTATCTGTGGCCATTGAAACAAAGTGTATTCAAAGTCACACATGAGTGACATTATTGCCAAATATTTAAAAATTTTAAGTGTTGTCATGAAGAGTGGCTATAGTCAAGAGAAATTGGATCATAATATGAAATTCACAAAGCTGCTTCATTGGGACCACTTCAAAGACTAATTACTGCACTCAGTTCTAATGACTGTTGCCTGCAAATAATATAAATCATACATAAAGAGGGGAAATGTTTATGTCTTAATGGAAGCGAATTCTAATTTGGTCTCCAAAGAAAGGAACACACATCTTTAGTAGCTTAATGAAATCTCTTAGCACATAAAGGATCACCAGTCTGTCCTGTGGACTCTGTATCTCATATACATGTAGACTAAGCTTGGATCATAAGTCTTAAACAGGAAGCTGGATTGGATTTGTTCACATCTGTTCTAGTTTGATTTTTGTTTCTGTGATAAAAACACCCAGACAAAAAGCAACTTATGGGAGAAAGGGATTGGTATAGCATACAGTTCTACATCACAGACCATCATTGCAGACACAGGTGAATGAAACTATTCTGGATCTACAGTCAAGAGTAAAGAGAAATAAATGTCCTGTCTGCTTCGCTTCATCACTTGATATTTTTTGTCACCTGTATATACAATTCAGGGTCCCTGGCTCATAAATAGTGTTACTTGAAGTGGGCTGGCTTCTGGCACATCAATTAAGAGTGAAGACAGTCCCTCCCTAAGACATGCCTCCAGGCTAAGCAGAACTAGAGATTTCTTCATTTAAGATGATCTTTCTAGATGATTTCAGATTGTGTCACATCAACCGTGAAAACCTAATATTTGTCAAGTGAGAAGTTAAACATAATAAAACTCTTAATTTCATCATCCAGCATTGTTCCCTGTCATTCACGAAAGGTTCCTATTCCATGACACAGGGCATAAGGAAGTAGGTAAGAACAGAGTGCCACAGAAGAAGATGAGAGATCTGCATTCAGTTGCAGTAATGGGACTTGATTCTATGCAAACACATTTTGAGCTAAAGGTAAGACAGGTTGCGGGATATTTTGTGCTAGCGTAAACAGAAGCTGTGAAATAGAAGAAGATAATTGTTCCTTATTAAAGTGCTCAGAATGCGGCTGAAAAAAGTAAACCAGAGCCCATCTACTGAATGTGCTGAAGGCCTGGCATCCGCTTATTACTTCCTCTGAGGATTTTCAAGGATGTTTTGAATAAGGAATGAATTGAGCCCAAGAAAGCCATAAGAGCAGAGTGGATGAAGGAAGCTCAGAGCATTGAGGTTACTAATTTAGAAGGAAGTCTCAAAGAGCTCCTGGGTGGTAGACTTTCTTCCACCTACCCTGCCCTTCCCTGGTGCAAGATAGAAATTGTGTGAAATAACCTTAATGCTTACCTTTGCTCCAAAGGTGATCATAATTTTTACAGAATACAGCTTTGACAATAGGCTTCCAAATATTAGATTTTGTAAAAGCAGAATAATCTCACTCTGTTTTTAAAGATTTTTTCTATTTTAATAGTGTGCTTGTGTGTGTGTGTGTGTGTGTGTGTGTGTGTGTGTGTGTGTGCAAATGCACATATGTGCAGGTTTCCCCAAATACCAGAAAAGACTAGAAAAGGGCATCAGGTTTCTGGAACTAGAGTTACAGGCAGTTGCAAGCTGCCTCACATGGGTGCTCGGAACTGAACTTGGGTCCTATGTGAAAGTAGCACATGCTTGTAAGTGCTAAGCCATCATTCCAGTTCCCTATCTTATTTCTTTAGGTTGACAAATATTCAATGTTTACAGAATAAATAAATTATGATTCTGTAATAAGTGATTCAGTTAAATGAACAGTTTCATAACCTAGTCTCATAGGAGCTCACAGATACTGAAGTGACAGCTAAAGAGCTCCATGACACTGCCCTAGGTCCTCTACATCTGTGTGACAGTTGTACAGTTTGGTCTACATGTGGGACTCTGAGCAGTAGGAGCAGGGAATGATCCTGACACTTTGGGAATCTCTTTCTCATACTGAGTTGCCTTACCAAGTCTCAGGGCAAGAGGAGGAACTTAGTCCTACTTCACCTTGATATGCCTTGTTTTGTTGACACTCATGGGAAGCCTGTCCCTTTCTGAACAGAAGCAGAGGGGGGCATTTTAATGGTTGGAGGATCAAGAGGAATGTGGAGGAAGGAATGCAAGGAGAAGAGTGAGGGGAAGCTGCAGTTGGGGTGTAAAATAAATGAATAAATGGCTTAGTAAAAAAGAGAGAAAAAAGTTGTTATCCTTTCCATATCTTTGTATGGGAGACACAGGGAGTATGACTAAGCCATGGAAGAATAGTAACATTTCTTGATTCCTGACCCAAAGGAATACAACCCGTTGATAATATTGCAGTTTATCTCAGTGCATATTGTCCCTGTTCTAACAGACACCAAAGTCTGTAAATACCAATTCAGTGCTTCATTAGGACTTTCTGGTGACTCTCATCCTGCCTTCTTGGAACTCTTATCCACAGTAGAAACCACACATAAATGGAAAGAGGTGTTGGGTCCTTGTATTCAATTTTATTCTAGTGGGTGAGTGGCAGTATCTCAAGCTGAGATTCTAATTGTCATCCTGGGGAATTCATAAAAAATTATAAAAATATTGCAGTTTATGAGTTTATAAAATCTTTCTTGGGAAATTTGGTTGTTTACTCAGGTTCTAATTATAAACTAGTGTCTTTTTCATAATTGTTTATCTTTGAAGATTAAATATATGTATAGAAAGCAATATAACTGTTTCATTTCCAGATCTCAAAGTGTTATGCTCTCAAAACTGTTTTTCCTCTTATAGCTAGAGAGATGTGCTCTTTGATCAATGTTTCTGATTGTCCCACCCTGCACTACCCACCACTCCCCTCATGAAGTCTGTGGGTCTACATTTTTAGACACCATATGTCAGTGGAATTTGTGATACCTGTCTTTCTGTGTCTGTCCTTTCCCACTTACAAAAGTACCCCTAGGCCCAGCCATGTCACAAATGGAAAAGTGTCCTTCTTTTGACAAGACACTGTATACACAAACCACAATTCCTTCATTCATGCCACAACAAACCTCTAGGGTTTACTGTAACATTTGGAGTGTGTCTCTTATGCAGAAAGGCATGGGGTGCAGGTATTTCTTTGAAATGATCATTTCATTCAATATCTATGAATATATTATATATTATATACAATATTATGTATATATGATAGCTAAATCACATGGAAGCTCCATCTTAAAATCTTCAATATAGTATTTGTCTGATTGTGTGTGTGTGTGTGTGTGTGTTTGCACATGCTATACAGTGCACATGTAGAAGGCAGAGGACAACTTGGAAAAATCAGTTTCTCAGTCTACTCCATGGTTCCTTGAGATAAAACTCAGTTCTTTATCAACTGAGCCATCATCAATCCCATATCTTAAAAACTCACGTAATAGCATTCACCTTGTTTTCAAAAAAGTTATATAGTAAACGTATCATGCATACTCTACATGAGTTTCACATTCTTCATTCTGTTGCAAACTCTTATTGTCTCTTGTCTTTTCAGTAATGCCCATGCCAATGCATGTAATTCCATAACTCAATACGGTTTAGATTCTTATTTCTCTGATGAAAGTTAAGCACTTTCTTGTTTTGTTTTTTTGTTTTTGTTTTTACTTTTTGTGTTGTTTGAATGGTGTTTTTCAAGACAGGTGTTCTCTTGAAAACAGCCCTGATTATTCTAGAACTCACTCTGCAGACCTGGGCTTGAACACACAGAGCTCCACCTGCCTCTGTCCCTGCCTCATATGTGTTGGGATTAAAGGTATATGCTACCAATGGCAATTGGTTGACTACTTTTTATTCCCTTTAGGTAGTGTGTGTCTTCTTTGAAAATATCCATTTAGGATGTGTTCATTTTATCAAGATTGCTTCTTTTGTATGACTGTTGAGGAGTACATTCTTGAGGAATATGAATATGAATTGAGGAGTATGAATTTGGATACTAGTAAACTCTTTGTAAAATTATCTGTTTGGAAGTGATTTTTTCCCACTCTGTGGGTCATCATTTTGTTATATTGGTTGCTTTGCATGCTCTAAAGTAGCCTTTTAAATGATGTTTAATTCATGTATTTTTTGTGTATATGTGGCCCTATGAAGTAGGTATTAACTGTAAGTGCGTGTACCAAGATGAACTTTAGGAACAGGAGGACAGCATCCAGAAGTCTGTTCTCTCCCTTCTCCCATGGGTTGTGCAGCGCTGGCTTTCCTAGCTGACCTAGATAGCCCTAGTCCTATGAGACTAAGAAGCATCTGTGTCTGACTCAGTCCCACTCTTTTGGATATTACAGCCTTCAATTGTGGATTCATATTTTCAAGGAATGTTTTTCTCTAGGAGCTTTATAATTTAGATCATAATGTTTAGCTTTTAGTAATCTCTAGGTCAGCTTCTGAATGCAATCTAAAATAGACCCCAGTTTGTTATTTTGTATGAGCTTCATTAGTTTATTTATCATTGTTTACTTGAAGAGACGGTCCATTCCCTGTGAGTGTTCTTGGATACTTGTCAAGAATTAGTCTGGGAAGTACTAGAAGGGTCACTGTGGAGTGGATATGATCAGAATACATCTATCAAATGCTCAAGAAAACATCAGTATTTTAAACATTGGGTATTTTTCTTTGTGTGTGTGTGTATTTATCTCTGAGCTCTTTATTCTGTTGTATAGATGTCTAATTCTATGCCATTGCCATACTGTTTGTTTTTGTTTCTCAGAACTCTGTTTACTCTTTAAGGTCTTTTATGCTGTTTTTGTTTCTCATTTTTTTTTATCTTTTACAGCCTTTTGGTGTTTCATATGATTTTAATATCTATTTTATTAATTTTATTTTATTAAATATTGTCACTAGAATCTGGATACATATTATAGTCAATCTGTAGTTTGTCTTGAAAAATGTGGACATATTATGATAGTAATTATTCCAATCCATGCATTTGTTTTTCTGATAATCTGTGGGTCTTCTAGAATTTTATAACTCTATCTCTGCATCTCACAGTCACTTGTACAAGCCAGTGTGGATACAAGCCCTGGAAAAAGGGTTTCACTTATGAATGGCTTATGTAGTTTCTCAAGTTAGGTGTATTGTTTCTAGTTTGTTTTGTGAAACTAGAGGACCATTATTGTACTCATTGCTAGAAAGGCTTCTAAATCATGCTTTATGTTTTTATGGTAGGATCTAAGCAGAGGCAATCGTGTTGAAACTTAAATTGCAATGTAAGTCATAATGAACTGCGAGAGAAGATCTCTATAAAATGACTAGTATTCACATGTCCAGATTAATTTCACAGACTTTATTTTTTTTCTATTTTAATTTCTTATAAAATAATAATATACATGTGATTTTGCTTTCTTTCTTGTGGTTGTTGTTTTTTGACATGCCAGGGATCAAATACAGGACCTAGTGAGTGCTAACCGCAGTATTCTGTCACTGAGCTATTACCTTCTTGGATAGCTTTGTGATTGAATAAAAAAGAATGAAAACACTATTTAAGACAGATGCTGGTGCAAAACTCAATAACCAACAATATTTCAATTATATTGATAGTAAATCTAATTAATTTTGAAGCTCTTCATGCCAGTTTAGCATCTTTACAGAACTCAGGTGGCCTTATTTGGAAATATATGAACTGATATACTTAGTTAAGATGAAATCCTACTGGATCGGACTTGAACTACACACAATGGCTAGAGTCTTACAGGCAAAGAATATGTGAATGAAGAGTCACAGAAACATCCCTTGATAGGGCAAGAGGACATTTAGCTTGATGATAGAAACTGTTGGGAACGATGGGCCTCAGGAAAAGGAGCAAAGACTCCAGTGGTTTTCAGAAATTAGAAAACACACACTGCGCATACTCTCCTAGAGTCTTATTAATTTATCTGCTGAGAATTTAAATTCACACTTGCAGCCTCCATGTCGACACTGTCCCTATCAACCCTAGGCACTAAAATTGGTAGCCTATGGAGCTACAAAACTCTGTGAGATTGCCTCGTCTGGTTTCTAGAGAAATTTGGGGCTGTGAATTCACACTTAATAATTTCAACATTAAGCAGAAACAGGACATAGAGGAAATTACCCATCAAATGGGAGGAAGAATTGACAGTGAACTGAGAATAAAACTAGAAGCAAAAATATGCTGAAAATAATAAATTCATCCTGAAAGAGAAGGACTATGTGAAATGCTAACAAGAATTAGATATGTGTTGTGAATCAGCAATTGGATTTAGAAATGTATACAGGCCACTGAAGACATTACTGTTAGAAACTTTGGGGAAATGCCCAGATAAATCTGATAGAATTATGATTGAGAGTCAGGAGGATGCAAGAATTGGAGACAAAAAGCATAGGTAGAGTCTAGGTGTATCTAGTGTAGACCAGATGAGAGTGCAAAACACTAAGGTAAAGGAAACTGAGGATGTTTATTTTAGGATAGGAAAATGCTAATGAGCATGGGGCGGTTGATATGAAGAAAGCAAACAGACTATAAAGGAGGGAGGAGGGTGACTCCTAAAGTACTGTCTTTAACTGAAATGAAGGATGAGACGAATATAAGCTGACTCTGGATGAGAGCACAAGTAGATTCCTTATATGACTCCCAAATGTGGGGTTGGGAAGGTGGCCCAGTGGGCAAAGCATTTGCTGCACAACTTTGAGAATATGAGTTTGAATCCCAAGAACCCACAGACAAAGCAAACACAGTAGTGCATGTTTATATTCTCCACAATCCTAAAGTGAGACAGATGCGGTGGAGCAAAGACTGGAATCCCTGGACCTCACAAACCAGACCAGCGAGATAAAGCCTGGACAGTGACAGACAGCAGAGACCTTGTCTCCAGAACTGTGGAAAGCAAAAGAGGACACAGGACATTGTTTTCTGATGTTACACAGAAGTGTGCACACAAACACACACAAGAACTAACAGAAAGGATGGCAGAGAAGCCAAAGGAATTGCAGATGTTATTGTTTATAGCTTCAGTATTCTTAAATAGGAAATAAGGTCATTAGCTGAGATTGAGAAAAGAAAATCATAAACTGTGGTCTGAGAAAGAAGAAAGGCATTAAAGGTTCGAATCCAAGAGTTGATGGGGCATAAGAAGTACATTTATTGAAACCACACAAGAACCACTCACTTAAAGGTAGGCATAATTTAATATGACCTATAAATAAGTCACATTATTTATATTTTTCTTCCCTCAGTTAAGCCACTAAGAACAGTGTCATTGGTTCTTGTTCTGCCACTCCAATACCCACCCACACTGACCCATGATGGGTCAAAGAACTTAAGTTTGTATAAGCCTGGTCAGGGTGATGATCTGGGTAATTTAGTTGAGAGAAGAGAGGCCTTGAAAATGTTGAACATGATTGACATCTTCAAGGACAATTGACTGTTAATCTGACATCTTAGAGAGAAGACTGGGTCTTAGAGCAAGGTAAAAGATGAGGAAGATAATGGGAGAGATAGGTAATTGATTTGTATTGTAGCAGTTCTAGAGTTGAAAGCAATAACAAATACTGAAGTTTAACATTGATTCTATGATAATACATCCCAACAAGTAGTGTGAAAATTGGTTTCTGCATGCATAAAGAAAACACAATTTGGTTTAGCTACTTTGTTACTAGTTAGCTAGTAAATGAGGAGCCGCTCCCTGGTACAGATGTATAAGACACTGCTAACTAGAAATGGAAACCAGTGTAATAAGTAAAAAGGCAAAAAAAGGCAACAGAAAATATAGTAAGGGAGCGTAGAAGGTGAGGGAAAGTATACAGTGAACTAAGTTTACAGGAAATGGTAAAAGGTAACACAACGTCTTCTAACCATATCCATAGATTGGCTCAATCTAAGGACATTGGGGAGCTCTTAAAACAATTGAAACAGCAATATTGCTTCACAAGTGGCATGCTTATTTGAATATGTGGTATAAAAATACTTGAATGTGAAAGACGGAGAATTGTGACTGCAACCAAAGTGACTCATTCATATGTCACAAACACTCAGGGTAAATGTTTTTCAGGCTACTTTAAAGTGTCTGGGTAGAACACAGCTTCATGGTTGATTTTATGGAGAACAGTAGGTCCTGAATGTGGAACCTATGGGTGACAGCACTGGTGAGAAACACAAGAAGGACTTGAGGATATCTATAAGGATTCTAACATGAACAAATAATAAATAAATGAATATGATGCCACCAAATGAGGTGCTCAAACTATAATAGATGTGGGTTAGTTTTGTTTGTTTGCTTGTATTTTGTGTTTGCATGGATGAGCATCCAATCCAGGCAGGATTTTGCCCGTGGGAATCAAGTGCTTTACCAGAAACATATATCCTCAGCCCTGAGTTTTCACTTCCTAATTCAATGGTAAACATATCTAATACAGGGTTATGTACCTCATCCCTGCCAGATATGTCACAGCACCAGGAAGACTGTTGCTTTAGTTTATTTCAACTAGATTAAAAACATTTTAAAGACACACACTTCAGAAAGATATAGAATACGGAACTAGGGGGACTGGGGAGATGGCCTGATCAATAAATTGTTTGCTATGCAAGCATGAGGACCTGAACTTGGATCTCCAGTGTTCATGCAAAACCTGCAGTACTGAGAATGTGGAGATGTGAGGCTTTACAGGGCCCCATCACCACCCAGTCTAACCAGTCAGTGAGCTCTTGGTTAACGAGTGAGAGACCCTATTTCAGAAAGTTCGGTGAGGATGAACCAGGGAAGACTCAGTATTGACTTTTATCTTCTACAGGTGCAAAAATGGATATGCAAACTATATGCATACAAATTAACATCTCACACACACACACACACACGCATGCACGCACGTGCACACACACATACACACATACACACACACACACACACACTATGTGCTGACTTCTAGAGAGGGCAGATTATGATCAATATCATACAATGTAAGCTAGGATAAAGATGGACAGGCCTCCGAGCTTACAGAATCCAGGTTGTTCCCCGAGAGAAGCATCAGGCTGAATTCTGAAGGATGGGGAAAGGAGCCTAATGTGAAAACTTCTCACTGAAGACCCCTTTGGAAAGGGATGACTGGCTAACTGGGGCTATTGCATTCTAAAGAAAACCTGTGACCATTGTAACCACGTAGCCATAGTTTCTACACTTGACCCTAAAATCTATTAAATAAATACATTAAGAAGTTCTTCAATTTCTAAAACTTTCATTTGTTTTCTTATATCTGTAAAATTAAGAAAAAGAAAAGAACTTTCTAGGTAAACACAGAAGACAGGAACTCAATCATAATGAATTTGCTTAGTAAGGCAAGCAATGTAATTCTGTTCAGCTTGACAAGGGCATTTTTTAAAATGTGAATGTGATTCATTTGAAAAAGGATCTTCATCACCATGTTTAATTCTAGGGCTCTTTGTTTGTTTTCGTATAAGTTTCACACTATTATTTTCAATTAAAGAGTTTTTTCATACTGATATATTCATTGTATGTTTCTGCATGAGTGCACAGTGTGCCATGCTGTGTGTGTAGAAATCAGAAAACAATTTTCAGAGCCAGTTCTTCCTTCTTATGCGTGGAACCCAGGGTTGGAATGCAAGTACTCAAACATTGTTTCCTGCTAAGATATCTCACTAGGTCCAACTATTATTCTTTTAAAGTAGTATTGATAATAACTGTTGTGTAGCTCTCATGTGCAGAAAGGAATAAAGGTATAGATTTAGCTCAAAGGTATAAAAATGGAAGAAAAAAGAAGATACATATATATATAATTTGAGTGTATCAACATTCAAAGAACCCACTAAAATTTTGTGCAGTACTTGCTGGGTACCAGAGTGCATTCTATTACAAATATTTATTTAAGGAACATATTTGGAATGAAGGCGATAACTGCATCCCAAAAATCATTTTTATTTTAATTTCCATATTATAAACAACAAATATCTGCCTAAATTCATGCAGAAAAAGTATCCTGTTTATGCACAACACTACTAATGTATACTAGAGAGAAAAAATGAGACCAAGTGGGAAAAAAAGTGGTATGATACATTGCTCTCAATGTGCTTCTGACCTGGGACTTAGCCTATTCTTTAGTTTGTTATGTTGATAGTGCATTCCCTGTGACAGTTTGCTACCTTTGGAACTGTAAATCTAAAGTGTTTACCATTGTGTAGGCTTGAGAAAGGAGTGTGGTGATAGAGAACCCAAGGGAAGAGAGAGACAATGAATATTAACAGTCACAGAAAGAGGCAGAGAAAGACAAAGAGCATGCAAATACTGGCATGATGACCAAGAATATCAATCTTGACCACAAGCCCTGTTGTTTTCCTATGGTTGTCCACAATGAGAAAAAATGAGTCTGTTGAGGAAGATAAAAGCAATGGGGAAATGTGCAGGGATAGATCAGAACCATACTTCTTGGCCCAAATTTGAGTAAATGTACTTTTCTCCATAATGCCCTCAGAATATGATACTGTACTTTGCTCCCAGTATTTTGTGCTCCTGTGTGTATTATGGCAGAGAACTTCTGGTGTCTGAGGAAGACTCCAACTGTGCATACAGTGCTCATGAACCCTCAGAGTGGACAGAGCACCAGAGGCCATTAGCCATTGTTGAAGAGGAGAAATGGGAAAACATGCGTGTGATAAAGAAACCAGTGAATGTTTGTCTTCCACATCACTTTTTCCATGTAGAGTAGCTTTCAGATTGAACATGGAAATCACACTGAAGTAGCAATTCTGTTTATGTTGCAGCACATTGTCTTCCTCACTCCCCCAATCTTCTCCTTCCTCCTTCCATGGAAAAAGGCAAGGAAGAAAGTCCTTCATATACCTTTTGTATACCTTCATATACTTCCAAAATTCCATTTATTTTCCATTCGTTTTGTAGCCTCTGAGGTTCAGTGGATTGATTTCCTAATCCCAAGGATAGCGATAAGTTACTTGAAAAACACTCTCCTGGCAATATTTGAATTTTGTCATGCAGTTTTAGGTTGGTCACTGAGCCTTAATCACACCATACTCAAGCTGGAAACATTACATTACACATTAGTGAATGGTAACAGGTAAGTTTCTTCTTCCTCAACCTAGAAGAGGAAGGTGATTTTCAGAGAACCATGCCATGAGAATAACCAAGTCATGCTCGTGTTTCCATATTCCAGTTACAAAACTGGTCTGTGGGTGTGCTTGTCAAAGTGATCCTCTTACTTTCTCTGTCTTTCCTCCTCCCCCTTTTTCCCTCTTCCTTTCTTTCCTCCTCTCTATCCCCTTTCTCCATCTTTCTAACTGCTCTTGTGAGGCAGGATGTCACTCTGTAACCCAGCTGTCCTGAAATCTGAATATGCCTGTATCCACTTCATAAGTGCTGACATTATAACTCTACGTCACCATAATGATCTCAAACTAGACTTGTAATTTAAAACAGCACATATAGAAAACAAGAATAACACAGAGACACACTCATGTTGCTATATTCAGAAGTTTATATTTCAACTCCAATGAATTTGTGAATCTTAAAAATCTTTAATGTTGAGTCATTGAGGCCTAGAAAACAGAAACAAACAATTCATGAACAATTTAATCAAAATTTTCTGTGTTGTGCTTGCTATTCTTAATTCTAATCCTCCCCTACTTTTTTGCTTTCAAGGAAGTTTACAAGTCCGCTATCGGCTCACCAAGGAAGAAAGTCATGTGTTCACCATCAGCACAGAGAACTTGGCCAACAGAAGCGTGCATCAGGTGAAGATTAGCCGAGAGGGGCCCGAGCTTACTGTTCAGGTATTTCATTTCTCATTTTTTCACTCAGCCTACATGCCAAGGTTTCTCCATCTTACAAGTCTGAGCTTCTATCCCCAGCCACATACTGTAGTATAGAGTTTCCTTACACTCCAGTTGAGCCCTGAGCCATGCTCCTTCTTCTCACTGGTACTGTGATCAATTGGGAAATAGATAGAAATGAAAGTTTTGAATCCCCACCAGAGTTCTTCCATCAGAAACTACTTGAAAGGAAGAGGAAGCACTGTCAATTCTAGTTATGCTCAAGTTTAATAATGTCTTAACCATATTGTGCTATAAAGGGTTGCATGCAAAGAGGAAACTACAGAAGACTACAGCAAGGTCTACAGAGGAAGTGAGCATAGGATACAGGTGGGGACAGAGAAGGAAACAAGTGATGTGGAAACCCTCAGGAAAGAACAGGTTTCTTCTACACATCACGATTCACTTTCTAGTTCAAAGTGGGCATTGACAACAAGGAAGTGCTGGCTGGGTAGAGAAGACAGAGAAGGTTCTTAAATGACTCAATTTATGCTGGAGAGGTTGTGGAGTAAAGGGAATGCTCCAGAAATGCAAGTTGGTACAGCCCCTTTTAAATGTCTGTGTGGCAATTTCTCAGAAAATTAGGAAATGACCTTCCTCAAGACCCAGTTGTAACATGAGGGCCTGTTTGTTGGGGTTTATGTCCTGCCCAGTTTTTCACAGCTGGCAAGCTCCAAAGAAAAACACACAGAGATCTCCATAAGTTATAAAACTGATTGGTCCATTAGCTCAGGCTACTTATTAGCTCTTGTAGCTTATATTAACCCATTATTCTTATATATGTTAGCCACATGGCTCATACCATTTTCAGCGGGGCAGCTCACATCTTGCTTCTTCGGTGATCTGGGAAAAACTGCCAAGGGAGCTTCTTGCTTCCCAGAATAATCCTGCTCTCATCACCCCACCTCTACTTCCTATCTGGTTGACCCACCTATACTTCCTGCCTGGCCAATCAGCATTTATTTAAAACATGATTGACAGAATACAGACAATTCTCCCACACCACCCAGTAGTACCACTTTTGGGTACATATCCAAAGGATGTTCAATTGTGCCACAAGGACATGTGCTCAACTATGTTCATAGCAGCATTGTTTGTCATATCTAGGACCTGGAAACAACCCTAATGAGTCATGACCAAAGAATGTATAAGGAAAACGTGGTACATTTACAAAATGGAGTACTACACAGAAGAAAAAAATAATGACATTTTGAATTTTGCAGGCAAATAGATGGAGCTAGAAAGCATCATATTGAGTCTGGTAACCCAGACCCAAAAAGGCAATTATCAATGTACTCACTCATAAGTGGGTTTTTAAACATAAAGCAAAGAAAACCAGCCCACAGTTCACAATCCTAGAGAACCTAAACAACAATAAGGACCCTAAGAGAGGCATACACTGATCTAATCTACATGGGAAGTAGATAAACACAAGATCTCCTGAGTAAACTGGGAGCATGGGTACCTTGGGAGAAGGTTGATTGGGAGGGGAGAGGCAAGGAGGGGAGCAGAGAAAAATGTAGAGCTCAATAAAAATCAATAAAAAAGAAAAAAAATGATTCGTGAGATCACAGGCACAGCTATCTAAAAAAAACAGAGTATGGTAGGTGTCTCTGAAAGATTCGTGACTCTGTATAAAGAGTCAAGAGCAGAGCAGGGCATACCGGAATATAAAGTCCAGCCAAAGTCTAGATAACCCTTTTTTCATCATAACCTAAAGGGAGAGTGTTCATCAACTTAGCATTTACCAACCATTTTGCATAGGTGAGTCTAATCCATTTATATGTGTTCTCCACAATTGTCACTTCAAATGCCCCCCTTCTTTTTTTGTGAGCAACAGATGCAATGACATCTACTCTCTCAGAAGATGACTTTGCTCTCTTCCTCAGTGAACAATGTATTCTTTATAGGAGATATCACACATTTTCATTAGCCTAGCTCTTCCTGTCCCATCTCCTCCTACCTGGACCTGTGGGCTCTCTTTCTCCCATGGCCGTTGAGTGCTCAATGTCTAAAAGGTTTAAGGCTGCCTACTACCTGTGTGAGTCAACTCTCATGCCCCTCTAACAAGCGCAGCTCCAACAATCTTCCTGTTCTACCACCTTTCCAGCTCCACCAAATAGCTCCCTGAAACACAAACTATGTAATTATTGAAGGCATCAGAAACAAGAAAACAAACAAGTCAACCAAGATCTCTCTGGCTCAAGGGAATAAATCCATTTCTCTCCAGTTTTGTATATTGCTAGACTTTTATCATTTTATGTTCAAATTGCTTGGAAAACTTAAAACATTTGTGAACTAAATAGCTGACTTCCACATGACTGCAGGAGCCATGTGATTAAAATGGATGTGACTTTGTGGACAAGGGGAGATGTTCTAGTTTCATGGCTGTTGCTGTAATAAATATCCTGACAAAACCCAACTACAGGCGAAAGGGATTTATTTTTACTCTTAATTCTAGGTTACAGTCCACCATAAGAGCAAAGTCAAGGTGGCAGAAAGTTAAAAAAAACAAGCTACTAGTCCTTTCAACTTTTAAGAGCAAAGAAAAATTAATGTATCTATGATCACTTGTTTTCTTGCATTAGCTTGATTTCTAATGTCATACAGTTTAGAACTCTACTGACTAGAGAATGGTGCTGCTCGCAGTGGGACGGGTCTTCTCACATCAATTAACTTAAGATTATTCCTTACAGAATTATGTCCACAGGTCAATGCAATATAGGCAATCTCTCATTAAGACTTTTCCAGGTGATTCTGGGCTGTGTCAAGTTTATTACTAAACTAAGACAAGTGGGATGAGTCTTGGGTTTAAGCTTTGGAGTATACTGGGTCAACTCTCCATTTTTGAATTATCTATGATCTTGTATGGAAAGATATGTTTTAGATCGCCTTGAGTGCCATGAGACCGAAATCATCCAGGTAGATTCTATGTCCTTGGAACATTTCATAGGGGGACCGTGGAGAGAGTTTCAAGGGTTGCCAGTGAGCAGCACTGGAGACCATTTTAATGTGGGTTGTGTGAGGAAGAATGAGTACTAGTTATTCTAATTAGATACATGTTTAGGAATAATTATTGAATATTTTATGCAAATAATTCGTATACTCTCTGAAATTAACTTATTACCTCTTACAATATTCCTGAAATGAGTAGAGGGTCACAGCTTTGAGCTTGTTTGGATGGGGAATGTTGTTGCTGAAGTGTGAGTGGTAGAATTAGTAATGGTAACCTCCTGCTTGTGTACTGTGTGGGTACCATGTAGAGGCCAGAGGACAACCTCAAGTCTCATTCCTGAGGAGGCACAGTTCAGGTTTATTTATTTATTTGTTTGTTTGTTTATTTATTTATTTAGATAGAAGGGCTCTTATTGCTCTGGAAGTGTAGAAAGGAGGCTGTGTTGGCTCTCCACAAACACATTACACCACACCTGACATTTTACATGGGTTCTATGGATCAAACTCAAGTCCTTAGTTTCATATGGCAAACACTTCACTGATTGAGCTACCCCTACAAGCTTTGTTTGTTTATACTTTCAGTGAAGCCTTGATGGAAAACTGTGGCATGTCCTGTAGAGCATTTTACATATAACAATTTTAGCACCTTTTTATTTTCTGTGCTCTTCAAAAATAAAATCAGGGAAGTAGAACACAGAGAGAGCAGTGTATGTGTTTGCCTTCTCGGTCTACGTATTTTCACCAATCAATTGATAGTCAATAATAAGCAGCCACTTGCTATTTGTAAAGTGCTGAAGACAGCAGAAAAGACTAGAACAGAAACTTTATGTGTTTATCCTTAAGTCAGTAAAAAGCAGGGCCCTGGTATATCCTTAGTCTCTGCTCATGCAGTAAGGAACATTTCAGGAATGCTACTTACCAGCCAGAAAGAAAGTAGAGGTGTTTATCAATGCACTCAGCCAACGGAATCACAAGACTCCTCACTGTCCCCATAATCCTAATTTGAATTTTCAAATTGCCTTTTCAAGGATAGGTAGACAAATCTGGGTACTTAAAGACATAGAAAGGGATTCCAAGTTCCAGAAACTACATGGTCACAGACAACTGTTAATATAATAATGTGTGGCTTGGCTAACTTATCCATCTTTGTGAGTTATCTGTCACTAGGTTGATCTATGTTATAGCATTGTAAGGAGAAAGACATTTGGAAGTATGCATTTGTGTCAAGTTTCTTATATTCTTTACTAAATAAGAAATATTATGGTCTAATTCACAAAGCAGTATTAACTCAGATATTATGGATCATTGTTTGTACTAAAGTCGCAGGATAAATTACAAGGTCAGGAGGTTCCTGAAGAGAGTCACTCTTAGCAGATGTGTATAGAAAGAAAGTAATAAAAGGACGAATTGGGTGGATTGCTTAGATATCAGTCCTGATCCATTTGATTTTCCCCAAGTAAAGCAAACTCACTCACCCCATTGTATTACTGTCTGCCTTTCTTTCTAGCATATGTACTAGAAAATGATGAGGATAGAATAATTTAGAAGTTCAGAGTGGAAATTAGAGGACGGGAGTCAGGGTTCAGTTGATGAAGCATTTGCTTTGTCAGTATGAGAACTCAGTTCAGACCCCAGAAGCGTTATAACAACCTCGGAGAGTTGACAAACACATATTTGTATTCTCTGTGATGTTGAGAGAGGAGATAGAGACAAGTTGATCCCTGGGAGCTTGCTAGCCAGGTAGCCTAGCCTATTTGATGAAGTTCCAGGCCAAAAAATGATTCTGTCTCAGACAAAAAGTGAAAGACACCTGAGGAATGGTACCTGAGGTTGTCCCATGACTTTTAAGTACACAGATGGACACTCTTCCCCAAAGTGATAGAGATTGGAAAAATCTATTGGCTCTGACTAGATGGAGAAAAATGGAAATTGATTTATGGTATAGACCAGAAGAAGGAAGAGGATGGGAGCAAGCCAGATTCAGTGCTGTGTGAAGTCAGAGGTGGTTACTAAAGGAGGAGCTTAAAAATAAAGCCCTGGAGAATCCAGCAGTGACTTCTGTTGAGCCTCCAGTGTTACATAATCAGCTGTGTCTCTCATTGGTAACAATATGTGTAGCTTTCCTCCAGTATTTACCAAACTATGTTTCATGAATAGGAAGCCCTGCAGTCCACAGCCTAGAACAGGTCAGGGTTAGCTCAGAGAAGAAAGATGTGGTGGCTATAAAAGAGAAAGGGGAGGAATAAGTGAAAATGTTGGGTTCCGTTTATTGTGCCATTGCAGGTAGGAGATGGGCTTCTCTGTTTGCTTGCTGTCAGTGAAGAATTGGGTGAAAAATTCTCAGTAGGGAGACAAATACTCGACAATAGGTCTATAGGATCTCCAAGGAAATAGAAATCAATAAAAAATCTTATCTTACAAGGAAGAAAGAAAGGGTACTTCGTTTGCTTTGTGGAACAACTTCCATGACACTTCAAATTTCCCTTGAAAGAAAATCCCTGAACGGAACCCACCCTGTGTGAGACTTTAAATTTTTTAACAAAAGTTTTGCTTGACTGTAAACTTTTTAACAAAAGTTTTGCTTTATGACTTATAAAAACCTGGGCTTATGGTGTTGTTTTGTTTTTCTACAGGTGGACCAACAACTCTTCAGCTATAGCTTCGCCCCAGAAGTTGAGTTCAGGACAGCAAGGTCACTCGTCCTAGGCAAAGTCACAGGTCTGCTTCTCTTTCCTTTACTTTTCGGTGGATTTTGTTAAAATTAATGGCTGAGTAGTCTCTGTTGCTGTAGTCAACAACTGCAGACATGGCTCCCATCTATTGTCTTGGTACAGACTTTGAAGCAGGATATACTAAGACACACATGTGGCAATGGTGCAGAAAACCACTCATGTCTACTTTATTAGAACTCTAGTTAATCATTATTGGTGGATTATTTGTGGTAATTGTTTTATTGGTTAATTGTTAGCAATCAGAAAGAAAAATAATCAGGTAATAAAGTAAAATAATATTTTGATTTAAATTTTATATTCATTAACTATTTTTCTAGAAAGCCAGCTTTTGCTTAAATTTCCATATGTGTGTGTGCCTGTGTGTGTGTGTGCATGTGTATGTGTACATACACATACCTGAATTTCCTTTAATGAAGTAGGAAACTGAGCTGAATGAAGAATGAGGATTGAACCCTCACATTAGAAGAGTGGGTTCTCCTCTTGTTCTCATACAGGTTTTGTGAAATTTCACTTTCTGCTTGAGAATATTTATTGCATGTTCAGCACTGAACTTTTCATACTTTCCTCAAAAAATGAACATTTTAAACAATATTCTATCTTTAACAATGACTTTTAGATCTTAAATTTATTTTGTTTACAATTAATGTAGATAAAAAGCCTTTGGTTTGGTCACAGTTTGATCATCCTTTTGTTTTAGTTTTGTTTTTTTTAAGCCTGTATTATCTTGCGTAGAACACACAGCAAAGTTTAATTTTGAGCATTGTCCATGTGTACATGTATAATGTGTGATGTATGCACATTTACATGTGTGATTGTGAACAAGGATGTAGCATGGGATGTTTTGGAAGTTCAACAACGTGGATCTTGACTGTTCTACCTTGTTTGAGATAGGATCTTTTGTTCTGTGCTTTGTGCACAAGTGTAGAGAATTCTGGCTTATTAGTTTCCAGGGATTCTACCTTTTCCTCCCATCACTCTATAAAAGCATTGGAATTTCAGATACATCTACCATTAAAGCTGACTTTACTTGGGTTTGGGGGATTGAAACTCAGATCTTCAAGAAGCTAGCTGTCATGCCCACCTCGCCCAACAAGGATGACACAACACAGACTCTTCTAACTGCAGTTTATTCAGGACCTTTGAACAATCTTCTGACCTCTTGCCCCCCGAGGAAAGCCAGCCCTCAGCTTAAATAACCTCTGGGTAGCCAACCCCAGCCAGCTACGTGGGAAATGCAGATAGGTCCAGAAATGGGAAGCAAGCCAGATCCTTAGAGTTAGCCGTATATGGAGTTGTTTACGACCAAGAGCATTCACCATCAGGAAGGTGGAAGGCGGAAACCGGCGGCATTTCACAGCTCTCTACACCTAGCTCCCGTTTTTTTTTTCTTTTTCTTTTCTTTTTTTTTAAATCTCTATATAGTCTGGAAATCTATGTTGTACAAATTAGCAAATGCAAGTCTATTTCAGATTTTGAAATGACTTATGCCTTTGGACTTCTGCTTGACCCCTTATTTCCCAGCAATTCAACTATTTTTGTGTTTCTATAATGTTTTCTATGGTTCTGTTGGTCTCAGTAAGGTTTATAAAACATTTACAACTTTGGGTATCTTAAGCAAGAATGAACAACTCCAGAAATCACTCTCTTGTGAAATTTTTTTTAGTCCTCATCTCTGAGTCTCGATAGCACCTTTTGGAATGATTTCTGACAAATTCTGGGGGTCTTATTGGGGAATGTGGGATGTGTGTTTGCCTAGTAATCCCCAACATGAGTCTAGGAGCTGCTCTAACTCATACAGGATGTAGATTTGCAAGGCAAAGGAAACATTCTATGAAAAATAGTTATAGAAAATGTGTTTTGCTAACAGCGGAATAGCTTAGATAGGACCAGAAATGATCTTCTATTTCTCTAGTCTTCCAGATCATTAGGAATATAACATTTCCAGAGCATAATGTGAATGTACAATTAGTCTTGAAAACGTTGATTTCAGTTACCCAAGTGAAAGACAGATGACTCAGTCAGCATGAATGTCTTCTGAATGGGCAATTTCTTACCCTACCCCATATGCCTAATAATAATAATACTGTAATAATAAAAATGCTCCTTTTGAAGTTGTTTATTCTGGTTCACTAGTGTGTATCTGGTAAGTTTTAACTTCCTATTTCCTGAATCTTAGACGTTTCTGCTTGGCAAAAATTGTCATTTTTCTCCTTTCTGAGCCAAATCTTTTTGATATATATTTTTCTGTCTTAAAGTCCCTGAACTATAAATTTTTATCTGAAGCAAGGTATTTATCTCACCTTGAGTCTTGGAAGATCATTTGCCTAGACAGCTGAAGGGTGTTATATTTCAGATATTTTTATACTTCCTAAGCCTGCCATACTTCCTAAGTTCCTGTGCATCTTTGTATCTAGTTACATACAGTATTAATATGTATATATTAATTCTCAGGTTTTCAATGTAGCAGCTATTGAATCTTTTATATTTTATGTATTCAAATCTTTGAGGTCTGAATTTGAACAATTTTGGACTTTCTAATTTCACCCTCACTTATTTTAAAACATTGAATGCTGTCAAAACAGTATGAAGTCAAAGAATATAATACACTTTTAATTTTTATCATAATTTTTGGTGTATGTTTATCTGTGTGGGAGGGAGGGTAGGTGTGGATGATGCCACTGAGTGCTTTTTCAGGATTATTATACTTGCATGGTAAGCAGTTTTGCTATGGAGTTATTTGGGAAACGAGTTTTTCTTTACCTTTAATCTCCTAATGTTTTAATTCCCTCAGGTGTGATTACTCATAATTGACACAATATGTGGGCTACTTTATTGGTAATTTTTTCTTTTTATTTTTAAAACTAAAATCCTATTATATTGCCAGCAAAACTGTTAATTAAGAAAATCCATTGTCCTTACTCATTTCTTCTTGGTTTCTGTCTGTTTGTAAAGCATGTTGATAACTGTATCAAATATGATGTCTCTGCTAGACCCCATATCTGACTCTCTGGGGATCCAATTATGTTACTAGTTGTAAGTCTGTCCTCTGGCAGCTTCTTTATTCTGTGTATGTTGTGTATGTTTGCAGGAATGTATGTGAGTGTGCATATCCATGTGCTGACATACACATGCACACATACTTGCATATTTAGTTAAAACTGATATCTGAGAACCTGGAACATAAAAAATGGAACATTTCCCTCCTTGTAGGATTTGCACTTTTTATACTAGGTGCCACATGGAGATACCAATGAGGACAATTCCAGTCTCTCATTTTGTTCATTTCTGGATAGAACAGCAGTACAAATTTGAATTCTGAAACTCAATATATTAAAGCTATTGGTAGAGCTTCTCAGAATAAATGTTGCTAATGCTAGTATCATGCGGTATAACCGTTTATTTGATTTATTTATTTTCAAGATTTCATAGTTGGTTCATATCCCCCCTCGTTGCTCTTTCCTACCCTTCTTCTTGCTTAACTCCTCTTTCCCAAGTGAGCCGTGATTCTAGTGCTTTTTCCTACACTGTATTCATGTACATTCATCTGGTTTAGCTTATCCTGTGTTTTCAAAGTATTTTGAGTCATTTAATCTTCATTTCAACTGACATAGTAGAAATCTGAGGGGAAATTTCAAAGCTTTCTTATCATCCATCTCAGATTTGTGTGAGTGTGTGGTGTGTGTGTGTGTGTGTATGTGTGTGTACATGCGAAGACACAAGGATAATTAGTGACCTTCAGGCTTAGTTTACCTTAATTCTGTAGTTAGCGTTACAGAGTGTGCTAGGCTGGTTGACCAGCAAGTCTAGGAATCTGCCTGTCTCTGTCTCTCCAATGCTAGGATTATAGACACATGCTTCTAGTCCTAGTTTTGTACTTCTGTTTAGTGATTAAATGAAGGTCCTAATGCTTGAAAGGCAATGAATTTATTGACTAACCCATCTGCTTAGCCGAAACTTAGATGAAACCATTCATGTGCAATAGAAGCTAGAATGACATTCTCTTCTAAAATACCTCCAGGAACCTTGATGTTGGACACAATGTTCATAGAATCCTCCACTTATCTGAGTCAACCCAAAAATGGCACGAATAAAAGAAAGAATAAAGAAAGATGTCTAAGTGTTTGAGTGCCATATTGTTCTCTGTTTATGATGCTTTTATATTGGGAATCACGTAGGAGTGGATTAGGTTATGACTGAATAAAGAATTGAATGAACTTCCCCACTTTTCAGTTTAAAACATTTTCCACAAGCCACACAGCTTCCCTCCACACCAAAAAATGCTGTTAGGATGATGATTTGGGGTCACCATTAAGCTCAAATTTGTGGTGGTGAATGAATTCCAGTAGAAAAATGAATGGGGTCATATACGTATATGGTTCATGATTGAAGGGACACAATAGCCTGAGGGAAAGCAGGGAAGGGGGGGTTAGGTGCTCCCGTGAGTAAGATCTCTATTTACTAACATAATGACCTGAGTTTAATCCCCAAACCCCATATGATAAAGGAGAATAGACTCCTGAAAAGTTTCCTCTGGTTTCTACACACGCGACCCCTCCTACCAAGTAAACAAATGCATCTTTTTTAAAAAAAAAATTAAAAGCTGAGAGAAAGAGAGAGAGAGGGAGGGAGAGAGGGAGGAAGGGAGGGAGGGAGGGAAAGAGGGAGAGAGAGAGGGAAAGAGGGAGAGAGGGAGAGAGAGAGAGAGAGAGAGAGAGAGAGAGAGAACAGAGGCCAAGCTTTAGAGCAGTACACAAATGGAGAAAACAAGACAGGTTTGGACAGAAATGAATGTGTGGGTAGCATGGCAAAGGGAAAGCAAGGGTAGAGTAAAAATGATACACGGACCTGATAACAAATGTCACCCACTCCACGATTTTAGGAAAGATTACTCTGAGGGACATTTTCTACTGTAAAATAAAGATTTGCAAGCATTTTTCATAGTAGATTCTCAGGGGAAAATGTGTATAAAATTTGTCTTGTTTTTCCTCAATAGTCTTCCATTTCAAAGTCAAACACAGTTTGTTCATTTTCTTTCTGTGAGAGGAAGGAACAATTCACGGTCCTAAAGCCTGGTGATTTAGTCCATACTCTGTAATAGTCCTGCCACTATAGGCACCATGATAAATAGAATAGATTATTTTCTGAAGACATCTGCGATGGAGACACTAGCCCATGAAGAGAACCGATGCCACTGTCCATATTAAAACTGAGGTGGGGCTGGCAAGATCCCTGCACCAAGCCTGAGAATCCGAGTTTGAGCTTCAGGACCTCCATGGTGGGAGGGAGAGATAATTTTCCCTCATCCTCTAACCTACATATATGTACTGTAGCATTCATGTACATATTTCACAAAATAGTTAAATAATAAGGTCACAGTGTGTTGAATCTTCATGAATGAAGATGCTTTTCTATGGAAAATCATAAGATGTTGCTAAATTGGACTTTTAGTTTCTCACTGCCATTTTATCTAATTCTCCAAATGTTTTACTTCATTATAGCAAATATTAAATTAATGACATTAAGAGAAAGTTGTGTGGGAGATTGATGAGGTGACTCAAAAAATACTGATTGTCTTGAAGGGTTGCCCCAGAACTCGTACAAAAAGTCAGGCATAGTGGCATGCACTGCAAATCCCAGTTCTGAGGAAGTAAAGTGGATACTTGCAGCTGGTTCTTCAACTGGTCTGGCCTCCTTAATAGGCTCTAGGGCAATAATAAAACTGTAAAATAAAAGACACTAAAATTGAATAAAAGAGAGAAAAAATATACTGCCTGAGAAATGATAGTTAGGGTTGTTTTCTGGTACACATGCACTGTAGTGCTATGAAAGAAAGTGGTACCCAAAGGGAACTGCAGTAGACACACCCCCACCCCATACACATTCACACATATGTGTATCTCCATTCATATATACAATCACAAATCCATATATGTACAAGCATTCACACCAAAAAAAGGAAGAAACGGTAACATTTTACAAAGAAGAAGAGAGAAACATATTTAAGCAAGTCAATCATTTGAACAAGCCATCTTTTCTTGTATAATTCTCTAATACCTCAGAAGGTACCCTTGGGCATTCATCCAAATCCCTTCATCTGTGTGGGGATCCAAATACCTCATCTGTGAAGTAACTTCCTCATGATCTATATAGATTTGGGAAAAATACTATTTAAAATATGGAAACATGTTAATGTCAGATAGAAAATAATCATAATGATACAATTCTAAATTGGCATTAAGATGGCATTCACAGCATACTGATAGGTATTTGTTTTTACAGGTAATTCTGACAACCCTCCCCTGCTTGGTGAATTGGTAGCTCAAACCGTAAACCTAGCAGAGATATTACTTCTAAAGGCTACATAGGTTAAACAATTGCTCATGTGGTTTCCTGTATCCACTCGAATCTAAAAAGCTATATAGAAATAAGATGGATTCCACCTCACTTTTGCATGGAGCCCCATTAATCAGGAATTCTTAGAGCAATGAGTGATAACCTTCAAATGCCTTTGATCTAGTAAACTGAAGCAAGTTCTAATGGTGCCTGTTACAGAATGGGTTGTTAGTTCTTGGAGTCCTTCCACTTGCATTTCAAGTCTACAGCATCTTCCTCAGCAGCACAGTATAGCTAAATGAGAATCCCGAATGCTCCATACATCTTATAGATGATGTCAAAGAAGAGGGTTACACTATCAATGAAAAGTGTATTCCTTGCAGTCCTTGTTTTTAAAGATTATGATTTCATTTTGATTGTGTTCACCATTGGGTTTTCTCATGATTCAGTTCTGGTACAGTCAATATAAGACCAAGAAACAAAATTACTAAGTGGATAATGATTGGTATGTATGATGTTATGTGTATCTATGTGTATGTGTGTGTGCTTTATTTGTGTGAAAACTGCTGCATATGTGTGTGGAGGTCAGAGGACAATCTTGGATGTTGTCCCTTGACTTCCACCTCATTAGACGAAGGGTCTCTTGTTTATCCCTGAATACAGCAGATTACCTGGCTAGAAAGCTGTTAAGGATCCTCCCCTTTTTCTTTCCTATCTAAAAGGAGGAGCTTTATGTTCCCACCCACCTCTAACTACTTGTGGGTCTTGAGGAATATGCTTACACAACAAGTGCTTCACCTACTGAGTTATCTGCCAACCTAGTTTTCTGAGTTTAACAATTATATGAATATTAAAGGGAACTGACTTTGTAATATATCTAGCAGACTCATTGGAAAGAAGACTTCCAAAGGGATACAGTTTTATTCTAAGTGAATTTATCTCTCAGGTACATTGGGAGGTAGGTATGGCTCCTTATCTCTTAATGTTTTAAACATATATCGCATGCAGGTCAGCATAATGACAAGAGAGAATTTGAGTGTGAAGTCAGGTCAGTTCACAGAAGTCTGATGAATTCAGAAATACAGGTGGCACCAGCATTCAGTCTCTCTGAACCTGTCTGGCTGTTTCTGACTCCACATGACATCATTCCCCTCTTTGTGTGAATTTAGTCAGACAAAATGCCAGTGACAAAAGTGATGAAATCAGTCCCTTAGGGAGTAAACACTGTCAGTTCACTATGTCGTGCCCATGGTTCCTATGATGTTGCAAAGGGCATGTGTCTTAATGAGACCCTAATCAAGTAAAGCTTCGTAAAATTTTTCATGTTCTTTCAATTGTATCCCACTGAGTAAAATCTCTCCTTTGCGAAAATAACTACAAACAAGATTGGAATGACTATCCAGATACCAGTGTGTCTATTAAGAACCCCACATTATTACAGTATCCAGACGCTGTGCAGACACTGAATACCATGTCCTGATCATCCACCAGCTGTGAGTATGAAGGCAAAAGGTTCAGTTTGGGTTTAACTATTTTAGTGGTCTGAATGAGAATGCTGCCCATAGACTCATATGCTTAAATGCTTGGTCAAAAATTAGTGGACCTGGGATTTGTAGCCTTATTTGAGGAGAGACGTCAATGGGAGTGGGCTTTGAAGTTTCAAAATGGTATACTATTCCCAGTTTGCTCTCTCTCTCTCTCTCTCTCTCTCTCTCTCTCTCTCTCTCTCTCTCTCTCTGTCTCTCTGTCTCTCTGTCTCTCTCTGCTTTGTGGCTTTTTTCTCAATATTTAAGCTCTTAGCTACTGCTCCAACACCATAGCTACCTACCTGCTGCCATTTTCCCACTATGGTCATGGATTCACCCTCTGAAGCTGAAGCTGTAAGAAAATCCCCAAATTAAATGATTTATTATATATAGGTTACCTTGGTTATGACATCCATCTATAGCAATATAAAGGAAATCAATCAAGTGCATATATTTGAAATAGGAAGGAAACTTAGGTGATCTTTTCAGAGAGATATAGACTACAAGAAGGAACAATCAACCTTGATTCAAAAGTAAAACAGAAGAAATTGGTTGCAGCTTCATGAGGAACTGGGAATGTGGGTAATTTTAGCCCTGCAATATGCTTATCTTTAACAATAATCTAACTGAAGAAATGATATTTGACAGAAATTTAAACTTTTTGTACTGGGTATTCTCCCCACCCATGACCTTGAATTACCTGGCTAGATGGTGACTGAGCTCTTGCCTGCTGATGTAATTCCTTTAAAAGACAGAAGAAGGCAGGCTCTTGCTTTCTCATGTGGTGGTGGTTCTCTTTGTTATTTGTGAGTGTTGTCTTTCATGTCCTTTTATTCGGGCTCTTGAGGATTCACATAATTCTGCCTTCACTTTTGTCTTTTTTATGTGATTTGCTGACGTGTGTGTGGGTAGATGTGTGTGTGTGTGTGTGTGTGTGTGTGTGTGTGTGTGTGTGTATGTGTGTGTGTGCGGGGGATATTTGTGGAGGCTGGAAGTTGATATTAGAAGTTTTACTTGATTACTTTCCATCTTATTCATTGGGGCAAAGTTTCTCAGTCAAACACATAGCTCACCTATGCAGCTAGCCTAGCCAGCCAGTCTGCTTGAATAATCTTGTCTCCACCTTTTGAGACTGTAATTAAAGGGGAGGCTACCATATGCTCACCCAGCATTCATGTGGGTTCTTGAGATTCACAATTCCTATCCTCATGTTTTCATGGCAAGAGTTTTTAACCATGAGCGACTTTTCCCATCTCAGAGAGACTAGTTTTCTTTTAAATAGGTGTGTGTTGGTGCACTGGAACATGTTCAAATTTTTCCAAGAGTGCTACTTCCTTTTCTTTTGCTGTGAAGAGGTGGTATGACCAAAGGCAACATGGGGAGGAAAGAGTTTGTTTCACTTAGATATCATGAGTAAGAGTCCATTAAGGGAAGCCAAGGCAGGTACTCAAACACAGCAGGAACCTGGAGGCAGGAGCTGATGCAGAGGCCATGCTGCTCATGATTTGCTCAACCTTCTTTATTAGGAAATCAAAGACCACAAGTGTAGGGTGGGAGCTGCTAAGAATGGGCTGAAATTTCCCATATCAGTCACTAATTATGAAAATGCCCTATGGGCTTGCCCACAGCCTGATCCTATGGAAATATTTTCTCAAATGAGGTTCCCTTCTCACAGATGACTCTAGCCTATATCAATTTAAAATAAATAGTAGCCACCACAGTTAATCCAATGTCAATTTGACTTACAAACACATTACTATTTAACCATAGTCTTTCCCTTTTTGTTCACCTTTAAGACCACAGATTAACATTAATACCACAACATAAAATGTTTTACAAATTTAAATGTCCCACAGTCTTTCAAATTCAAACACTTAAGTTTTAAAATTTCTTTAAAATATTCAAAAGTCTTTCTAAAACTCTAAAGTATCTTTAAATTTCAGTCTCTCAACTGTGGGCTCTTATCTGACTCCACCCTTGCTGCCCACAAAGCTTGTCTCTTAGGCTGTGCACTTCATGGTTGCTGCTGCCTTAGTGGTCATTTTACAGTATGGGCAGTTTCAAAATCCTGAGGTCTTCTGCTGCAACTGGTCTGCACTTTCACCAGTAGCTTTTTCTGGGCTCTGTTCAAGGAGTCTATCAAGGCTGTGCAATGCCAAGCCTCAGCTGCTGGCTATGACCTCCTAATGCCTTCAAACCAGTGCCGTCAAGATGATTGTTGCACTAGCAGATTCGATTCCCAGTATGAGGTACAACCCTGGTTGCCTCTGGAACACAGCTTCTGTGTGCTGACCCTGAGCAAACACTTCCCAGAAGACATTCAACAATACTGGTCTCTCCTCAGTCCCCAGTAATTTCTCAGCTCCAGCTGAGAAGAATTGATTGTCCCAGCAAACAAAGATTTCACTTTATTGTCTCACATATTTTGTCAGTTCCAGACATTCAGCCCCACCAGCCTAGACCCATTGATTCTTAATTTAAAGTATGCAGTGTCCCAGAAAGACTCTTTAAATGCATCTCAAATTTCCCTCTGGAATTTTACTAGTTAGGTTTCTAGCATATACACTTCTCTAAATACTCCATCTTCTATGCTCCCACAGAACATTTCAACAAGTTTTGGCCAGTCAATGGTTTTCCCCATGACAAAATCCAAAGCCCTTCTACAGTCCTCCCCCAAATCACAGCCAGGTCTGTCACAGCTAGATCCCACAATCCTGGTACCAATTTTTTTCTTAGTCATGGTTACATTGTTGTGATTAAACATTGTGAACAAAAAAAAAAAACAACTTGAGGGGAGTGCTATTTTCTTCCCAGTTAATCATAAAAAATGGTGAGCACTGGAACTCAAGCTAGAAATCTGGATGCAGGACAGATGCAGAGTTCATGGAGAAATGTTGCTTAGAGTCTTGCTCCTGATGACTTTCTATGCTGTTTTTTTTTCTTTTTTGTCTTTATTTCATTTTCAATGAAAATATAATAACATCATACACACACACACACACACACACACACACACACACAACCACTCCTCAACTTTGGGCTTAAATAGCCTCACTTTCTTTTTTATAGTTTCTTTTATTTTTAAGAAAGAGAAAACAATATTTTTCATTTTACATACCTATCCCAGTTTCTACCCTTCTTCTCCTCCCATTTCCTCCAACTATTTCCTCACCAAACCCCTATCCACTCCTCTGAATGGGTAAGGCACATTGCTTTGTGGAAGGTCCCAGGCCCTTCCTACTATATCTAGGCTGAGCAAGATAAGAGAATAAGTACAAATAGTAGGGATTTGTACTGGTGCCACTGCCAATGGTCCTGCATTCTTCCCCAGCCAAACAACTGTTATCCACATTTAGAGGGACTAGTTTGGACCTATGCTAGTTGCTTCCCCTTCTGGCTGGAGTTGGTGAGCTCCCATTAGCTCATATGAGCTACTTCAGTGGGTATCCCCATAATTGTCTTGACCTCTTTGTTCATATTCTCACTTCTCTCACTTTTCAACTGTACTTTGTGAGTTCAGCTCAGTGCTCCATTGTGGGTCTCTGCCTCTATTTCCCTCAGTTGAAGGAAGAAGGTTCTATGTTGACTTTTAAGATACTCATCTGATTACAGTCATTTGTTCAACTATGTTTATAGCAGCATTATTTGTAGTAGACAGAACCTGGAAACAACCTAGATGCCCTGCAACTGAAGAATGGATAAAGAAAATATGGCACATTTACAGATTGGAGTACTACTCAGTGATAAAAAACAATGACATCTTGAAATTTGCATGTAAATGGATGGAACTAGAAAAAAAACATCCTGAGTGAGGTAACCCAGACCCAGAAAGATGAATATGGTATGTACTCATTCATAAGTGGATACTAGATGTAAAACAAAGGATATTGAGCCTACAGTTCATGATCCGAGAAAAGCTAAGTAACAAGGTGAACCCTAAAAATAACATACATAGATCCATCAGGAAGGTGGAAATAGACAAATCGCCTGACAAAATTGGGAGCACCAAGGTGAGGGGAGAAGGGAGGGTGGAAGGGGAAGAGGAGTGGAGAGAAGAACTTGAGGGAATGGGATAGTAGAGATGGAGGAAGGTCAGAGATGAGCGCAAGGAAAGAGATATTGTAATTGAGCAAGCCATTATGGAGCTAGCAGGAAATCTGGCACTAGAATAATTTCCAGGAATCCACAAGGATGACCCCAGCTAAGACCCTAAGCAATAGAGAAGAGGGTGCATGAACTCGCCTTGCCCCTGTGGTCAAATTGATGAATATCTTAAATGCCAATTTTCTTATAGAACCCAGCACCACCAGTCCAGGAATGGCATCATCAGCAATGAGTTGAATCCTCTAAGATCAATAACTCATTTACAAAGATGGCCGACAGACTTGCCTATAGCCTGATCTTATGAAAGCATTTTCTCTATTGAGGGTCTCTTCTCCTGTGTGTGTGTGTGTGTGTGTGTGTGTGTGTGTGTGTGTGAACTTCACTCTAGTTTTTCCCAAGTTGATTTAAAACTAGCCATCACATCATATTACTCTAATACAATATTTCAGTCTAGATGCATAGAGTCTTATAAAAAGTAATTTTAATTTATGTTTGTGCCTGGTGCTCCAAAATTAAAACACCCTTGGCTTGGATGTAGCTCATTGATCCAGTGCTTGTCTGATATGCATGACAGCTGGTCTGATTTGCAGCGTTGTAGGAACTGTGGTGCCACATCTGAACATTTGAGTTGTGGAAGCAGGACAATTAATATTCAAGGTCATCTTTGGTTACTAGGGGAGTTTAAAGGCAGCCTGACTATATGAGAACTTGTCTCAAAGTATGTAATAATCAAAATAAAACAGTTCCTAAACCACAGACTCTACCTCACTTCAATTACAATACTGTGTTTTAATGCTGCATCTGGATAGTACTTAATTATTATTTTCTGTAAGTCATAAAATATCTTAGAAGTCATAAAATATCTTAGACTCATTAATCCAATTTGATCTTCTGCATCATTAATTGAAAACACATACTGAAATACAAGATTTTAGCAACCTCTAACTTTTCAGATACAGACACCTTAATTTTTTGTAGTATGAGGGCTGGCTTGTTGGGGTTTCTGTCCAGCCCAGTACCCCAACAGCCGGCAAGCAACAAAGAAAAATCACGCACAAGACTCCATAAGGTTATAAACTGATTGGCTCATTAGGTCAGGCTACTTATTAGCTCTTATAACTTATGTTACCCCATTATTTTTATCTACGTTAGCCACATGGGCTCATTACCTTTCTCAGTGTGTCAGCTTACATGTTGCTTCTTCCGTGGTCTGCACAGGAATGGCAGAGGAACCTCTCTGCTTCCCAGAATTCTCCCAGTCTCTTTGCTCCACCCCTACTTCCTGTCTGGCTTTCCCGCCTATACTGCCTGCCTGGCCAATCAGCGTTTTATTAAAATATGATTGACAGAATACAGATAATTCTCCCGCACCATTTCCCTCTCTTTTTTTTTTTTAAACAAAGGAAAAATACCCATAATCCATTTGTTGGGAATGTGGGCGTAGTATTTTAGGCTACTTCCTGCTGGTTGGGGGCGCTGATAGTCTTAAGGGGACCTAAAGAAAATTTAGAGTTATAGTCAAGTCCTGACTGAAGTATCCTGTGAGTCTCGATCATCTTAGGCAGCAGTCTTGGATCAGTTTTGGATGTAGACCTCTGTCTACATCTGGGCGCCAATTTTTGATTAAGGAAGACTTACAAATGGGTAATATGGGATTATCCACGTCTGGGCGCCAATTTTTGATTAAGGAAGACTTACAAATGGGTAATATGGGATTGTTGCTATTCTCTTAAAGAAAATGAACTACATATCTCCCCATGGAGAAATTCAATAAATAGCTTAGTCTTGTCTAGTGTAGCAAAAAGGTGAGTTATTCTCGGGAGCAACATGATGTGTTGTTCCCAAATATAGATTGTCCTTTGATTGGAGTAACAATTACTATACCATTCCAAAAAAATAAAGGAAAGCATTTTCATCTTGGATTAGGCTACACATTTGTGTCTGGTTGTGGGAGTAAAGAATGTTTTATGTATGACAAGAATGCAGATAGCAAGACTATTATTGATAAAAATTTCAAATTAGTTATCTTCAAACAAAAATTGTATATCATTACTATTGATCAGACACAAATCAAGTGCAAACAAACAATTTCTATTATAATGGTGCTTTAAAATATTTATTTGTTTCTAATTCTGTGTATTGGTGTGGGTGTGCATATGACTGTACAGACATCATCCCTGAGGCAGGAGTTGTCAGCCACCTCACAGTAGCCAGGAGCCAAACTACAGTCCTCTGCAAAAGCATTCTCTGCTCATAATGACTGAAACACTTGCTTGGTTCCATATGTTCTGCTTAATTTAAAATTATTTCTTTCAAAAGAATATCATCAAGTTGAGGTGAGGTTAAGAATGTTAATTTTTATGAAATTTTGTAGTGTTTTTGTAGTTTTTCTCCCTAGATTTTCTTTGTTACACACAAATAATAATTCTAATATAAATGGAACATTTTTAGAATACTAATTTAGAATAAAGTGTTCATTTTTTCGTTATCATTATTATCTGATAATATATTGCTATGAAGTAATAAAAACTCATTTCTTAGGTTGACTCAATTTTTTTTCTCATCACATTGGTGTTATTTGACTCTGAACATGGAGTTGGATGAAGAGAGATGACTCCATGGACAAAGTACTTGCAATGCAAGCATGAAGACTTAATTTAGAAATCCAGAACCCAGAAAAAAGCAGGGCATGGCAGCAGACATCTTTAAACTCAGTGTTCTCCTAGAGTCAGGGAGAGAAGGAATGGATCCTGAGTGCTTACTGCTCTATAGAGCCAAGTCTGTGAACTGTATGTTCACTGAGACCTGGCCTAAGACCATATGATAATTTGTTCTTAAAATCGTTTAGTGGTTAAGTCTACTTACTGATCTTCCAGAAATCCTGAATTTGGTTCTCAACACCTTGCAATTTGCAACTTTGTTTAACAACACTTCCATGGAGTGTGATTCTTCTTGTCTCCATAGGCAACTGCTTTCAGACACACAGACACAAATAAATAAGAAAAATAAAATACATCTTTCAAAAGTATAGTAGAGAGTGATTAACAAAGACATTTCCATGAGTCTGTTTATCCCTCTTTTTCATTCACAGGCAGAACAACTGCACACACATACATATGCACATACTGATACCACACTCACACATACACACACACACACACACACACACACACACACACACACACACACACGGGGGGGAGACAGCGACAGAGAGAGAGAGACAGAGAGAGAAACAGAAGTGGGTAGGAAGGGAAGGGAGAAGGAAAAGGAGGAGATGGAGAGGAAAAGAGAAACTGAATAATCTAGGTTAGGAATTTTCCTAATATCACCAGTGTATTAGGTGGTAGAACTAACATTTAAAGGCAGGGATTTCAGTTTCTTATTCAGTCTAGCTTCATTTTATTTTTTTTATGGAATAGCATCCCTAACAAAATAAAAACAGGTATAAAGCAATGGTTCCTACACACTATTTTTTTTCTGAGAGCTCTTTCTTCAATGATTTACTCTTTAAAATGGGTACAGCCAATGTCCCAGGTAGAGTAGAACTTTATGGTGCAAATTCCCTGGAAGTCATGGTGTGGAGTCAGCCCAGAGTTTCTATCATCACTCTCTGATGGCTAATGCGACATAGACAGATAAATGGTCTGCTCCGTGAGTTTAGGTGATCATGTCCGTGATTTATGTGACTTGTATTTGAAAATCAGAGGAGAGTCTCACAGCAGCAGTGGTGATCATGACCTTGATGATGTGGCAAGGTTCTCTACCCAACTTTATGTGGCCTTCCATTTGTATTTTAATAAATAAAGCTCGCCTGAAGATCAGAAAAGTGGAACAGCCACACTGGCCAACCTTAGATTCTAGCAGCAATGGCACACCCCTTTTATCCCAGTAGCCACAATGACACGCACCTTTAATTCCAGTAGATACATTATCTTACTATAGAAACCAGGTGGTAGTGGTGATCGCCCTCAGGTTCAGAACTAGAGAGGACTATAAAATGGGAGGAGACAGCTCTCAGGCACAATCTCCTTCTGAGATTTCCCAGAGGCAGGATCACCATTTTTGTACTGAGGTCTAGTTATGAGCCAGTGGCTGGCTGCTTTGCTTTTCTGGTCTTCAGGTTCAACTCCAATATCTGTCTCTGAGTTTTTATTAATTTTGCTACACATCTTGTCTCAAGAGAGAGCAACATTGGACTCTTTGTTATGATTCAAAGCTAGGTGTTTATAGAAGAGAGGATATGACTTCTCCTTTAAAATAATAATCCTGAACTTCACTTTCCCTGTTTGGTTGGGAACAGAAGGAAGAGAACAATTTCTAGACTCTAACTGATGATTGGCCCCTAGTGAAACTAGGGTTTAGGCAGTAGTAAGATTCTGATAATTAATTCATCCTAAAAGAGTTGACTGAGGCCAAGGACAATGGCATTGTTCTTTGAGTCTACTGCATGGATGGGCTTTGTGGGAGCCTTGTCTGTCTGGATGCTCACCTTCCTGGACTTGGGGGGAACGGGGAGAACCTTGGACTTCCCATAGGGTAGGGAACCTTGACTGCTCTTTTGCCTGGAGAATTAGAGGAAGGAGGAGTGGGGCGAGGGGAGGGGAGGAGGTAGAAATTTTTAATGAAAGAAAGAAAGAAAGAAAGAAAGAAAGAATTGAACCTGGGAACAGAGGTAACAGCTTAATTGACACATGACATATATCTTTGGCCTTCTCATCCACATGTATACATAATACACATACAACACTATGAACACACACACGCACACAATCAGAAAAGAAATATGTATACCATGGCATATACATCTCCTCAGTCATACACAGAAACATGGGAACACACACATACACACAGGAGAGAGAGGAGAAGGGAGGGAGGGAGAGAGAGAAAGAAAGTGAGAGATCCTTGCATGGGGTCTTTTCAGTGTTGCCTGGGAAAGAAAGAAGGACATTAGATGACAAAACTCTACAGCGTCAACCAGGGATCAAACAGTAAACAATCAGGACTGATAATATGCTGAGATTTGTTTGTCAGAATTGAAGGCTATGCTTCTCGTGACTGGACCAATGCAAATTACAAACAAAGGTCACAATCATGTACAGGATTTCTGACCAAAGGGACAATGTAAACAGTCACTCTGTTTTTAAGGATTAGCCCTTGTTCTTGCTGGGTACACTCAGATTATCTGGGATAAGATTCATCCTTACCAAAAGTCTACTTATTAGTAATTCATTTGTATATAGCACCTATGTCTAATGTTCCGTTGAATAACTGGGGATGGTACCTTGCCAATATGTCACATAACATATTGACAACCTGTGTTGTTAAAGTCTCTTCATTGGTATTTTTCTACTAAACATAAATTCATATAACTTTAAATTATTTACTTTAAAGACAACCATATTGATTTAACAATTAACTATTTCATGCATTGTAGATGGAAGTTTCTGTCCTGACTGGTCCTGCAGCTGTTCAGTCCCAAAGAAACACACAGAGATTTATATTAATTATAAACTGTTGGCCTATTAGCTCAGACATATTGTTAACTAGCTCTTACAACTTAAATTAACTCATAATTCTTACCTATGTTAAGCTATGTGGCTTGGTACCTTTTCTTAGTGCAGCATTCTTATCATGCTTCCTCTTTGTCTGGGTGGTGACTGCAAACTGATCTTTTTTTCTTCCCAAAATTCTCCTAGTCTGGTTGCCTCAACTATATTTCCTGCCTGGCTACAGGCCATTTGGCATTTTATTAAACCAATATGGCTACTACTAAATCTTTACAGGCAATAAGAGAATATCCTACAGCAATGCATGTATCACATTGCTGCGTGGTATTCCATTGTAATGGTGAATTTCAGTTATCAACCTGATGCAGCTTATACTGCCCTAGGAAGACAACTTCAGTCAGCATGTCCATGGGAGACTATGTTAATTAAATTAATTGATGCAGAAAGACCCAGCCCACTAGGGAAGGCACCATTCCCTAGACAGAAGGTCCTGAAATCTGTGAGAGAGGAGAAATCAAGCTGAATAAAATTAGGCAAGCATGTATATGTTCATTTCTCTTTGTGCTCACCTGTGGATGTGTTATGACTAGCTGAAGATCCTACATTAACTTCCTCATAATAATGGACTTCACCCTAAAATTGCAGGCTAAAGTAAACTCATTTCCCCTTAGTTTCTTTTAGTTAGACTATTTTATCACATCAACAGAAGTGAAACTAGAATGTCCATAGTATGTACAACTAAAATAATAACTTGAAAACTAAAAATATTAATATAACTAAAATAAATTCAAAATATTTAAAAGCATATAACTCACCAGTAGTTAGTCTACCAACCATGGTTTCTGATAGTTCCAGAATATTTTCATAACCTAGAAAAGATTCCTGGTAACTACTGACTATTCTTCAGTGTGCTCAGCCCGCTGTCAACAGCTTCTTACCAACCTGTCTTTATCAAGTTAGCTATTCACATATTTCACATAGGTACAGTAACTTATTAGACAAACCTCTGGTCTGTCTGTGGGAAACTATCTACGTAGGGTTAATTGAGGTTGGAAGACTGTAAGCGTGGAGGTCATCATTTCATTATCTGAGTTCCTAGACTATGAACAAAACAGAAAGCCCACTGAGTCCCATAATTCATCTCCTTCTGCTGATGATGCAATGTGACCAGAAACCTCATTCCTCTGCCTCTATGACTTATGTGTCAAGATCACCTGTCTTCTCAACCTAAGAAAAAAATCAACCCTTCTCTTCTTAATTTCTTTAGTTGGGTATTTTACTGAAATAACAAGAAAAGTAAGAAATGTACCTCAAAGATCAATCAGAAGTGTCACTGGTAATAGTATGAGACTGTCCAGTGTGAGACTCAAGGATGTATTGGCCATGGTGTGGGTTTTAGGAGTAGGGCAGCAGGCAGGATGCCAATGTTCACTACTGTGCTGTGTGATATCAAGTACCTGCTGAAACCTATTGCCTGGGAACTCATCCTCTTTCAAACTTCAGGGATGGTCCTGGAATCTGTTATGAAATTATGATATATGATATATGAAAATGATATCATATGAAGATGAAAAATTCATGTAAACCTGGCAGGCCCAGTGCCAAGTCAGTTCTTGGGTCGTATTTAATACTATTTTATTAAAAATGTATGAAAAGGGAAACTGAGAGTCCTGGTCCTTTGACAGGGGGATGTTTACTCACAGAATATCTAGTGGAAGCACATCTGAGAGTTAAAGCCTAGAATGTCCCAGTTCTGGAAGTAGGGAGTGAAATGGTGGGTGCGCAAGCTCTATCTTGGAAAATTTGTATGAAAAGCTAGTCTCAAAATGTGGACTAAATTCTTAAGGGAGTTCCTCAGTTTTCATACCAAAACTTATGATGATTCCCTATAAGTTTTGCTTTTGATAGTTTTTTTTCTCTTAAGTGGTGATGGTGTGGTGGTAGTGATGTGTGTGTGTGTGTGTGTGTGTGTGTGTGTGTGTGTGTTTGTGTGTGTGTATGTGTGTGCATGCGCACAGTGTCTATGTGGAAGTCAGGGAACATACTCTGGTTTGGGGTCCAAGGCTTCTTTTGGGGTGTTTTTGAATCAGGGACTCTCATTTTCTTAGAACTTCATCATGTAGGCCAGGGTAGCTGACTAATGGACTTCCAAGAGGCCAGTGTCCCCTCCTCTCCGTTACTGAGATTACAATTGTGCAAAAGTACACCCAGTTTTTATTTGGTTTCTAGGAACAGATTTCAGCTCCCCACATGAAAAAGGCAGATGTTCTACCAACTTTGCTGTCTCTTCATCCCATGACTGGTTTGATAATTAAGTGGTATAATCAGGTCTATGTTGTGTGTTTTTGTTGAGGGCCATGGAAGTATATAGCATATGATAACTAATATTTAGATGTCAATCCACCAGAGAAATAATTCTCTGAGAGAGAAGAATCCCATCCAGACAGGGTCTGCAGGTCCACTAACTCTAGAAACTGTTGCTCCTGTCTATAATTTCACATTTGCTAAAGCAACTATGGTGGCTCCCCTGCTCTGTAGTGTGTACTTTCATAGGATATGTATGTGTAATCTCATGATTTCATCTCAATGGTATGGACACTCATATTCATGGGTGGTCAGAAAGATGACCTCTCAGTAATCTGTATAATTTTTATATGAAGAAAATATTCTAGGATATGCTTCACAACTAGATCCATTGTCCCACAATGGCTGTAAGGCACTTAAAAGTCTTTTTTGTTCCTTTTATTGAGACGTATATCAGAAAATAACAATTTCTCCTCAGTCTAAGAAACATTTAGCTTATTTTTACTTCAGAGCAATTTCAAACTTGATTAAAGATTTTTGTATATATATATCTTAAGTTAAAAACTTTACAATTAAGAACAAGGCGAGAGTTCCAGGTGTCTAGTCACAGTCTTATACCAGAAATCTTGAAACTTTGTACTGCCACAGTTCAGTGGCTCTGCCTTTATAACTTAACCTAAGAATGTGCTATGACCAATTGGATGTGACCTTGTAGCTTTTTTCTTGCCTTAAACCTCTAGAAAAAAGTGCTTTTTAAGCTTGATGAAAAAAGAAGCAAGGTGAATTGAAACAGAGAATTAGAGAAAGACTTAGAACTATAGAAATGGAACAGAGAAATGAAACAAAGGAGAACTAAACACTGTAGAGATTTGAAACTAGAGGCAGAAGAATAAAGAATAACACCTGAACAGCATGTGTGTGAGTTATTCAGAACCCTTCAGATTCAAAACATCCTAAGTTCCTTTCACTACTCTGTGGTTTCTGACCTGGTCTGGAGGCAGTCTTGGGGGCTGGACTCACAAGCTGCTCGTATGTTTTTGTGCACATTGCCCAGTATGTAAGAGCCACATGATATCTAAATGCTAACTGAAGATGTTTAAACATGAGGGAGCTGAAAATCATACCAAAACAATTTCTTTGTTCTTTAAGTTGGAATAAAAACATTGCAGACAAGTGATGTCCATACATCCTAGATTTCTGTCTTTTAACATGGGGGTTCCCATGTAATTCCAGATTTATACATTTAAATTATATGAAAGCAATGGTGTTGGTTAAGGAAAAGTCCAACATATTGATCTCAGCTGGTAGGACTTCTTGTTTCATTTTACCCTGAGAGAGAATAGAAAGGGAGGGAACGTCTTACAGGTATGAGAAGAGAGAATTCCTTCAGCCTAGAATCAAGTGAAGCCCCTCATCAGCAGATTCCCAGCTCAGTTAATTAATTACCTCACAAGACCTACCTCCTTCCTGCTATGAACAAGCAATTCTCTAGGAATCTCAGGGGAAGTCCAATTAAGGCGAAGGGCATGTTAACCCACACGTGCATTCTGAGTATTCCCTGATTTTACTGATCTGATTATTGTTGCAACCAAGTCATTTCCAGAGCCCTCTTTCTGCGTCTCTTACCAGAGGATACAAAAAATGGGGGGGGGGGAGCTTCTTAGCAACCTTTTGAGATGTAATTTGAGAGCCACCAAAATGGCATGCTATCTATGGCAAATGTCAAGAGAGTTATGCATCACTTTCCTGTGGGGAACTGGTTCCCACACTTGAGTATTTCTTTCTTTCTGTAACTCTTCTTCTTTGAGAAGCCCACACACATGCTCTAATCAGTGTCATGCTTTCTGCTGAGTGCCTTTCTTTCTCCTAATCCATGGAAGTACACTCATATTTAAATATAGTAAAATATCCCATTCTGCTTTATAAACTGTCTCGTACAAAAGTTCTTCCCAGCACTGAAGCGTTCATTTCTGCATTGAAGAGCTTGGTGTAGCCCGAGCCACAGTCCCTAAAACTTTAGAACTTCTTGGACTATGGAGGCACGTGATGCAGAGCTGCATCTCCATCCCCCCACGGACAAGCAACATGATCATGGATGGTACTAAACAGAAAAGTGGAGACTCTTTAGTACAAAATTTTTCCTTCTTTTTCCAGACTGTAGTATTGTTTTTGACAGTAGTCTGCACTTCTTTTGTGGGTTTTCCAAAGATGTTATTTTGATGTCACTGCAGTTCATAATGTTATATCAAAAGACACTTCATATCTGTTGCAGATAATGTTGGTAATCTTTGCAATAAACACGTAGGAAGTGCTTTTGGCTTTAAATTGCCACTATTTTATGTAAAGATTGTCTTCTTACTCAGTATTGTATTGTAATTACTTGAGTGTTTTAAACCAAAGCAATGCTATTACAATTTCATTATATTTCTGCCATTTCTCAGTTAAGAGGAGCACTTTGTGTATTTGTGGGGTAGTGTGTTGTGTGTCTAAGAGGGGGCATGCATTCACACATGCATGCATAGATGCCTACTCTGCTCATTGGAAGCCAGAGGAAGATGTCTGATGCTTCACTCTATTACTTTTCATTCTATTAATTTGAGGCAGGATCTCTCATTGAACCTGGAGCTACGCTGCCCCCATCAACCCACAGAAATCTCCCAGTTTCCTGTATCACTGTATTGGAGTCACAGTGATAAACATATATAAACAATCTGGACCACATATTTATTTGTTTTTACAATGTTAAATTTTTTTCTTCATTTTTGAGATTATAATTTAGTTGCAACTTTTCTCCCTTCCTATTTCTGCTCCTAAGTCCTTCCATATATCCCTCCCTACTCTCCTTCAAATTCACGACCTTTTTTTTCACTAATTGGTGTTGCATGTATATATAAATATGTTTACAAGGATATATTCCTAAATATAATTTGTTCACTTCATACAATGCTACCTGTTTGTATGTTTTCAGCACTGTCTCTTTAGTACTGGATAACTGGTTTATGTGTTCTTCCCTGGGTAAGGCCACCATTCTCATCCCCAGCTTTCCTCAGTTGCTTATAGTTCTTTGTGTAGGGTTGGAGCCTCACAGGCTTCTCTTCATTCAGTTTGACATGTTCAGTGTGCCTGGCTTTTAATGTGCATGCTGGGTATCAGAACTCAGCATTCACTATTGCTTATCAAGTATCTCTTACATGTTGAGCTGTTTCTTGGATTCAAATATTTTAGAGACACTTTCCCATTGTTTATTTTAACAGCACCACTGAATTTTAGTTGAATATTAGTTGTTGCATTGACTGTTTTCTTAACTTTGTACTCTGGTGCAGTTAGACTTGGGGAGGATCATGCACAGTCTCCAGAGAGGTCAGCATAGTTGTTCTGTGTGAGGAAATTCTGGGTGTCATATTGCAGCCATTATGATTCTTTCACACCTGTAACCACTCTACTACTTTGTCTTTTGATTCTTTTCTTTGAAATAAACTACTTGAACTCTAGTACAGTTCTTGGAGAATTCAAATTACAGTATTAGAGCTGTGGATTATAGTTTATAGGGCCCTTACTCTGATTTCCAGGTCCCTGTGTCTTAGAACAAGGAACTGGAACAGGGGCACATGAATAGTGATGAAGACAGCTTTACTAAGAGAACACTAGTGAAGGTGACAGGACACCAGAATGAACTCATGGAGCTAGGCACAAGAGCCCAAGTTGCTGTCCCTCGAAGTGTCATTTGTACAGTACTCACTTCTAAATCTTGGGTTTCTTTCTTACAAGGTCTCTCCCATGCAAGTAGCCCCACCAGGAGGTATTTTCAGGCTTTCCACCAACTGGATTCAAATAGCAACTGCTTTTCATGTGTATATGTGCACATGTGTAAATATTTGTTAACATATCTATAGGTATGTGTCTGTGTATAGCTTAGCATGTATGTGTGTTCAGAAGTCCAAAGTTCACATTGAATGTTTTCCTCAGTTGATCTCAATTTCCATTTACTGAGTCAGGGTCTCTGCATTTAACTTAGGGCTCACCAATTAGCTAGTCTGTTTAAGCAGCTTGCACCCAGATGTCCTATCTTGATCTTCCAAAGACTGGGGTTACAGGCTACCTTTGTGACTGCCTTGTTTTATATTAGATTCTAGAACAATATGAATTTTTCAGATTCTCAAGCTTTTAGGACAAGTGCTTCATCCACTGAAACATCTTATCAGTCCTAGCACATTAATCTTGTACCTTTCTATGTCTGCTCTACTCTTCAGATATAGTAACAGCCATTCATCCATTCACGAATTGATTTAGTTGGAAAGCAAACACAGATTGCCTCCACTCCAAAGATCATCTGTATACACTATACCATTCAGTCTTCAATAAAAAGCACATGAGGAGTAAGCCTAATTCTACAGTGTATAGAATTATAGACAGACATTAAATGACTACACAGATAAAGAATCAGTTATGGAAAAGCTGAGTGAAAGCAACATATGAACAGATGCAGTTTTGTGTTGCTGGGAGGCTGCTGCATTGGATGGGGTCTCCTTTCATGATTAGGCTCTTCAGTATGAGAATGTGATGTTTAAATGTTGTTTGCCATGTGCCTGGCAGTAAACTATAAGGGTTTAACCTTCAGTACTCCATTTAACACTCAGCACATATATAACACACAGTCCCAAGTACCAAATAGCATGTATTAAAGTACCAGATGGTCTAACTGCTTAACTAACATCTGTTTTGAAACATCCCTTGAGTTTGAGGGTTCGGAATGATGTGAGCTGCTCCTGTTGTCTTTAGTCAGTCATAAGTAAGGGACTTATTCCGTGTTTACTTTATAGATTTAAGAAAGTGTCCAAAAGATAATTTGTAAGCTGTCAACAAGAACAATATTAATAAATGGGAAAACTGAATGTTCAACCCAAGGATTCCGATATATTAATGATAAACCCTGTTTCTGGAAGAAGTGTTATATAAATGTTTAATTAAAAGAAAACGTGAAAAACAACATTCCCAGGGAGTGTTTATGAAACTACCAAGTATTAATTTTCCTCCCTTTGTAGAACAGTGTGACATTTCTCAGTTTGAGGTTTTCATATAATTTTTAAAGGAGAATTGTTCCTAGATTTTAAAACCTGGCACAACACTTCCACTTATTTAAGAATGGTCATGTGCCCATCTTCTGAACACAAGGCAGACTATAAGCAGAAGTCACTAGTTTTCCCAGAAGGCAGATTGAGCAAGTATGTTCGTCTTTACTCTTCTTCTTATACCTGGAGAGAGATGATGGCTGGAGCCTCTAACGTCATTTTATAGAAAAGGAGATAAAGGTATAGTGTCTAGAAATGGAGTAAAAAATTTCAAAAAAATAAGATCTGAATATCTGATAATATCTATAGCCATAATGAAGTACTAGGCCTGGGCTGCCTAGCGTTAGAGTTCTTATTAACTTGAGTTAAAGGTAACTTTTTATTTAGTTAGACCCCTTCAGCTGTTTTTTTTCTGATATATAAGTTATATTAAATATATAAAAAAGGATAATGTGTGACTTTGTGACCTATTAAATCACGTTGTAAAAGAGGAAAGATGATTTTCCCATTTTAGACAAATTTACATTCTTTAAGATAAATGTATGTGATAAAAATGTCAAGCAATGGTAACTGGAGACAATGGGCTATCTATCCCTCATGGGTCACTGGTCATGGTAACTGGAGACAATGGGCTATCTATCCCTCATGGGTCACTGGTCATGGTAACTGGAGACAAGGGGCTATCTATCCTTCATGAGTCACTGGTCATGGTAACTGGAGACAATGGGCTATCTATCCTTCATGAGTCACTGGTCATGGTAACTGGAGACAAGGGGCTCCCTCATGGGTCACTGGTCATGGTAACTGGAGACAAGGGGCTATCTATCCTTCATGAGTCACTGGTCATGGTAACTAGAGACAAGGGGTTCCCTCATGGGTCATTGGTCATGGTAACTGGAGACAAGGGGTTCCCTCATGGGTCACTGGTAATGGTAACTGGAGACAAGGGGCCATTTCTCATGGGTCACTGGTTCCCCTGAGACATCAGTGGACAGGCTGGGCCATGTAAATGTGGAGGTCCCTTACTGTGACTAAAGTTCAGCTGTAGGCAAAACAGGAAGCATGCAGTTTAGTGAGAAGCTAGAGCCACAGGAGAGGTCTCTAGCTGCAGATGGTGGCTGCTCTCTAGACAGGAGAGGAGAAGCCCTGCTCACAGGGCCTCTGGGCTGGTGATCCCAATGGCTGCCGTGTGCTGCGCTGTGCCTCAGCCTCTGTTCAGACAGCACAGCCAAGGCTCTGTGCTTGTGTTGACCTTGACAAGCTAGTCCTATCCACACTAGTTCCAAACACCTTCTACTGAAATCCCAAAGATATACCTCCTCTCATCAGGACATGTTCAAAGACTCATTTCAAAATATAAGTAAAAGTCTGGGGTGATGGCTCAGGTGCTAAAGACACTGTTATGGAAAAATGAGGACTTGAGAGCAGATGCTTAGCACCCATGTAACAGGTAGATATGTCTCTGTGACCCCAGTACTGGGGGAAGGTGAATATACAGGAGAATCCCTGTAACTTTGACTGAAATTAGAGTATGAATGCATACTTTAAAGCCATCTTATAAAGAAGAAAATGACTGCAGCATGTACCCAAGGAAATAAATTGTGGAAGAAGTCTGCATCTGATTATATATACAAGTAGAACCAAATTTTGGAGCTTCAGGTTCATTGAGCGAGGCTATCTTAAGAAACATTGAATGAAGAGTGGCCAAGGAAGACATTTAAGGTTGACCCCCAACTTCCTCCACACACCCAATCTCTCTGTCTCTCTTTCTGTCTCTCTCTGTCTCGGTCTCTCTGTCTCTCTCTGTCTCTCTGTCTCTCTCTGTCTCTCTGTCTCTCTGTCTCTCTCTCTCTCTCTCTCTCTCTCTCTCTCTCTCTCTCACACACACACACACACACACTCACACACTCACACCTTCTTGACCAAGAGCACAGTCAGCAATCATCAAACATGATTAGCTCATTAATTTCCTGATCAGTTAAACTTGGTTTTCCTTAGTTGGAAATGAGATTGAATCTATGGGGCCATACTTTGTGGGAGGTTAATGAAGTCATGGAGAAAATGTTTACTAAATTGTGAGAAAAATACTTAGAATAGAATTTCATTTCAGCTGAAGAACACATTCATTGAGCAGAAGACTCTGAGCCACTGGGCTGGCCACACCAAGATCATGTGTCTGAGCTCAGCCAGATCTATTGGGAGGTAGAATTTCCACTGAACTTCACATTCTTTCATTTCTGGAAGTGATGGTTTATGTTGATCGTCAACTTGAAAGACTGAAGAATCACCTTAGAGGCACAGACTGGGCATGACTGTTAAATTAACTAAGAAATGAAGCCCCACTTTAAATGAAGCATTCATGGACTGAACAAAAAGAGAAAGTCATCTGCACACCAGCATTCATTCTCTCTGCTTCCTGACTTTGGATGCAATGGGGCCATTCTAAGGCTGCAGCTTATGGGATGGTGCTGCCGGCCTCAAAAACTGAAAGCTATAAATTCCCTCACAGATGTTATCAAGGTTTATTTACCAGGTGGCTATCAATGGTGCCTAGGTGATCATCAATATTAACCAATACTGGTCCTGTTCCTCTTAGCTAAATCCAGCTCTGTGAAAGAGCTCTTGTTCTTTGTTGAAGTCAAGTGCTCCAAGTGAGTTACACCATGGGCAGATACTGAGGGTTACCTTTAGTTGGTTTTAGTTGTAGATCTCAGTCTTTGGCTCAAGGATAACTAAAGAAGGAAAAATTTGACTTGAAAAACGACAAGGGCATAAGTTACCTTCATTTACACAATGCTCTTCTACTTTGCTGTGCACAATCCTAGACATACAGGTGTAGTTTTTACAGGAGTTGTGTCCTGTTTCCTCTAGCATTGCCAAGCCAGATCATGGGACATGTACTTGCTTTCGATGTTCTCAACTTTATTTGTACAAAATAATTTTACTACATTCGAAAATACATGTAGGTATCTGAAAATTACCTGCATTTAAAATATTGAGAAAAGATAATGTGGTCCGATTGTTTAAAACCCCCTGAATTATGGAAATGTCTCATTTTCAATGTCCTGGTTATATTGAGAATAAAAAGTGGTTCAGTCTACACAGTAAAAGAAAGCATTCAAAGTCTCTGAACCTAAGTTTTGATCACCAAGTTTTGAACAGACCTGTGGCGTGAGGCAGACTTTCTGCTTGTGGATGTTTTGCATGTACATGTGTACATGTGTGTATATGCCCCTGCATGCTGAGACAAGAGTCAATGTTGATACCTTTGTTAATCACTCTACTTAATTTTTTGAGGCAAGGTCTCTCATTGGACTAGGAGCTAACTGATTGGCTATACTGTCTGGTGAGCGAGCCCCAGTGATACTCCTTTCTCCACCTCCCAAGTGCTGTTCTCAGTTTACAAATGGTACTGGGATACAAACTTTAGTGTTCACACTTGTGTGGCAAGCCCTTTATTGAGGGAACCATTTCCCAAGCCCCTCCTTTCTTTCTCTGTTCTCCTCTTGAGACACATGGGACTGCATAATCCCTTTAATCTAGCCTGAGAATGTGTTGGCCTCAGAGGGGCTACCCTAAATTTTTGTGTTCAGAGCTGCCCATGGCTATTAGCACATTACTCTTTGAGAGAATTAATCACTCTTATTTAGATCCACTACACTGAGCTTTGCTACTTGTTGTATAAAACATTCTAGTGCATAAAATCTATATAACCCCAACTCTAAGGAAGGGAAGGGCATCAAAACCCTGAAGGTGTCTAATATGACTCTCTCCCTTAGTGGCTTTCCTACCTCTCTGATGTGAAGTCTCACTTCAGGGCAGTTAATAAATTTCTGTAACTCATTTGAGCCTGTTCAAAGAGTTGCTACTGGGACCTGAAATGCCCTAGTTTTGCTCATTCACTTTTAAAAAGTCTAAAACAGGAATAAACCAGTTCATTGCCCTCACTTAGCTCTGACTCCTTGTTAAATCAATAAAAAATGCCTTGGGAATAAGAAATCCTTTTGTGTCTTTAATTCAAAGAAATGAATTCTGCAGTCACTTTTAAATATTAGCATAAAACCTCAAAACTAATTTCTCTATGAAAAATATACTTAATGCAGAATATGCTCTAAGTGTATGATACCTAGAATTTAAAATGTAGTCATGTTGCTAATGTCTCTGCAATTCAGCATTCACTGTCTTCTATCCACTGAGGTGCCATTGCACAATGCCTGTTGCCAGGCAACCAATTAATATGTTTTCAATTGTTCAGTCAGTGAATTGTTAAGTTGAAGTAATGGGTTCTCAAAGGTAGAGTTTTAGTGTTTTTCTTTCATTTTTTGTGATTATAATTACATATTTTCTCCCTTCCCTTTCCTGCCTCCAAACCCTCCAATATACCCCTCCTTGCTGTCTCTCAAATTCATGACTTTGTTTTTTTTTGTTAAATATTGTTATACATATTATATATTTGCTTATTTCTAGATGTATAAAAGCACCATAGTCTGTACAGTGTTATTTATATGTGTTTTCAGAGCTGGCCATTTGGTTTTGCATAATCAGTTGATGTACTTTTACTTGCAAATAACTACTTTCCCTGGTCTCAGCATTCCTCTCTTCCCTGTAGTTCATTGTTTGGGGCTGAGACATTATGGGCTTTTCCCATCCACTTCAGCTTGTCTATTTCTGTCCTCACAAAGCTCATATTTAGGCAGTCATATTCTGAGACTATATGATAGACATTGGGTACTGTAGTTAACCTGCTTGTTTTGTTCCTGATTGCCATCTTATATTGTTTCACATCTATTTGCCCATCTACCATATATCGAATTTATTGTTTCTTCATCCACTTATCACATAGTCTATTAATACATTTATATATAATCTAATTATAACAATATAATAATATTATATTATTAAGAATTACAATAATATATCCAATTATAATAATCATTTTTACTAAATAAACGATATCTGACCTAATATATTCTAGACCTTATTCTGACTCATTTGAACACCCAAAAATGTATATTTTGCAATTTCTACCACCAAAAGTTTGCATTTTCAAAGAAATGAACTCCTCATTACTTGTATACAAGTTTATCATAATTTCTTCAGAAAAATTATCAACTGTAGTAGTGCATAAAAGGTGAACCATTAAGCATATATGGATAGGTATGTATGGGCTGGGGGAGAAAGGAGGGAGGTCTAGAATCGTAAAAATAATCACAAGTTCAGTTTCCTTGGGAGTTCACCCATTAGGAAGGAACACAGAGAATTCCCGAAGAAAAGACATTCAGTCTGCCACATGGAGGAAAGCATCTGCCATGCCACCTGTGGATGAAGTCTTCTCGAAAGCACATAAAGACTCAATGTATATGTCCTTACTTATAAAGTGTGATGGATCATTATAAACAAAGCAGATGGTGGCTTGTGTCAACCAGACTTAGATGACCTCTAAAATTCCAAATATAATCACAGAAGTCTCAGGATATCAGAGAGGAATGTTCTTGTCCAGTCTTGGCAAAGGAAACAAATGACATTGTCATAAGAATACATCTTGTCTCTTCAAAGAACTTCCAGGTGACACGTCATTAGTATGAATGTAGAAGTAAAGCTCCGTGTTTTAACTGGCCAGATTGAAAGCACTTAGGATATACTGATATATATAACCCCCATAAGGCTGCCTTACAGTTGATAATAGGAAGTGATTTCAATTTGTTTTTTCTCCGTTATTTTCTTCTACTAGAGTAAAGGAACCACTTTTCATAGGAATAACTGGATTCTAGTTGACAAAGGTACAAAACTGAGAAAAGGCTTCCAACAACCAGGCCATATGATGAAGACAGGCCATATGATGAAGTAAAATCAGTGCAATCAATAGTTGGAAGAAAAATGCCTTGGAAGACGGAGGATCTCATCTTCATGTGGCTCCTATCTACCTCTCCAAAATCATCTTTTGCCTTTCTGATTCTTCTTGGTGTGATTGTTTGTCTTGCATACGCTTTTCTCCATGCCTTGGAAATTCTAACATTTATTCCATATTATGACCACTGTCCTCATTAGCTTCAGAAATACACTGGACATAGTCCAGGGTTGTCTGAGAAGGTCTCACTCTGAAGATTGCCAAGATTGATCAGCCTGTGGTCATAATTAGGAGACAATTTCTTGACCAATTATATTGATGCAGGAGGAGGGTCTAGCCCGCTCTGGTGACACCATCTCTACACAGGTATATTTGGGCCTTATATGAAAGATTGAGTCCAAAAACACAAAAAAGAGTGACCAGTTAAGCATTCTTCCTTCATGGCTCCCACCTTGAGTTCCAACCCTCATTTCCCTGAGTGACTGATTGTGACTTTGAAGTGTAAACCAGGTGAGTCCTTCTTTCCCGAGTTGCCTTTGTTCACCATGTTTATCAAAGAAATGGAAAACAAAAGAACAAATAGATTAGCTCAACAACATCCATTCTAAGAAAACCTTAAGTCAGTTGTGCCACTTCCTGTGGGAGGCAAACGCACTTCTATTTCTCCAGACAGTAAACCCACGGCGGATCACAGTAACAATCCCACTAAAGCCCAGCTTACCGAGCACGTGAATATATTGTGCTACTTAGGGAAATATGAGTGAGGGGTGAATTACAGAAGCATGTAGAATGAAAAGCAGCGGCTTCCCTGAAAATCCCACGCCATCCCGAATGATGAGTCGGGAAAGCTGTGTGACTCGAGAGCTCTGTACACCTTTCGGGAAGATTGACTGGTTGGAGAGTCTCCTTGTCCAGGCCATTGTTATCTCGTGAATATTTTAAGTTGTGAAAACTTCTTAGAACCTTGAGGTATTTTGCTTTCTGGGCCTTAAAAGTTTTATTTACGTCCTGAGACTTAAGAAGCCACCTACAGGAAAGAAATGATTCAAATTGGAATCAGCCTCAATTAGCGCTTCTGAAAATGAGGGCCCTGTATCATCTATGCCATAATTGTCCAATTATTTATTTTAAAATCTAAATAGTTTTTATCATTTTTAGTTTCCATGAATGCTTTAGACTTATACAACATCATCTTTACTATTCAGATATATTATAATAACCCAGGGAGAATTTAGTTTTGGTATTATTACACTTTATCCTAGAGAATTTCATACATGTTTATAGTAAACTACAATCACATTCCCACACTTACCTTCTTCAGTTCACCTCATATCCCCACAACATATCTCCCAACTTCATGTTCAGAAGGGAAAACCATCCTCTAGTTCGCTGACAAATTTCATTGCTCCAGTATATGGCCTAAGCATCTAAACCTCTTCTCAGAATACTGCTTGCACAAAGATTACGAAAATAATGTTATTCATTTTCCTGGGAGAATTTTCACATTCTAGGCCACCCCCTCGTCTTAGATGTGTCAGCATTTGCTTCCATCTTTTCACTGCCAGGCATCTCTCTCTTCTGTAAGGTATGTCACCTGAAACAATTGCTTGTTAGTAAAATAGAAAAACCTTCAGAGACCATAGCTTGTCCAAGCACCCTCTACCACCGTCTACAACTTATTCTCTTGAAACAGGGTTTCTCAAGAAACCTGGAATAAGCTGTCAGCAATCAAATCCCAGGAATTCTTCTATGTTCACTTGCACAACCACACCCCAGTTATGGAGTTCCAGGGGTCAATGTCCATGGCTAGTTTTTATGTAGATACTGAGGATTTGAATTCAGATAGGGCTGGGCTATCTCCACAACCTTACCCCTGGACATTTCATATAGTTAAGCTTGTTTCAGCTACACTGAACTCTAGAGGTATAACCACTTTTCTTGTATTCTCTACTCGTATCTCCATTTACAACAGTTCCCTTTATTTATATTTTATCTTGGTACAACATTTTACTTTTATAAGCCAGGGTCATGCGGCCCTGCCTGGCTTGTTTTATGACACTTTCAGATTCAAATAGCATAAATGACTTCTGACATACAGCAAATGTCATGTTACATTCCAGAGCTGAGTCTGTTTTGAGCAAATTTGTGACTTCTTCCTCTGCTTCTTTTTTTAAATAATAATAAAAAAATTCCACTAAAGCTGCCTCAATAGTTTTCCTGGACTAGCCCTGTTCTCTCCCTATCAAAACTTGCTGATCCAGACTAAGAATGATTTGCATTTCTTTCTTTGTCCTTGCAAATCCTCTGGCGTATTTGCAATTTAATGTGGAAAGTCAGGTTTCAAAATGCCTCCAGAAGGGCCTAGAGAGGGGCCTGGAGAGAGGCCTGAAGAGGGGCCTAGGTACTTGGGGGAGCTTTCTGCTCATCCAGAGGACCCCAGTTCAATTGCCAGCACTCATGTTTGGTATATATTCAGCACACACACAAAATAATAATAATAAAATATTTAGAATTATGGAAAAAGTTAGTTTTTAGCAAATTATCAACTGAGCTATTCAATGCTTTAATAACATTTGTTCAAATTTTTTAATAAGTATAGCACACCTGCATTTTAATTTGTGGGCATTATATTCCTTCAATATATTGAAGGGACATCAAACTTCGGCAAAGAAGTTTGAAACTGACAAAGAAGCAATAAAGATGGAACATGTCTGACACTGCACAATTAACAGTATATATTTAGTATGGAGAAATGTTAATCAAAACTCAAAATTTCAGTAATGGGTACCAAGGTCAAGAATTCAGTTAATGAAAATATGTTGTAAGCCAGGTGAGTTAGCAAAGGCCTTTCATCCCACAACCTGGGAGAGTTTGGCAGTGGAATTCTGTTTTAAGATAATCTGAACTGTCTACTGAGACCCTGTCTCAAGCAAACAAATGAATAAACAGACCTGTGAAGAGAATGTGCTATTCGTTTGAAAAAAGTGAAAGAATATATTTTAAGCGATTTTACCCACAGACAAAGACAGAAGGGTGAGCTATGAGTATAACTCGCCCCACACACCGTACATATGTACACACGTATACACACACATGTATAGTGTGTGTGCATATGTGTATACTTGAACAGGCATGTGGAGGCTAGAGAAGGATATCAAGTAATATCCATATCTCCCCAACTCATACCCTTGAGACAGTCTCTCACTGAAATGAAAGTTGGTTAATTACACTACCCTGACTGGGACAGGGGGTTCCCAGAATCTGCCCATGTAAACCCTAAAATTCTGGTGGTAGAGGCAAAGTATGTGAAATCTAGCTTCGTTTCTGTAAGCTATGGGACCTCAAACACAAGTTCTGAAGCTTGTGTAGTAGGTACGCATATTTACAGAGCCAATTTCCTGACCAAAATGAAGGTGTTAAAAGCCACTCCATGACATGTGTCTCTATCATGTTGGGCAACATAAAGGTATATTAGAACATGTAGGCAAAAATAATAGTCATCAAAACACACTATGAACACTTAGTGAAGATTTACAGATACTGTTTTATTTTTCCACTCTTTTTGTGGCAGACACATAATGACTGTTGGCGAACAGTGGGCAAAATCAAAGCTTCAAAATAAGGATGGAGATCTTCTGTATTGTAGCAAATTTCATCAGCTCACGTCCACACAGACCTACCTGCCTTATGTCAGTGTTCCATGCTACTTCCCTGTTAGCACTTCGGGGCAGGGGAGAAATCTGAAGGGAAAGTACACTGTTATTTGTTAGTGTCTTCAAGTGTGTTTAGAGAGACAACCTCAATCTTTTCCTAGAAAGGCAGTTAGAAATCAGTTTCTAGTCTTCATAAATTCTATTGTTTTACAAAGAGATAAGATGTTTTATGAAAAGAAACTTCGTGAGTCTCCTTTTTTGACTTGAAGTCACATCTATTAGGAAATCTTGGGAACAAAGCATAGCAATGCATTCTTCTCAGGAAAACTTGCATTTGGTTTTGCTTATCTGGCTTGGAGCATCAAATAATTCCCTCACCTACCTATTTCTTCATCAAGTTTAATGGTAACCTAAGTACTGAAATAAACAGATTATAAAATATATGATATATTTAATACAGAATTCAGTAAACTGTGAAATATTTGACCAAAGTATTGAGTTTTTCTTAGTTTTGTGATCTTTTATGTATTTTATGTAAAATTACTATACTACAGCTGTTTGAGAACTAAGGCCCTCTTCTGGTTTCTATAGACAATGCATCTGTGAACATGTACAAACACATATATAGAGGGTGTAAAATGAAAATAGTATCCTTTATAAGTAAATAGATGTTGTGTTGTTGTGCCTATTCAATGAGTGATAAATGTTGAAGATTTCCCTCCTTTCACTTATTTGGAAGAAGAAAATTATTAACTTTTACCTACAAGTTTATAATACAATGACAGGTAAAAATCTTTTAAATTGTCCTTTATGTTTTGTTTAACCAGTCCATTTTTTGTAAAAAATCAAATAAATAGTTTCCTCATCCATCAAACAGAGTATGTTTTCTTTATTATTACTTTATAAAATTTTAGTTTCCTATTTTTAGTGTGTGTGTGCGCACACATATGCAGCAAACATGTTTGGTTTCCTTTTCCCATTGTGGTATTTTCAGATGGGACTTGGGTCATCATACAATATTTTTAAGCAATTGAAACCTACAAAAACTTTTCTTTTATTCCTTTTCTGAAACCTCTCATTATTTACAGTCTTAATGTGTCTAGAATAAACACTTCTCAGAGATAAGGCTTTATTCCACACAACCTTTCCTTAAAGAAAGAATTTCACTTCCTAGCATTTCACACAATTTCTCTGTATGTCTATTTTTGTTCCACAAACTTTGATTTGTGGCAACCTGTATAGTGATATACTCCTTGGATCAGTGAAGGCTTCCTTCTAGCGAGCTCACAGACTGAGAAGTGGGACTCCTGCCTTAGGCCCTGAAAGCATAGTTCAGTGAAACTTCACTTTCCACTACTTTGAAATCCTTCAATACAAAAATGACATTCCAGGTTACACTTCCCTTCTCTAGTCTTTTGCTTCTCTATTATTCCTGAGACACAATTCTGCCCTTCATGCAGTTAGTCAGTGGCTAACTCCACCCTTCACTAACTACCAATCAATGACGACTGTGTGCTGAATGTACATGACTTGACAACCACTTTAATGGGTGAGCCATCTCCTCAATCCAGACTCTTTCAGATTATTTGGATGAGACAACTATAGCTACAATGGTCTTGAAGAGTGAAATAAAGAGGTAAAGAAGAGAATCATAGTTAAAATGTGTATGAAAAGAGACCCAGAGAAATGCAACAACATTGCTTAACATGAAGAAAGGCAAAGGAGGCTAGGTATGAGTCAAGGCTGTAGAAGTTGGACATGGGAGAGAAAAATAATTTCCTCACAGATAGTCAGAAGAAATCTGGCCATACAAACACCTTGGTTTTAAGCCCAGTGAGCACTGTCAGGCCCACAACTTTAGAGAGTTGAAAGATAACGAATTTGTGTTTAAACCAATTTATTTAAATTTTCAGTAGTTTGTTATACTAGTCACATGAAGTAAAGTGTCATTACTGGTTTTGAATGTAAGAAAAGACAAGTGACAAGCTCTTTTTTTTCCCATTGAAGAGAAAAAGTAAGATGAGGACAAAAATTAATGGGTGCTGAAGAGATGGCTCAATGGTTAAGAGCCTTGCCTCTCTTCTAGGAGAGGCTAGTTTTGTTCCCCGCACTCACAAAGGTAATCCTTGCTTTAGGGAATTTGATACTCTATTTTGTACTCTAGAAGCACTCACAAAAAAACACATGGTGTGTGCAAATTCAGAAGCACAGATGCACAGACACACAGACACACACACACACACACACACACACAGAGAGAGAGAGAGAGAGAGAGAGAGAGAGAAATAATAAATATTTTAAAGAAAATAATTAGAGGATATATAGGATAGCAATAATTACTAAGAACTATTAACATCTCATTTTCTACCATACTTCCCTAACATATTTTCTTAATGCTGCCAACATAATGCATTCTCAGAGTTCAAAGAAGACACTATTTGACCATTTATGAATCAAAATAAAATTATAATGTATGCTGGTAGATAAGAAAATCCCTGCCCCTCTTCCTGAAACTGAAAGGCTTATCATAATAAAATAAGCAGTTGAGCCATCTAGTTACATTGAAACTATTATACCTTAAGAAAAATATTGTTCATTATGATTTGCAGTTTTATGTAATTGTGCCATAGCAATTTGTTCAAATGACCCCTTTTAAGAAAAGGAATGAGATGTCTTGAAGAAAATGAGACATTTGATCTTGCTGTGAATTCCAAGTGACTGCATCTTCATCTTTGATAAAGACTAAAACTGCCCTGGGAATTTGAATATGTTCATAGGCAAAAGCCATCTCCCCAATTAGTGTCCAATCAGTATGATGAAAAAAATTGATGCAGGTAGAGATGTGCCTTTTCTGTCTATTCAGCTTCCTTGAGACAAGCATGATACATCTCTAGGAGACACACTTTTATTTCCAAACCCTTTGTACCATTCTTATTATTGTCCTGTGTTACAATTGTGAATCAAATGTAATAAGCATTGTGATTTGCTTGCATCAATCATCTGCATACATAGATAAATAGTGATGAGGACAGAGATACAAATTTTTTCAAATATCTAGTGTTTTATTAGAGTGTAATGAAGCTACATTTCCCTTTTTACAGTTCAAAAAATGCCTGAATTAAAAATATGAAACTTTAAACATAAAGTTTAAAATTTTGTTTCAAAGCAGAGACAGCCGTAGCTCTTTTCTATGAGACAGCAGAGTCCTGTGCTAGAGCCTGCAGTAATGTGCAGTTGAGACGAGGAAGAGGGGTATATATAGCTTTATTCAGAGAATAACAAGGAATTTTCAGTCATTTTAGCTAATGGTCAAGGAAAACACATTTTATTTGGAAAACTAAGACCTGTGGTTCTTATTATTGCAGAGACACTTGGCTTGGATGCGGAAGTTGCCAGAGCAAACACCTTGGGTTTTGTTGGATGCCTTTCTTCAGTCCAATACAACCACATAGCGCCATTGAAGGCTGCCCTCCGTCATGCCAACGTTGCACCTGTGACTGTCCAAGGGACCTTGACAGAATCCAGCTGTGGAGCCATGGTGGACTCTGATATGAATGCAGTGACCACTGTGCATTCTTCATCAGGTACTTCCGAGAACTCGCTCTCTTGACTTTCCATCACTAACTACTCTTCTGCTGTCTTATAGAGTTAGACAGTTGGTCAAGAACACTCAACTCATTACCTTGTATGATTATAGGTGGTTACAAATTGTAGCTGGCTTCTCACGGGTCACATCTGTATTTACAATATACTCTGATGGAAACACACTAATGGAGAAAAGAATTAATCTGCTTCACAGTTCAAGAGTTCAGTTCATCATAACAGAGAATCAAAATGAACTAGAAGTAGGTGGTTATATGTCATACATATAATCTGGAAGCAGAACATGATATACGCATGCTAGTATTTTGATTATTCTTCATCTATAAAGTTGAGGATTCCATCCAGAGAGTGGTGCCAAGCACAGTGATTAGCTCTTCTCACCTCAGTTAAGAAATCAAGATAATCCCACAAATATACCCAGCAGCCTGTCTCTCAGGTGATTCTCAAGTCTGTTAAATTGATTATTAACACAAACAGTAGTGAATGGATGTAAACAAAAAAGTGTGAACACTAGAATAGTAATTAATTTAATTGGTAATACGTTTTAAGTATGAAATTTAGCAATATATAGATAATGTGCATTTAGCCAATTGAAAATTAATAGTTAACAAATTAACAACTAAAATTACCTACACATATTTAATGTAATTCTAGTTTAAGGCAATGAGCAGTTTTAATTAATGTGTAGTTTCTTGTAGTACATATAATACACATATTCATAATATGCATGTGCATTGTTGCATCACTATTGTTTTAGTGGAAACTGGTATGAGAACTAAAGTGGTTAAGGGGCGTGAAGGCATCATAATGGGGACTTAGATAACAGTGACTACAGTATTATGCTCTAGTTCTTTTTAAGGAAGAAGTAATAAAATTATAGGCACAAAAACTGTAAAAGATGGTAGTTTGTATGTATTATATGATGATTCCTTTATTAAATTAGCAGGAAGGCCCTAGGAAGAAGGCTAAAATGCTTGCTGTACAATTGTGATGGGCAAAGTTAAACCCCCAGCAACCAGATAAGAAGCTGGGTATGGCAGTGAGCTTAGAACCAAGTGCTGGAGCAAAGACAAGAGATACTTGGGGCTTCCTGACCAGTCAACCTCTTGGAATCAGTGATTTCCAGAGTCAATCAAAGATGTAGTCTCAGAAAGTGCCAATTAAAATGATTGAATAAAATATTAGAAATAAATATCTTGCCTCTGCATTGGCCCTCATGGGATAACACACCTGCCTAGATATGTATATTATTCACACATATAAACAAATACATACTTATATAAATAAATACACAAATGCATATTCTGTATGTACATCATTTTACATAGTTACATTGTATGTGTTTATGTGTCTGATGAGAACACTTGATCATAAAAGCATATTTGCACATTTTATGATTTTGCTTATTTATGATAAAATTGGTATTCTTTAACCAATGAAGCCCAAGTTACTTTCAAATATCATTATGTTCTACAATCAATTTTGTTTTTCTTTTTTTCGATTCTGAATATTAGTGAAATTGTACATTCCTTTTCTTATTTATGGATGACTTTAACTTGATCTGATACTCTTTTCATCCACATTTTTTAATGAAGAAATCAATTTTTTGTGACTAAGTAAAATTCTATTGTGTGTGCATGTGTTTGTATGCGTATGTGTGTTTATATATGTATGAATATATGTCTATGTATGTTTATATACCAATTCTTTTTATACTCATCTATTGATACTTAAGTTACTTCAACATTTTGACTATTGGTGAATAATACTAAAATGTCATAGATTATAGAAATCTGTAGGCATCACAGTCCCTGATTTCACATTATATTAGAAAAGCATGACAATCAAAATTATATAATACTGTCATAGAAACATATATAAAGACAAAGACAGTGGATTAGAGAGCCAAGAACTAAACATAGGCATGTGTGGTCAGCTCATATTTGGCAAGCACTGGGAGAAAGTCAAGTGCTTAATATGTGCCTTCAGGTTAGCTAACTACAAGAAAATCATGTAATTGGAACCTTGTCTTACTCTATAAAAAATACCTGACATGGAAATCATTAATGGTTTATAAGGCTTAAAACATTAAATCTTTCAGAAATACCAATAGAAAAATATCTTTGACAATGATATTGTATTGATAGGACTAAAATGCATATAGTGAAAGCAAAAATAAATGAGTGAGTAAAATGACATCCAGTTAGAACTGGTTCTGCATAGCAAATGAAATGATTGACAAAATGAAAAGTAAAATTTGTGGGCTTGGTATCTCTTGGTATTCAATTTTCAAGACATATTAATTGATTTAATTCAAAAGCCAGTGAATAAATAACTTATTAAAATTAGTCAAAGCATCCACGTATACATTATTGCAAAGTGACATAAAAATGACCAATAGAAAAATAACACATGAAAAGTATGGCTCTATGAAATGCAGCAACACTATCGATCATCTGGGGTGGCAAAGCCTGTGGCAATAAAATGCTTCTCACTCTCAGGAGAGCTGTGGTCAAAAAGCAAGGGTTGGACTTGAAAGAAGATTCACCAGCACATGGTACAGCCTCTTTGGATACCAGTATGGTTATTTCTCAGAAAATTAGGAAACAACCTTCCTCAAGAGCCAGCAATACCACTTTTTGCTATATACCCAAAGGATGCTAAAACATACCACAAGGACATATGCTCAACTATGTTCATAGCAGCATTGTTTTTCATAGCCAAAACCTGGAAACAACCTGAATGCCCCTCAACTGAAGAATGGATAAAGAAAATGTGGTACATTTACACAATGGAGTACTACACAATAGAAAAAAATAACGACAGCTTTAAATTTGCAGGCAAATGGATGGATCTAGAGAATATCATATTGAATGAGGTAACCCAGACCCAGAAAGACAATTATCATATGTACTCACTAATAAGTGATTTTTAAACCTAAAACAAACAAACAAAATAAAACAACAAAAAAACAGCCTACAAACCACAATCCCAGAGAACTTAGACAATAATGAGGACCTAAAAAGAGGCATACATGGAACTAATCTACATGGGAAGTAGTAAAAGACAAGATCTCCCGAGAAAATTGGAAGCATGGGCACCATGGAAGAGGGTAAAAGGGGAAGGCAGAGGCAGGGAGGGGAGCAGTGAAAAATGTATAGCTCAATAAAATCAATTAAAAAATGAAAGAATATTTATTACTGATAGGCCTCAGAAAAAGCAAAGTGTGTATGTGTACACTTATTAACACACATGTATCATCTATCACATATCCGTCTATCATCTATCAGTTGATCATCATTCAATCCGTCTATCTATTTATCTGATCTATGTAAAGAAGTACAGGTACTAGTCAGTAACAAAAAATATGGGGGTCAGCCAGTGGTGGCACATGCCTTTAATCCCAGCACTCTGAAGGCAGAGGTAGGTGGATCTCTGTGAGCTAAAGGCCAGCCTGGTGTACAGAGTGAGTTACGGGACAGACTCCAAAGCTACACAGGGAAACTCTGTATCGACCCCCCACCCACACACAGATACACACAAAAGAATTGGGGGAAAACAGGAATTAGGGACTTGATTGTGTCCTCTACTAGAAGGCAGTGATTCAAGGCTGGCAAGCTTGAGCTCTTTAGGGATGAATCTGTTGAGTAACTTTGACCAAACCTGTGTTTGGGACCTGTAGCAGTCCCATAATTGTCTCTACGGTGTTTGATGGAGAAGGTACATTGACTTGGGAAGTATGAGTTAGATAGCAGGGTGGTTGGGGAGGTAGGCTGTGAACTGATTGATTTGTGTGTGTGAAAGGCATGTTTATGTGTAAAACGTTTATTGTTTCTAGGAACTAATTATCCTACCACTATGTGACAATATTCCTGAGGAGATGTGAAAAAAAAATATTTATTCAATTCAAAGATCTGGTAACAGATCAAATTAGGATACCCCCAAATTCCAATATGAGGAAGCAGTGAGTTTCTCTGTGGTCATTTGCAGGATTGTGCAATAGAAATGATTCAAGAAATCTCCAAAGCCTACCCCGGCATGGGCGATGGCTCATATGACTGAAACTCTGAAGCTCACTGCAAAATTTATGGAGAGCTCAGAGAGCATCTCTTGCAGACAGTCTTGCAAATCTCTGTTCCTTTCAAAAAGCCGTGATAGTCTGAGAACCTTCCAGGCAGCTTGACTGATATGAGAGTGTCTCTTATCCATCCTTACTGCTTATATAAGCTTGGGGAAGGAGGGCCCTAACACATCTGCTCCATTAGTGGAGTTACTGAGTTGTTTACTCAGAGTTTTAAGGAACTTCCCTGTAGAACATTCTGAGTCCTAAAGAACCCTCTTGCAGGGAGATTGTATCACTCCCAGAAAAGTGTTTTACACCTGGGAAAGATATCTACACCCTGACTAGCAAGGTCTACAGATGAGTCATAAAAGTCAAGAGAAAGGTGTTAAATTATTACTTTCCTGCAAAACTCTGATATATCAGTATTCATCTGTAGACTGATATTATATATAGAAAAAGGAACAACACTGTCCTGATTCAAATTGTTCTCTGACACTCTCAAATGGCAGAAGACCATTCTCAGAGAAATTGTGTAAATATTGTTATGTATTTCTGGTGAGACCTAGTACTGGGTGAAAACTCACCCTTGCTTACTCATCACACAATGTCTAGAATTACACTTAAAAACGGAACTCCTTACACAGTGTAAATAAGCAAATATATACCATAACTAATGAGAGAGCCTTGAACCAGTGAGGGTGGTGCCCGGCCCATGCACCTTCTGTAATTGGCTCAACCTTCTCCACTTTGCTGTAGAATTCCTAGGAATAGCAACTGTCTTTTACATCAAACACACTTTCCACTGTGCCTCAATGTGTGAGGCCCTGTGTCTACTGACAAGGACAAACAGAAGCAATGGGAATATTAGCATCTCAGAGCTGCCCTAACCAGAAGAACATTTGTCCAGGGTATACTCTAAACTTTTGAGCCATTGCTCTCACCCAATTTATTTTTCTTGACTTTAAGTTGCTATTTAGTAGAAGGTGACCATGAACTTGCTATGTAATAGAGTAAGGGAGATGAGGAGAAGAAAAAAAATGAGAGAGAGAAAGAGATAGGAAGACATGAAGTAAGGGAGACAAGGAGAGAGAAAGGAAGGGATGAAAGGAAGGAAAGAACAAAGAAAGAGCTAGCTAGGGACAGAAGAAGAGATTGAGGATGAGAAGAGGTGAAACTAATGACGTCATGAATTATGGGTTATAAGCAGTATGTTTTACTCATCTTTTATATTTATGAAGTGTATGTATGTACATGTCATGAAGCATGAGGAGGTGAGAGGGTTTGGGGAGCTGGGTTTCTCTTTCACCTTGTTTCAGAGGCACAGGTTCCCTTGTATCTATACCTGATCTGCATATGGGATCAGTTGCTCCCTCACTGCCATTACAGACTGGAGCCCCAGAATACAGCTTTTAATGTGGGCTCTGGGATTGAACTCAGCTCATCATTTTAAATGCTTTTTATTTCAGTTCCTTTCAAAATGCCAGTTCATATTTCACTATAAGAATTTTGTTACACTGTAGAGTTGTCCACTGAATATGTTCTCGCTGTGGTTGAGTGAAGTGTAAAGTTTAAGCTTTGGTCTTTTTTTCCACTAGATCCCTTTGGAAAGACAGATGAGCGTGAACCACTCACAAATGCCGTCCGAAGTGACTCAGCAGTCATTGGAGGTAACCTGTCTTCATCAATAAGAACAGGAAAGATATCTCTGGTCCTGTGGTCTGCAGAAAATTCTCTGAAGCCTTCCTTACCCATGATCATTTAGCACCCTGATTTGGGCATTGTCTTCTAGTCCTTAGCCTTTTCTTTCATGGTTCAAGATTACTAGCAGGCTCTCCTCCAGGGCCAGGAGCTCTGTGGCTTCATTCGGCCTCAAATTCAGGAGGCAACTGAACTCTGAGCCAACAGCTGGGGCATTTACTCACAGATAGGCAGCCTGCATCTTGTTCATTGCCTCCCGTTGTCACTTCTAATGCACAAACAAAATAAACCAATAAAATTACATATGGAAAGAAGTCACATTGGGGCAGACAGATGAACAGAGCAGTCATTTTTGGTTTGCCTTTACAGAGTGATTTGGGTTGGATCTAATGAGCAGGGTGAAGCCCATATGACTGAAGTTCCAAATCCTCCAGTCCATCTGGCTATGGATGTAGAGTCTGCTTGCTCTGCTTACAGCTTCTCCCACCACCTTCCCTTGCTTTATAGTTTTTGAGCTATGTGCTGGCCTCCCCCTACCATACTCTTCATTCTGCCTCAGCCCCTCTAATGCCTATAGGAGTTTGATGTTCCCATCTGGATCTTGCAACATAAAATGTCTCCCAAGTTTTACTTAATGTAAGATGCCTGAGATATGGAAATCCATTTTTATTGGTAACTTAAAACCATAGCAGGTGTCTCAACCCTGCCTTCTAGCAGCTGGGATGAATGAGTCCACACCAGATGGAGTTCTTTAAAAGTCTGCAGGAGTCATTCATTTCACTTCTATTTAATTAGCTCCAGTTCTGGGTCAGACCTGTACTAAACATAGAGATGCAGGATGGGAGATACAGTTACTGCCTTCCTAGAATGAGCAGACCAGTTAGGAAAGAAATAAGCGAGCAGACAGCAGTAACAACATAGAAGCTGGTTCCAAAGATGAATGTGACCAGAAGAACTCCACCAGAGTAGCGTCCCAGAGCAGGAGGACTATTAAGGACTCTCCTCAGGGAAGTACTTAAAATGCGAGGTGAATGACTTCTCCAGGGAAGAGAATTGAACTTGATTTTTCTTTGAAATCAGTAAATGTCACAGAAAAGTTTATAACTCTCTCTATTCCTATAAGTTTTCATTTGATGAGGAAAGACCGTGGGTTCTGGTCTTCCCCCACTCACTGGCAAGCCCCATTGAGTCTCTATGAATGGGAAGATTATCACAGCCCCACAGGAGATCCTGGGAAGCTTGCCCAGCTTCCAGCCTGCAATAACCCCTTCAACACAGGAGTAAAGAGGCAACCTCAGCCACATTATAAAGCTGTAGCTCATGCTTCAGATTCGCTCATTGCCACCCAGATTAGACTATCAACTTTGGTATTTTACTTTTTTCTAAAACTGGGTAAAAGATGTTACCCAGTGAATTTAGAATATATGACAAATGTAAATGATTTTAGTTATGGTCACAACTTTTAAAAATTTGGTGGAAGATGGGTCTATATATTTAACTTTTGGTATCTAGTCAGATAAACAGTAATGAATGATGACCAACAAATACTTAGAAAATATGAAATGTACAAAGGTGTATAACTTGTCAGAAATTAAATTATATTTGATGACCAAAACTTAAGGATTTTGCTTTTTTAATTATTAATTTCACATACATGCTGTTTGTTGCTTTTGAAATAAGGGCCCACTATGTAACCTGGAATTGAGAAATGTCAGAGACAGCAAGAGAAATCTCTCATCAAAAGAAAGTGGAAGGCAAGGACAGACTCTCAAGTTGCTCTTTGACACCAGCACAAGTGCTATGGCAACCAAGCACCTGCACACACTTACTCACACAGACACACAGATGCATAGACACACAGATGCACAGACACACAGACACACAGAAGCATACTCTCACACCCTCACATTCACACACAGAGAGGGGGTGGTGGTAGTTAGTCCAAGTAATTCTTGGCAAGGCTTGTTATACTTAAAATCTGTAAATTCAGGGTTTGATTCCCTAGTAACAAAAATAAAACAACACAGAAACCACACAAATCATTTGCTGTTCCAACTCCATGTTTATTATTAGGTCATAAACACAACCTTCTAGGAGAAACAGCCTTTCTCCCTCATTACTCTCCTTGTAGAAAAATTTGTTGAAACTGAAGGTCAAGGGATTCTGAGCAGGTCTTTATCTCTGGGTAAAGAGTAGATTTTTGTTTGTGTATTTGATTTGTTTATGCTTTTCTTCCTCCGTTGCATGTACTTGTCTAGACTGGATTTTCTCAGTGACACCGTTTTTCTCATTCCTGCTCTCTTCTTTGCAGGTGTCATAGCAGTGGTGATATTTATCACCTTTTGTGTCATCGGCATCATGACCCGCTTTCTATATCAGCATAAGCAGTCACACCGTACCAATCAGATGAAGGAGAAGGAATACCCAGAGACCTTGGACAATTCCTTTAGAAATGACATTGACTTGCAAAACACAGCCAGCGAGTGCAAACGGGAATACTTCATATGAGATGACACAGGGTGACCTACTCCTCTTTTTTTTTTTTTTGTAGGGCTTTTCCTCTCCTTTTCTCTTCTCTTTCCAATTTTTTAATTTAGGTATTTTCTTTCTCTCTTTCAACATTAATATTCTAGAACACACCTGCACCCACCAAAAGCGTTGATCTCCTTCTTCCAGCTCAGGAGGTCAGGTAGCTGTGGCTACTGTAGTTCACTGACATGTGCATCATTGTGAAAGTGACCACTGGAGACACAGACTTCACTATTGTAAACAAGAGACACGTGTGCACACATGTATATTTGATGTTTGTAGTTGAGTTTTTAAACGTCAGTTTCTCAGGCACTTGGTCTTGCTATCTTCCGTTAGACGAGCTCCGTGGCTTTGGCCTCTCACAATTATCCCTGGCACCCTGCCCCATACCATACTGTTAGGTATCATGGCTTGAAAGAAGAGGAGGGTGTGTGTGTGTGTGTGTGACATAGAAAGACAGATTCAGATCGTCGTTTAAGTAAAAAGTCTATTAAGGATGCTGGTAGAGCAGTAGAGAACAAGGGAAAGTAATCAACCCAGAGAAAGCAATGTTTGTTCTTTCAGGTTCCTTGAGTGTGGTCAGAAGTTTGAGAGATATTATGTATGCCACACAGAAATTCTTCTAAAGCAGACATCATCTGGCCAGGCTTAAAGACATTTTTTTAAATTCTTTTATTTCATTTACTGTGTTTTGTTTTGTTGGTGAAGCAGGTAAAGTATCCAGGACATTCTTTCCCAAGACACTGATTAAAGAGCAATGAGCGCAGTGAGTGTGAGATCCTTGACAAGGCAGCAATCATGTGTGCTGCCTGTAACCTTCTCCAGTTTAGACTTAAATATCTGAAATAATCTGATTCCATGGGGGTGTGGTTCCCTTGAGAGCTGATGGGAGAGAGGCTACAGGTCTGCCTGAGGTGGAAGACTTTCATAGCACTCTTGAGAACAGACACTGTACTTGGAGGACCTAGGTTATGAGAACACCCATGGGGTGGCCCAGGGCAAAAGGAGACCCTTCTGGCCTGTTTATTTTGATGGCATTTTACTAGAAACCAGACACATCTGTGTTAGTTTAGTGTGGGCATCATGAGCATCCCCCAGCACTGTTCAGCTTTCTTCCCATAGAGTCTCAGTTCTTTCCAATAGAGAATGGTGGAGTAGTGAGAGTTAGTTTGGGCCTCTCTTGCTGCTCTGTTTTGAGGCACAGATGAAGTAGCCTGATACCAGGGGGTTTCGTGAAAGTTGTGAGGAAATAGCTACTTCTGAAATGTAACAACTGCCTTCTCCACTTTACTAGAACTTGTTAGATAGGTTATTCCTAAAATTGCTATATTGAAGAAAAATATACACGTGTGTATTGTGGAAGCCTAAACGGAATTCAAATAAAAATCTAAAATGGTTCCATGAAAAATGTTTAGGCTCTCTTAACTCAGGTTGGAGGAAAACAATTTTTAAAAATACAGAAACGAAGTGCAGTAAAATGAGAAATATCGAGCAGCCTTCTCCACATCCACCCACACCCAGAAAGATCCAGTAAAGAAAGCAGGTGCAGAGAAACAGGGTTCACCATTTAGAACACATGTTATGAGTTCACTGACATTTGAGCTGTTTCCTAGGAGGCAAGGGTCTGGCTATTGTGTGAGACAGTGTGGAACCCTCGAGATGAGGGGTGTGGGGGAAGCCCTTCGCCTATGAAGCACTTCTCATTTCCAAACCTGTACCCATGTACACAAAGGTGCCCATGCACTTCCCTTGCTTGCCTAAATAAGGTAGTAATGCACCTTGGGCTTTGGGTTCTTTTGGTAGTAAAACATATAGTTAATTCAAAAGGCATCTTGACTTTGTCCATGGTGAGTAATCCTGACCATTTTTTAACTCTGCCCTTGTACCACCTTGGAATAAAAACAGGGAAAAACCATCACCCAAACACTTTAGGACTTAGGAAATGCTAGAAGCAAGATCCTTGATGCATAAGATACTGACCAATTCTCTTTGGAGGGCAGAACTGATTTGTAAAGCAGGTGCCTTGACAGTCAGTAGGTCATCCATCTTCTTAGTGAGTGTCCTACCTCTAACTCTTCGGCACTGTCCTGAACTGGAGGTTCGCTGTCAAGCCACCACTGGCTTCATGCAGGTATCAATCTGTAGCTTTTCTCACTTGCAGAATTACAGACATAAGGATTGGATGTGACATCACAGTCCACAGCTCTGAGATATTGTCCTAAATACATGTTCTTTCCTTAAAATTTTCTATGAATTCTTATACACCCTATTCCTCTTTTAGGATATCGCTATCTTTTTGCTACTAAACTTATTTTAATGCAATTTTAACAAAGATGCCCTTTTTAATTTTCTATCTTTATTATGACAAATGATCATCTAATAAAATGAAAGATATTGAAAGTCTTTTCCCTATGCCCTTCATTCCCTGTTTTACAATTTCTACTTTTGAATTTTCTATCTCTATAAAAGGTTGTATAAGTCACCCTTTTGCTTGGCTGCATTTTACTCTGCCACCAGAAATAAAAGTCATGCTGAAGTTTAGCCCTAAGCACGTCAAGTAGTGAAACAACAGGTAATGGAGAGTAGCCACACTGGAACACTTTCTTACCGGAGTCTTCAGAACCAAGCACCATGTTTTACTGGCATGATGTGACTGGATAGATGTGGAAGTACAAGCCAAATCAATTTGTATGGTTCCTTCACCCACAGGTATGTCCTTAGAGATAATCCTGTAGGGAAATTATGAAGTCAGTCTCTGCCCCCTGCATAGCACACACTTTACTGACTTCACCCCTGTATGTGCAGGCTGTGAGTAACAGGACTCTGGGCATGGAGACCAAATGATAGATGCACACCAAGATGGTATACATAGGTATTCTCAGGGCTAAATCAGAGTTTAGTCCCACAACACACACCAGGTGAAAAAATCTAGCAATCTGTTTTCTCCTAAACTGAATGCACATTACAGCCAGAAGCAAGACCATAATTCAGGGGTGGTGGCAAGGTCTATTTGGTTTGTACAATTATTCAATTGTGGTTTCCAGCTTCAAACAGTTACAGATTAAAACAGAGTCAGTGTGTTGTAATCCTCCTTTAGCCACCACTTCTCCCTATGGTATGTAGGTTTCATGATGTCCCCATTATATAATGCTCAGTCATTGATGCCTGCTGTTTAGAAAAGAACTTGTGAGATATGGTCCCTTTACATTAAGACCAAAAATATCTATGTAATATGCCACCCCAAGGGATATTACTGATATTATTCCATGAACAAATCTATCAATGCAAGCAACTGTATGTTTATTTCTCCTAAAAAACTTTTAGCAACAGCTGTGTCATTTAGTCCACGCATAGGGTAGATTACCGTGGTTTCTCCAAGAATTAGGCTAGGAAAATAGGTATTTGTCATTTTCTGGAATTCTATTCATTAATAGTTCAGCTTGTGTTCATCTGAAGAACCCTAGAGCTGATATTTTACTTTATGCACTTTAGGAATAAGATGTAACATCATCTTAATTATCAACCTTTGACAGAATCATGACTACCACATCAAAGCAGAAGCAAGACCACTACTAGTTTTTCCTATTCTCAGTCATAAGACAAATGTGAAATGTCCATGACTTCTAGTGTTCTGTTAGATATGCAAATAAAGCAGCAGATCTTACAGCAACGGAGATGTCCACACAACACCAGGTAGCAGAGAACAAGTACTAAGCACAGTTCACGTGCAAACTACGTTCCAGAGGGTTCTAAAAATGATCATATTTTTGGACAATTCTTTTAATTTTGTCTCATATTTATTAATTCTACCAGAAATGATTGCTTTGTTTATCTTCCTTAAGGTGTTGGGTCACATAGATAAATTTTTGTAGAAGTTGGTAAATGGACTCTTTGGACAGAGAAAGCAAAAGGGCCCTTGTATATTTTGATTAAACAGTTTTCATTAAGTTGCCTTGGCAGGTCTAGGACTCTCTATTGTAAACCAGGCTGGCCTCAAACTCACAGAGAACCACTTAACTCCGCCAAGGTGTGAACTTCCATTTTTGACTATATTGGATATATTCGAAAGGTGCCAAATTCTCTATGTTCTCATGTCAGTTCCAGTTAAAGCTTTCCAAATATGTGCTGTGTGTATATGGCAGACCCATGTAAAGACTGGAGACATAAAATAGAAGTCTTTAATTCCACCCCCTTCTGATTTCACATATTTGGTGGACATTCATTGATGACCATGGCTCTTCTAGATTCCCCTTAACTGGTTGGTATTCTGGCATTTTTAATTCTCCCCATTCTGCCCTAAAGAACAATTTAGCTATATTAAGGTAAACCTCTGAGAACTAGAAGTTACCTCTTGAGTGAATAATTTACTGATATGTTATCCACCTAAACAAGGTCATACTTCTGTATCTACATTTTTCCAACCTTGAAGGTCATGCATGTAACCTCTCCATATAATGTCACCTCAATTAGAAGACACACATTAGCAAGTTGCATTCATAGTATCACCATAGAATCCATGAACTGGGGCACCAAGCCTGTGGAACTCTTGCTTGTTTTGTCTACCAACTGCTTCAGTTCTCTTGAATTCCCTAGAGCTATAACCCATTCAGCTTTTAGCAACAGCAGTCTGGCAAGAGGCTCTTGAGGAACCTATACAATCCTGCCACTCATTACTTCCTGAAGCCGTCCTCAACCGACCCACAGGTCAAGTTTCAACTAAATAAATAAACAAGCAATGTTTTATCTGTAAGTGGCAAAGGAGGTTAATGGAAGGGTGGTATGGGCAAACGCAAACATGCTTGAGTTCTTGAAGGATGCCTGCTTACTGTTTTATGTCTCTCAAGCAGATTGGAAATGTTTTATTTGAAAGACTCACACTGTATCTGAAACTCTTCTGTACCATGTTTGGGGGCTTTCTTCAAACCCTTCTTTGAGCTTTGCTCACAGTCATCCTCAAATCATTTGATTTGAAAATGTTAGTTGTTCTTCATTCTCAGCTCTTGTTTATTAATTCTAAATAGGCGATTAACCTAAAAAGGGAGGAAATGAACGCTCGCTCATGCAGGCACACGTGTACCCCCCCCCCACAAGTCAAAAGGAATAGGACTGTTCCTTAAACGTTATCCAGGAAAGTATATCCATATCTACTTTGTAACCAGAGATTTATTACCATTTTATCTTGGAAACTGTTTAAATGCCTCATAGAAGGTTCTAGTTATTGTTTTGTTATTTTTGAGTGATTTCCACCATCTTATTATGTATTAAGGTATTCTGAGGAAGAATAAGAAGCACATGATGTAGTGAGACTGTGTACTTTGTAAACTGTGTGTGGTGTGTAACATTTATTGTCCATAAAGTGGTTAAGGGGACACAAGACGCTCAAGGAACAGTGGGTTTGGGGGTTAAAGCACACTTGATGGGAGCTTGTCAATGAGGAAAATGGAATTCAAGGAGCAAGCAATGGCTGCTGGAGGTTAAAAGGGTCAAAGTTTCCACCATGAAGAAAGAGTGGTTTCTCTCTGCACTCTCTTGGCTCCTAACTCAGGAGTCTCATGAATTTGTCTCAACACTTAGAGAAAAGACAGTATGACAGCGGCTGCACGAGAAATGGTTTACTCATCGTTACATGGCATTTTTACCCAATCTCAGTGAAAATTAAGTTTTATGTTTCACTAACATAGTCCTGGGATGCTTTTGAATTATCACCAAAGTGATTTCATCTGGCCAGGGTGAGCACCCAGGTGGCCACTTTAAGTAAATTTGTCGAGATCCTCAGGTCCACTGCCCATAATCAGATACTCCATGGATAGAAATCCTGAAATATTGGAGTCAGTCTAGCGATCTTTCTTTCCCTTTCCTTGGGCATGCCATCTATAGGCACGCCATAATGAAGGAAAGGTACAGAGCTCTTCATCACCTACAGTGTGTACTTCGGAAAGCCACGACCCGGCACACTGTGAACACTCTTCACAAAAGTGAAGCTTGCCTCAAGGAACAGATTAAAATTAGAAGGCTAGTCCCAAGTTGTGAAAAAGGTGATATGTGCCAGTGATTAAAGCCTGCTCATATTTTCATTAGCATTATACTATGCCATGCTTCAGATCCCAGCAGTAAATCTCAGAGGAAATGAGAAAGGCACTGGGTGTGCAGAACAGGCTTTCTGTTACCATGAAGCCTCCTTGAATGGCCTCCCTAGGGGGAGACATTTTCATTGGAACCTTACAGGATAATATGACTGGACCTCTGACTAGTTCTACTTTCACGTTATAGTCAGCCATATCGCAAAGGACATACATGAAGTAGGTTAATCTCTTCTCTTTGAATGACAGTAGCAAACAGCGTAGCCATGTCCTGCCTTAAATACTCTTGCAAAAAATTTAGTAACTATACCTTTCTTAAAGTATTTATTTATATCATGAGAAGAACTTCATATTTGGTGAGGATCAATGTCAATAACGTTCTCTTAAACTTGTCAATCGACAGGCTTCTTAATAGCCTACGTTGTCTTAGACAGACACTTCCCACAGCCCACTAGCCTATGGCAGGAAGATAGAACATAGGGAAATGAAGACACATGACACATTCTAATTATATCTTATAAAATAGCCAATGGTTCACAAAATTCCTAAATCCCTCAAAAAATTACCATGCTCATTTCAACTGAGAAATTAAAGTTTTTCTGGCACCTTCTTTGAAAAAACGAGAGGTCAGGAAGATTGCTTTTAGCAAATAATTAACAGAGTATAAAAGGACCTCTCCTAGTCATATATGTGTGTATATATATATACATATGTATGAATGATATATAAAGGCTTTCTTTGACAAAAGCACAACAGAGACAAAGCAGACCATATCCTCGGGGATTAGCTGGAGAGTCCTTGTTTCTGTGGATATTATATCTTTTGGTCCTGTAGAAGAATCACCAGTCCCATGTGATGTTTCCTCATCCTAAGTCTGTTTTGTATGCCATGTAACATGTCTTAATACACCATATGGAAAATTTAAAGTTAGCCTTAGATTTCTTTGTTTTCTATGTTTTTTGCTGTATAGAAGACTTACCTGTAAATATTGTATATTTAATAAAGAAAGAATTTTGTATCATTTTGTGTGGATCATAAATATGTCTTTTTGTGTTGTTCTTGGGTTAATGAGGAGTCAAATAATTAATCCCTGAGAGCCCACTCTGATTTCTCAGATCATTAACTCCTAGCCAACATGACCCATGAAAAACACAAATCTCCTACTCTCCAGGTTTATTGATTTAAGTGGAGCTCAAAGTACTGTCTTGGGTTTATTTTTTTATGCTTAACTGACTCATACCAAACTGCACTTCAGGCACAAAAGTGCACATGAGCAAGCTCACTGATTTGGTAAAAAGCATTCTTGAACTATCCTGAATTCAACATCTCCCAGAAAACCTATGGCCCCGTTGACCTTTTCACAGTGTCCCTCACAGAACGTGTACCTTGTGTCTTACACTGCCTGCACTTCCTTGTTCTGGAGTACTGTCACTGTGCTACTTTACACAATAGCTCTATATTTAAAAAAGCAGATGTACATTCCTATGTAGTAGATTTGATTTTGTATAGTGTTTATTTAGACTTGTGTTTAGGAGTCATCCAGTGGACATAGACTTATCAATAAAATCTAAAAGTGGTTTAATAGGTTGGGGATGTAGCTCAGTTGATAAATGACTTCATAATATGCACTAACAACCTAGGTTTGATCCTTGACTCCAAATAAAGCAGTCATTTTGGTACACAGCTATTACCTCAATATTCCTCGGGAAGTGAAGACAACAGGACCAAAAGTCCAAGGTCATCTTTGGCTACATAGAGATCTGGAGGCAAGTTTGAGTTACATAAACTGTCTAAAAAGGAATTAAGTATGTCAGACAGAACATTTACGAAAAATTTAAACTGCTTATTCCAGAGAAATAAGAAGGAATGAGGGAAAAGAAGGAGCTAAGACTTATAAGAATGCAGCATTGGGACAACAGAAGTGCAGGAGATTCCCTGTGTATCTGATACTGGAAGGAATCAATGAGGTTTGCTGATGGAAAGGCAGGGGAATGTAAAAGAAATAAGAATTCCAAGAATGAATATTTCATTTTCACAACAAATGGATTGTAAAGGTTTTTGTTGTATTTATATTGTGTAGAAAAATGGAGGCTATTATTGGAGGAAAATGGGCTACAGGAGACTTCTTTAAAAATATGCTTAGGTTCCTTATTAGAGACACTTAATAGTGAAACTGGGAAAGAAGGAGATTGGAAGTCAGCTGAGGACTACATGATTCATGGATCAAGGCTCACAGTCACAGACTATAAGAGGTGCATGGGCATGGGTATAGGAGCCAGACAAGCCCATCCTTTATATGCAATCCCTTAATAGCCCAACACCTAGTTTTAATAACCCAACACCTGGAATTAGGCACTGAAATGCCCAGTTTTCCTAATGAAAATTGGAAAACAAAATCTAATCTTCACAGATCCTTAATTCTGAATTAAATAATTCCTGTAAATCAACTAGCTAAGTATATACTCACTGAGGTCCTCCAAAAGGCTACTTGAAAAATTACCTTGTGTGTGTGTGAGAGAGAGAGAGAGAGAGAGACAGAGACAGAGACAGAGAGAGACAGAGGCATAGAGAAAGGGAGAGAGACAGAGACGGACAGAGAGAGAGGGAAGGAGGAAGAGAGAGAAACTATACCACATAGGCAAGTGAAAGTCTTTATCTTACAACCACTCTTAACATTATTTTGTTGACATGTTTTCTTTCATGTTACCTGATTCATAAACTGAACTAGATTGATGGGCAAGTGCTCCTCAGACATTTTCCTATCTCTGTAACTGTCATTCCAGAATGGGATTGGGTAAACACTGCTCCCTAACTTCTTTTTATGGGTGCTTGGGATAGGAGTCAGCTTCTTATAGCTGCGCTGGAAGATCTTCCCAACCAAGTCACCTCTGCTGTGCCTTGTTATTTCCTAATTCTTAGAAAACAAGCTATGTACACCACTGAGATGCGAACTCCGGAATGTATGTGGAATCCCTGCTCAGTGGCTGTTTGTGAGGGAGTGATGTTGGAAGCAGCATCTGCACTCTGATTCTCACTGTCCTAGCTTAACTTAGTCATGAATAAATAGAATTTGCATATCACCTGTAGAAATTCGGTTAGATAGCCTGCCTGAAATAGATGGCATGATTCTAAATAACCAGGAAAAAATGATCTTAAAATAAATATGTGCAGTAGCTTTCAATATTAGTTGACTTACCTCACAGGCTTGTAGCGAGGCAGTTGTGTCTTCAAATTCCAAGCCGTGCAAGCAGCTGAAAGCCAGTAAACAAATGTATCACTTCTTACCCTGAGGTTCATTATCTCAGCACACAAAGGACTTTGAAACAAGTTTTATCCACTCAAATTTTAATTTCCTTTCTATATTTTGTATGTGTAATCATTATTACTGACAGAATGACATAGTTTCTGAAAGATTGTGTGATATGGCTTCCACTTTTGCATGTTTGTCTGCATTTGCTTTCAGATAGTAGAATGAAGAATACCCCCCCATGTGTATGTGTGTGTGTGTGTTCACAGAATGAAGATGTGTGTGTGTGTGTGTGTGTGTGTGTGTGTGTGTGTGTGTGTGTGTGTGTGTAAATGAATGAAGAATAGAAAACAATGTCAGGTGATGATAACATTCTTCAGGAACCATGGATCTTCATATCTTGGAGATAGTGTCTTCACTGGACTGGGGCTTACCTCATTGGCTGCCCCGAAGCCCCTGTCTCTTGAGAACTTCCTGAAAGAATATCTTTAATGGGAACAGACAGAATATGGGGATGGAAGCCTACAACTTCAAATCACAAGGTGCTATAATGAATTCTTACAATCTCACCAGCTGACTGGGTTCTTTTTCCCTGTATCATGAGCCACAAGCTTTGTTGATGTTGTTGCTTGTACCTTTTTGTTTTGTTCAGCGTTCTGATTATCGGCAGTATACATGGAAGGTACCAAGATGATCCAGCTCTTATCAAACTCCCCAAAAAGAGCTCCTTCCCAGCATGCATGGCAGGAAGGTCTTAGTTAGATCTCCAACACATTTTAAAAATAGATGTTGTGGTGCATTCCTGTAGTCCCAGTTTTCAGGTGGTAGAGGTAGTAGGTTCAGAATTTGAAGGTTATCCTTGGCTATATATCAAGTACAAAGTCAGTCTTTGCTATATGAGATCCTACTTCAAAGATAAAATAAAGAAAAAATATAGTTGTGTTCATATTTCACCTTTACATTGTGAAAAGAGAAGGTTCCTCTTTTGAAACTGTGTTAATTTCATTCATGTAGACAGTAGATTACCATCTAATCACCTTCTGAGATCTGTCTTCTAAATAACATTTTCTTGGTTCTCATTTTAGTGCAAGTTTTTGTGCAGGACACTAACATTAAGTTTCATACCAACCAAGAATTAAGTTGTTTTTTGTGGTTGCTCATGAAAGGAATTTTGCTGGTCTAATCCTTGATCTCATAATCACAATGATTGCTTCTCTAAGGCAAAGACAAGGTGGCAAAGCTCCCAGATATACAGAAGCTGTGGCTCAGCTCACTGACAACTGAATGTCAGGCTGCTCCAGAGAGACAGATCTCTCTTTGAGTGCAGCATCTACCACAGGGGAGGAAATATGAGCACTCATGACAGTGCTGACTAGTCAGAAAGGTAAATCTGTCTCAGCCACGGTCTCCCAGGAACTTTGACTGCTCAAAAGGGCCTTTGAGAATTCAAGTCTGTCTGAGGGTCTATCTGTCTTCCACAAGAGGAAAGTGGAAACGACTTTGGCAGAAAGTGGACAAGCATCACTTTTCATAAGTAAACAGAGTGTCTTTCTTTGCTCACCCTCTGCTTTAGCAAATATAACACCTGTGCTTGTCTGCCAGGTCTTATGTTTGTAATCTAAACTCTTTTGTAAGGCTGACTGGTTTGCTTGTATGACATAGTAAGAGTAGTCAAAGTCAGGGAGACAAAGAGTACAAGGGCAATTGCTCGAGGGTGCATGGAAAGGAGAATGGAGAATTATTATCTATTTGATGGGCACAGATGTTCAGTTCAGGGAGAAGAAAAAACATTATGGAAGCAGAAGGTTGCTACAGAACAATGCTATATATCTCTGAACCGAGCACTTAAATTAATGAACATGTTACAAGGAAGCCACGGCTGAGGGAGCAGGCCTGAGCTAGAGACCTCTGTGGAACTGGGCATAGGTCAGGGATCTCCAAAGGAGCAAGCCTGAGCCAGTGACATCTGTGGGAATAGGCCTGAGCCAGCTACCTCTGACAGAGCAGGCCTAAGTTGGCTACCTCAGCTGGAACAGACCTGAGGCAGTGACCTCCTCAGGAGCAGGCTTGAGCCTGTGACTTCCACTGGAGCAGGCCTGAGGCAATGATATTCACTGAACTGAACCCTTAAAATAATGAACATGGTACAAGGGAGCTACCACTGGTGGAATATGCCTGAGCCAGAGATCTCTGTAGAATTACGCATGAGTTAGGGACCTCCAAGGGAGCAGGCCTAAGCCAGATAACTCTGTGAGACCTGGTCCAAGCCACAGACCTCTGTGGGAGCAGACCTAAGTCAAGGATACTTATAGGAAAAGCCCTGAGCCAGCAACCTCTGTGGGAGCAGGCCTGAGAGAGCTACCTCTGTTGACAGAGGTTTCTGTACCACCTGGTCCCACTGCTATAAAGTTCCCCAAACACACACACACACACACACACACACACACACACAGAGAGAGAGAGAGAGAGAGAGAGAGAGAGAGGCTTACATTAATTATAAACTTGTTGCCTATTAGCTCAGGCTTCTTATTAGCTCTTATATCTTACATTAACCCATAATTCTTATCTGTGTTATCCACATGGCTTGGTACTTTATATCAGTGTGGCATTCTCATCTTGCTTCCTCTGTGTCTAGGTAATGTCTGGAAATTGAGCCTTTCCTCTTCCTAGAATTCTCTTGTTCCAATTGCCCTGCCTATATTTCCTGCCTGGCTACTGGCCAATCAGCAATTTATTAAACTAGTACAAGTAGCAAATGTTTACAGGGTACAAGAACATTGTCCCATAGCAGACCTCCACAGGAGCAGGTACAAGGGAGTGACTGCCAAGGTGCAGGCTGGATCCAGATATCTCTGTGGGGCCAGCATGAATCAGTGACCTCTTGCTGTAGCAGACCTGAGTCTTAAATCTCTGCTGGAGCAGGCCCAAAGCAGCAACCTAAGCAGGAGCAACCCCAAGCAAACCACCTCCATGGAAGCAGGCCTGAACAACCCCTGGTATTGCAGAGTGACTCCCTGGAACACTGAGGGACCTCCAGGGTAACTGGAACTGAGCCCCTGAATGTATCATGAGGAACAACATTCTTGCAACCTCCACCAGAGCAGGCCCGAGTCAGTGACTTCTGCTGGAGCAGAATCCAGGTAGTGACCTCAGCAAGACTAGCCCCAAGCAAGCAACCTCCATGGGAACAAGCCCAAACAACACCTGACATTGAAGAGTGACCCCCAGGAGTACTGAGTAGCCTCCAGGAATAAGAGTGACCTCTAAGGTGACTGGAATAATGACCCTGAATGCACCTCAAGGAGCAACCATCTGAGCCTTGGATCCACTGGCACCTGGAAGACTGATAACCAGAATCACAGACAAAGAAAAATATGCATAAACAAGGTAAGAACACATGCAACACCACAAAGAGAAACACAACATCAGTAAAAACTAATGGCCCTACAATAGCAAGACTTGAAAAACCAAATATAGATGAACCAGAAGGAAATGACGTAAAAAATAACTTCAGGAGAATGTTTGAGAACCTTAAAGAGGAAATGAAAAATTTCCTCAAAAAAGTGGAGGAATAGACAAACAAAAAATTTCAAGACATCAACAAATCCCTTAAAAAAAAACCAAGAAAATCAAACAGATGAAAGAAACTACTCAAGACATGAAAACCAAAATAAAGACAATAAGAAAACACAAACCAAGAAAATTATAGAAATGGAAATTATGAGAAAAATGATCAGAATTCACAAATACAAGCATAAGCACTAAAATACAAGAGATGAAAGAGTGCTCCAGATACAATAGAGGAAATAGACTTATCAGTCAAAGAAATCATTAAATCTCACAAAAGCTTAACACAAAATATCCAGAAAATATAGGAAACAATGAAGAGGCCAAACTTAAGAATAGGGATTGAAGAAAGAAAAGTCCAAATCAAAAGCACATAGAAGATATATTTAACAAAATCATAGAAGAAAACATTCCCAATCTAAAGAAAGATATGCCTATGAAGATACAAGAAGTCTATCGAACACCAAATAGACTGGATCAAAAGATGTCCCCCACCACAAAATAATCAAAACACTAAAGATACAGAATAAAGAAAGAATATCAAGATTGGCAAAGAAAAAATGCCAAGTAACATATTATTGTATTTTCTTTCAATTTTTTGACTGTAAAGGAGCTAAATACAGAGAGACATTTCATTGTGTAGTCTGCTAAGCTAAACTAGCATATATGTTCTAAAGGTATCATGACTTCAGAATTTGGGTTTAAGGACATGATGCTTTGGAAAAGAGGTTCTTCTTTTGTTATAACAGAGGATGAGACTCTGTGGATTGTTTCTAGACCAATATGGTATGATAGACCACACCCTCCTGAAAGGTTGCAGTAAACACCCTCAAAAAATTACTTTGCTTAACTGCTAACTGAGAGGAACCAAGCAAACAGGATACACCATGAAAGACCTGGTTGACAGTGCCCCCAGACAACAGGAAGAAGTTTGGAGATAAATAACTATGCTCATATTCCTAAATATTGTTTATAAGTGTTCTTTTACACTTAAATAGGGATATGATATAGATATGAATAATTTACATTGGTATAAATTTTGCTTTGCTGATATAAATTTAAGGTCAATTTTGTTATATGTATATGTATTTCTGATCTTGATGAATGTATTGTGATTGTGTAGCTCATTTAAAAAATGCATGTATAATTAGGAAGTATAGGTTCTTAATGAATAATCATCTATAATAGTCAAGTTTGTAGTCATGTTAGTTAGATTTTCTAGATGTGTATAGATATATTTCAGATAGGTATTCTTTATATCTTTCAAAGACTACAGAATAAGGCATTTAAAATGTTTTAATAACTTAGGGTTTTTTATGACAATGAGACACGTCTGCTCCTGGCAGCACCAATCTACTTCAAGAGGAAGATGGGCATTGAAGAGGCTCCTTAAGGAATTGGTTAGCCATTTGGGCAAGAAATTGCTCTTTCCTGAACTGTTGCATAAAATGGACATAAAGAACCCACAGAGAGAGGACTTCTGAACTTGCCTAAAGGTGTGATGATTCTTCAGAGTTCCTGATTCATGAAAGAGTCCGAGAGACATTCTGCAGTATACAAAAGAAAGTGGCTGAACTGTCTTTAAAATTTCCTCCTTCATGGAAATGTCTGCTGGATAATATGGGTCTGAAGGCTGAAGGTGGATGCCCTAACAGTACAGAAAAACTTTGAGTGACTGTATAGGCAGCGAGATGTCTCTGTCAGTTCTAGAGTTTTGGAAGTTGCTAATTTCTTGTTTACTTAGGTAATATTACATCCTTCTGGAGTCTTTGATGGAGTTGAAGAATGGATAGTTATAGTTATAGTTTTCCTTAGTTATGATAAAAGATAAAATAGATATAAATATTTTAACTGTAATTCTTGCTTGATAACTATTTTGTTATATGTAATTTTACTATGTTAAAATTAATGCCTTCCAAAAAAAAATAAAAATAAAAAAAAAATTAATGCCTTCCTTTTTGTTTAAACAGAAAAAGGGGAAATGGTGTAGGAGGTTCCTTCTATACATTGCTTTTATTGGTCAAATAAAGAAACTGACTTGGCATTTTGATAGGGCAAAATGTAGATAGGCAGGGAGACAGAAATGAATGCTGGGAGGAAGAAGGCAGAGTCGGAGAGATACACCATGAAGCTCTGGCCCAAGATGAACGTAGGTTAAAATTTTTCCCGGTAAGACATGGCCTCATGGTGCTACACAGATTATTAGAAATGGGTTGGAACATAATGTGAGTGTTAGCCAATAAGAGGATAGAACTCATGGGCCAGGCAGTAATGTAATTAATACAATTTCTGTATGGTTATTTTGGGGGTTAAGCTAGCTGGGTGGCAGGATGCAGCCCACTCCCTCATACTACAAATAGATAAGGGAAATAATAAACATTATGACTTAGATGAACTTAACAGACTTCTATAGAACATTCCATCTAAACATAAAAGAGTATACCTTCTTCTCAGCACCTTATGAAATCTTCTCAAAAACTGACCTCATACTAGGTAAGAAAGTAAACCTCAATGGATAAAATAAATGGAACAGCTCCATTTATCTTATGGGATCACAATGGCTTAAAATTAGAATTAAAGCAAAACATTATTTATAGAAAGTCCACAAACACTTGGAAATTAAACAATGCTCACATGAATCACCAATGCATCAAAGAAGAAATAAAGGAAGAAATTAAAAACTTCCTAAAACTCAATGAAAATGGCCGCAAAACATATCCAAATTTATGGGACACAATGAAACCAGTGTTAAAAAAAAAGTCATACCACTAAATGCCTATGTAAAGAAGCTGGAGAAATTTTACACTGGTGAGTTAACAGAACATTGGAAAACTAAAGAACAAAAAGAAACAAACTCACCCAGGAGGACTAGATGGCAGGAAATAATCAAATTGAGAGCTGAAATCAAAAAAAAAAAAAAAAAAGAAAGAAAAGAAAAAAAGAAAACAATACAAAGCATCAATGAGACAGAGTTGGTTCTTCAAGAAAAGCAAAAACATAGAAAAACCTTTATGCAAAGTAACCAAAAGCCATAGAGAGAATATCCAAATTAATAAAATCAAAATCAAAAAAGAGGACATAACAACTGACATATAAACCCAACCACAATGAACCTCATAGAAGAGAATATGGGAAGTATACTTGAATGCATTGGCACAGAAGACGATGTCCTAAATATAATCCCACTAGCACCGATACTGACAGAAACAATTAATAAATGGGACCTCCTGAAACTGAGAATCATATGTAAAGCAAAGGACATGGTCAACAAAGCAAAATGACAACCTAAAGAATGGGAAAAGATCCTCACTAACTCCATATTAGACACAGGGTTGATCTCCAAATATACAAAGATGTCGAAAAATTGGTCAGCAAAAGAATAAATAATCCAATTAAAAATGGGGGTACTGCCCTTGTTGAACTAGGAGTCCAAACATCAGGGAGGAGTTGCTCCAGACACCACTCACATAACCTCAATTGATGCAAAAACAAGAGGATTTTTATTCTGTCATGACAGGGCCCTTCAGGTTCGGGATATGAAGGACATCCGATCGCTGTTACAGTCCATCTTTTAAAGCAAAAAGCCACAGACTTGGGGTGGGGGGACCTGAAGGTTGTTTTCCAACTTATTGGATTGGCTTATTTAAAAGGTTGCTAGCAGTGATTGGTCTATTCCAGGGCAGGAGAATAGCTGCGTGGTCAGGTTAAATAAGGGGAGCATCTGTGGTCCATTCTGACCTTGTTTCAGTGACTAAACCAATACATCAGGAACTAAGTCAACATCTGTGGGTTGTATTTGCCTCAATTCCCAGAATTACGTTTGAAGATTATTCACAAGGACACAGGAGGATGAGGAGTCCAGCATGTGTGTGTGTGTGTGGGGGGGGTGACTGTCCTGATTCCAAATGCTAAGAGGCTTCAGAAAATGTTTTTAGAGCTGAGAGGCCTCAGAAATGAATTTAGAGTCTTTCAACCTAAACTGAAAACCCTCAATAGAGAAATCTAAAATTGACCAAAAGACACTTAAGGAAATGTTCAACATCCTTAGCCATCAGAGAAATGAAATCAAAACAACTCTGAGATTCTATCTTACACCTGTAAGAATGGCAAAGAGCAAAAACATTGATGACAACTCATGTAGGAGAGGCTGTGGGGTAAAAGGAACACTCTTGCATTGCTTGTGGGAGTACAAACTGGTACCACCACTTTGTTTATCAGTATGGAAATTTCTCAGAAAATTAGGAAATGATCTTCCACAAGACCCAGAAATACCACTTTTGGGTATATACATACTGCAAGGACATGTACTCAATTATGTTCATAGCAACATTGTTTGTCATAGTCAGAACCTAAAAGCAACCTAAATGCCCCTCAACCAAAGAATGGATAAAGAATATGTGGTACATTTACACAATGGAGTACTATACAACAGGAAAAATTAATGACATCTTGATATTTGTGAACAAATATATGGATCTAGAAAACATCATATTGTGTAAGGTAACCCAGACCCTGAAAGACAAATACCGTATGTATTTACTCATAAGTGGCTTTTAGACATAAGCAAAGAAAACCAGCCTACAATTTACAACAATCCCAAAGAACCTAGTCAACAATGATGACCCTAAGAGAGACATACATAGATCTGTTTTATAAGAGAAATAAAAAAAGAAAGCTCTCCTCAGTAAATTGGTGTTTGCAGAGGTTTCATGTCCAGCCCGGTCCCACAGCCATTCAGTCTGAAAGAAAGACACAAAGCTTTTCATTAACTATAAACTGGTTGGCCTATTAGCTCAGGCTTCTTATTAACTTTTATAACTGATATTAGCCTATAATTCTTGTCTGTGTTATCAACGTGGCTTTGTTCCTATTATTGGCGAGGCAGTCTCATCTTGCTTCTTCTGTGTCTGAAATAACTGCTGACTGAGCTTTCTTCTTCCCAGAATTCTCTTCTTTTTTTTGCCCTACCTCTATTTCCTGCCTGGTTGTCCCATTTTCAAAATACCTATCTTGAATTAACCAAGCAGCATTTATAATCAACGTCTTTTAGCAGCTGTTGCTCCTTGGTCAGCCATCAAACAATTCAAAGTCTCACAATAATATACAATATCCAGACTCTCTGTGTATTTTCCATCTATAAGTGGCTTAATTTAAACTCTATTTTTTCTTTCTCTTCTTTTTATTTTGAGACTAGGTTTCTCTGTGTATCGTTGACTGTCCTGACACTCACTCTGTAGACCAGGTTGTCCTTGAACATCTGCCTGCTTCTGACTCCCAAGAGTTGGGATTAAAGGTGTGTTCCACACTCAACTACTCTCTTTCTTGCTTTTTTATTTTAAGGACTTTATCCATTTTTTTCCTCTCCCAAGCCTACATGTTTTTAAATACAGTGTAAATTCTTTAGAGGCCCTTTTTGTCTGAAACTATTTTTACTGTATCTCTTCTTTTCAGTCTATATGAGTCTTTAACTTGCTAAGTGATATTGTTAGGATTAAAGCTGTGATGCTGACTGCTGGATCCAGACCATTCCTTGGCTTTCTGAGATTCTATCTTCATGGTGAAGGTACTGATGAGAACATTGTTTATTGCCACAGCTCTATGGAGTTTTAAGGAAAGTTCCTACCACCACCAAGAAGCATGCTGTTGGCTATTCATAAACATCATTTAAGTGCTTTGTGGTAGTCTTTTAAAGGGGTTGCAAGGTATTTTCAGCTAAAGCCTCTCTTAAAGGAGTTGTGCTTGCTTCTAGCAAGCTTGCTTCTCAACCTCTCTCACCCAAGAAAATACTGCTATCAAGAAGCCAAGCTTAACTCTGTTCTTTTGTGTCTAGAATTACTTCCCTAGATTTTTCAGGTTTTATGTGGGTGCAGTTGTCCATGTTTTCACTATTTGTTGTCAGAGGTTTTCTGTCCAGCCTGGTCCCACAGCCATCAGTCCCATCAGTTTCAAAGAAACAGACAGAGGTCGACATTAATTATAAACTGGTTGGCCTATTAGCTCAAGATTCTTATTAATTCTTTTTTTTTTTCAAGACCAGGTTTCTCTGTAGCTTTGGTGCCTGTTCTAGAACTAGCTTTTGTAGACCAGGCTGGCCTTGAACTCACATTCTTATTAACTCTTATAACTTATATTAACCCATAGTTCTTGTCTGTGTTAACCACGTGGCCTGGCACCTTTTATCAGCACCTTTTATCTTGCGTCTTCTATGTCTGAATGAGGACTGCAGACTGAGCCTTCTTTTTCCCAGGATTCTCCTGTTCTCATTGTCCCCTTCTGTTTCTTGCCTGATTGCCCCACCTCTACTTCCTGCCTGGATACTGGTCAATCCGCTTTTTATTAAAATACAAGTGACAAATCTTTCCAAAGTACAAAACCATTGTCCTACAGCAAGTTCGGAGCTTGGAAACCATAGGAGAGGGTAGAAAGAGAGAGGAAGGGAGGGGAGTGGAGAAAATTTATAGCACAGTAAAAACAATAAAAAATAATGAACTTTGTTCTTTACATTTTATCAAAAGAAAAATGAGGTTGGAGCTCTGAAATGAGTCAAATATTGTCATTAGTGGGAGATAATGGTTTATTAGAAGGGTGAAGAGATGATTGAGCCCACAGAGTACTTGTTATACAAATCTGAATTAAATCCCTGAAAAACAAAATGCTAGGCAAACTGCCGTGCTCCTATAATCCTAGCACCCAGGAGCCAGAGACAGGGTGAACCCATGGTCTGTTTAGAGAAATTTCTGAGCTCTAGGCCAGTGAGAAATGCTACCTCAGCCAAAGCTGTATATGGCTTCTGTGGATGACACTAAAGTTTGACTCCTAGCATCAATCTGTAATTACCCATACCACAGATACACACATACCTATACACAAATTTGTACACATACATATATACACTCACACCACACATGCACACACACTCACATAATCACACATATAGAACACATTCACACATATATACATAGACACACACTTCACAAAGTCACATTACACACAAACATACATACACTAAAACACACATTCACATACACACACACAGGTGCACACACAGACATACACACACCTAGAAAAACTGAGGCGTTATTTGTTGACCTGTGTTGTGCACCTGTATATGTCATTTGTTGTTGTGACAAAGTCATGGGAAAGGTAAATATTTTTCTCAGATTGCAGATAAAGATTTTGCTACCCTGACCAAAAAAATTTACTAAAAATAATGCAGAGTCTTTGAATCACAAGTGCTTGGATTTGACATGCAGCTGGTTCATTGACAGTTGTATGTATTGGGAGGATATTCCCAATCTATGACTTAGATTATCATTAGGAAAAAATGAAGAGTCAGGACATCACTGTTTCATCCTGAACCACCCTTGTCTTTTCTAAGCTTGGAAGAGCTTTTTAAAGCAATGCACTTCTGCTCTGGTGCAAACGTTCCACAGCACCTCCCATGAGTGACATCCAAGATATGCCACCTTCTCAGAAGATAAACAGAGGATGAAGTGAATTGTGAGCAGCTGTTAAAGCCCATGGAAGATCTTCTCACACCAGGAATGTGAGGTTAGTGTTGAAGCAGAGACATAAGAATATTGGGCTGTGTGAATCACTATGTGTCCCTAGAAAGCATTCTGTGACAAACTCATGTAACATTTTGATAAATTGTCATATTATTTTTGATCATTGAAAGTGAACTCTAGAAATAAGGAGATTATTTCCTTATCTTAAACTAAAGTATGCTTATTTCAAGTGTCTTCCAAAATTTTCTCCTGAACCAGGCTGGCCCACTGCCCCTAAGTATTGGGAAAAGAATAACTAGCAACTAGCAATTTTAAAAATACTACTCCACTGAGAATAGCTGAAAGATAAACTATTTCCCACAGAGGCTACTATTGTTCTTCTCAAGGTATAAAAATGTTTGTCATGACAATGAGAAGCTAGTAATTTAGGCTTGGAGAGAACCTTGTGCTCTGTCCAGGAATATCAATCAATGGCTGTTTCAGCAGGGTTTCCCTAGGCTTTCCTGCTTGGATGTTGTAAGGATATAATTTGATGATGTTTTATTGTAATACTGCTGCTGCTGCTGCTTCTGTATATTTGCTAATTGCCATTTTTTGTTTACTATATACCATATGCATTCAAAACTAAAGCTATGGCTATCTTAGATCATTGTTCATAACAGACAGCTTTATCTCAGATTCACCTTTTGTTCAACAGGGAGGGTAACTGGAATTGTTTTTGATGGATGTTTACAAAGCCAAAATAATGCTTGTTTGAAGCTGAAAAAAAAGAAAATATCTTTTAGCACTATGCTCTTATTAGGTAGAAGTTCCCACGTTCTATCCCTGATGGCTGCACAGGAAGAGTGTACCACTAAAGGTGTTAGGGATATTTTCTAACATGAGCTCTCTGCCAATGCAAAATACCCCAAATCAAACCAAATCAGAACAAATTTAAAAATATCCAGGTTTAACTGAACTCCTGCACTCTCAGGTGTCACCGATGGGAACTGGAAAGCTGCCAAATAACCACTTGGGAAAAGGGAGAAGCCCAATGTTTATTGGGGGGAAATTTAAATAGCATGGGGGAGTGGTCTTGATATTTCCTGGGGAGATGGGTCAAGGTTTTGTGGGCTACCTTGATCCTCCTCAGGGAGGGGTCAAGATTCAAGGGACACAGAAGCGAGGCCTTCAAAGATGGATGCCAGAGACCAGGATTTACATTCCAGACTGTTTGTATAAGGGGTGACAGGAAGCTGAGGTAATATTTATGATCAACATTTAGGCTCTCCTTGGAAAAAGGGATGTGGACTCAAGTCTGGCTACTTCCTGTAGGCATGGGGTGATATGGAGGAGGAGGAGAGCTGAGTGTTGCTGGGTTCATACTCAGCAAGAGGTATGGCTGAGAAGGCTTCCTGTTCACTGTCATCCGCATCTGTTCTTTGTGGGAGGTAAGAAGGCAGGTCTCTAGGAGAAAAAGAAAATATTTTTATTACCTGTCTTGTTTGTATCACCAAAGATGAGTGTGCCAAGATGAGAAGCAGGTTGGCCTTTTTGTGGAATCTTGGAAAATCAGAGGGTGGAAGGTCCTAGCTGCTAGACAGACCAAGTGTCCTGAGCAGGAGCCTGCTTGAGCTGGAGAGATGGTACCAGCATGGGTGTCCCAGGAGCTTGGCAGCTGAGGGGGTGGTGAAGATTACTGCGTGAGGTCTTGTTCATAGAGGTTCAATAGACCTAGGAGTTAGCTGTTTGAGGAATACTCTGTCCCTTGGGGAGACCAGGGCAGGTTCAGAGGCATTAAGGTCCACTGGTGTGGGGACAAGTAGATAACTGTCAGCGTGTGAAGGAGAAGGGACCTCAGAAGGGAGGGGTCAGGGAGATACACTGCCAGTGGAGGAGTTTGGACTGACTGCAAGGTGATGGTTAAGGAGAAAAGGCCTGCCATAAAGCAGCTCAAAAGGGTTCAGGCCGGTAGGGGAATGTGGGGTGGCCCTGAGGCAAGTAAGGGTAATGAGGATGAGGGAGGGCCAAGATAACCTGAGTTCAATGGAGAGCTTGGTTAGCTGTTGTTTGATGAGTCTGTTGTCCCTCTCCATCTTTCCCGAGGATTGTGGATGGTAGGGGATGTGGAATTTCCAGGAGATATTGAGAGCTTCTGACACAAGCTCCATGATTCTGGAGTGAAGGCTGGCCTATTGTACATCTGGATGGTCCATGGGATGCCAAACAGAGGAATGATGTGGTCCAGGAGTACTTCAGTCACCACATCCATCATTTCCTTTGAGGCCAGAAATGCTTCTACCCATCCTGCAAAAGTATCCATAAGTATTAAGAAATAATAGATTTTTTAATGAGTATGCATATGGGTGAAATCAACCTGCCAAGCCAATCTTTGCCTGGTTGTTGTCCACGAAGTTGGTGTAGGAACTGATGTATTTGGAGAGCCCCTTGTGGGTTGGCCTGGGCACACATCTGGAGGCCTATGTGTAAGGTCTGGTGGATATCTGAAGTGATTGACAATGCCTGGTCTTGAGGTAGGATGAAACAGTTATTTAAATAGAAACATCCATTCTTTGTTTTTATGCCCTGCCCCCTTTTAATAAGCTTATCCCTCTCTTTAGGTTGGTAACAGGGCTTATAAAAGGGAGTTAAGAACAAAATACATTCTGTGGAATCTGAGGAGCTGGTAATTCAACCTTTTGTGATAAGGTCCCCATTGGCAGGCAGGTCACTTTGATTGTGCAATGGAAGTGACCACTGCATATGCTGCCTGGTGTTTTCCTGATTTGTCCAAAAGGAAACTTCCATCAACAAACAGGGTGAGTTGGGGATCTGTAAGTGGCTGGTCTAGGAGACCTGGCTGGGGTGAGGTTAAAACCTCTACAGCCTCTGTGCAAGAGCAAGGGGAGGTACCAGAAGGGAGGGAACAGGAAAGAGAGTTGCAGAGTTGAGGGCAGGACGGGAAGCCAAAGTAATTTGGGAGTTTTCTACAAACACTAAGTGAAAAGTCTTGAATCATGAAGGCCCAAGAAGAGAGAGAGAGGAGTGTCTTATAAGGTCTGAGGGGCAGTGGGTGGAATATACCATGATTGTCCTGGACAAGGTAATCTTGAGAGCCTCCTGAGTGAGTTCAGATACTTCTACCAGGGCTCTCAGGCATGGTGCCACCCACAGGCTGTGAGGTGCAGCTGTTTGACTAAGAAGGAAACAGCCTGATTCAAAAGTTCAGCCTGTGGGGTCAGAACTCCCTTGGTCACTCCTGACCTCTCATCTGTATAGAGATGGTAAGGCTATGTGGGGTTTGGAAGAGCAAGAGCAGGAGCTGTTAGAAGGGCTTCTTGCAGTAGAGAGAAGGGGCGACAGACGATGGCCTGGTGGGTGAGAGGTCCCCTGGGCATCTCTCTGGCTGCCTGGTACAGAGGCTTGGCTGTAAGGAAAAAGTTAGGGATCCAATGGTGAAATAACCCCAGCAGACCCAAAAGTAAGAGGATCTGAGCCCTGTGGTTGGAGGCTGTAAATCCCACAGTTCCTGGACCCTGTCGGAGGTAAGGGTCTTACACACTGGGCTAAGTTGAACACCCAAATATACCACTGTAGGAGAGAACAGCTGAGCCTTATTTGGTGAGGCTCGATATCCCAGGGATCCAAGGAAGTTCAGGAGCACAGAGGTGGCCTCTTGGGACAGAGACAATGTAGGACTGCAGAGCAGTAGGTCGTCCATCTACTGGCAAAGCATGCTGAAGCCTGCGTCAAAGTTTGAGAGATCTTGAGCCAGAGCTTGGCGAAAGAAATGGGGGTGTCCTGAAAACCCTGAGAGAGAATAGTCCATGTAAGCTGTTTGGAGGACCAAGAGTAAGGGTGTCTTCCCAGGTGAAGGCAGAGAGGAAGTATGTATGAGTCAGAATATAGAAGGACAGTAAAGAAGGCATCTTTAAGATCTAAAACAGGAGGTGGTAGGAGGGACATTAGACAGGAGATTGTAATGATTGTTAACCAGAGCGTGAATTGGAATGACTGCTTCATTTATGAGGAAGAGGTCTTGAACCAAGAGGTGAACACAATAGGGCTGGTGGTGAGTAGCAATCACAGGAGTAGAATTTCTCCATACTTGGGGATCTGCTGGATCAGAGAGAGAGGAGACAGAACAGTCTGGGTAGGAACCTGTGAGGCTATTAAAGTTAGAAGAAAGTGTGACTCAGGAGAGTGTGTGAGGGTCAAAGTGAATGTGGCCCCAAAGTGGCTAAGAATATCTCGACCCACTAAAGGAGCTGGGCAAGCAGGTATCACTAAGAAAGAATGAGAGAAAAACTGTCCTGCAAGAAAACAGGGCAGTGGCAAAGTTTTAAGTGGGTTGGAACCCCATAACCAAAATTGGTGAGGGCTCAAGTGAGATGTTAAAACAGAATAGGTACCTCCTGTGTCCGAAAGAAAAGTCATGGACCTGTAGCTTTACTCTAGGCTTGGAAAGTTTTACAGACATTACCAAATCTGGGCTGCAACAATCCTCTGCAAGGCTGAGAAGTTCAAAGGCTGGCATAGTCTCACTTTCCAATGTTGGTGAGGCTAAAGCTCCATGGCATGGCATAGAGGATGAGCCTTCATGGAGAAATTGTGATTTCCAGTGTCCAGGTTGCTAGAAGATAGGGCATGGCCTCAGAGGAGGTTCAGGGCAATATCGTGTCATATGGCCATTTAGTGCATACTTAAAGCAGCCTGCCAGTGAGGGTGAGGTTGACTTAGGCTGGGTGCTGCTGGGATAGAGCCTTGTCCCCCTTCCAGTGGCCTGAGGGAAGCTGCTAAGGCTTGACTCTCCAGAGTCACCTCCTGTTCCAGCCTTGTCTGTCAGGAAGACTCAGCTGCTTCTTCCCGGGCATTATAAATTTTAAAGGTCAATTCTTGTATAGGGATTTAGGGACCCTCCTCTACCTTTCTTTACTTTTTTTTCTAATATCTGGTGCTGACTGATAAATAATATGGGTAGCCAGGAACATGGCTACTGCTGGGAGGGTCAAATAGAGCCTGCTATACTGCACCATGATCTCTTGTAACCAATAAAAAAAAATGGCTGGTTTTTCATCAGCTAGCTGTGTAATCTCTTGAAGTTTGTCAAAAGAGAGAGATCTGAACGAGAAAAGGGAATATGGACTTTCATTATGGCATTGACTCTCGCTTCTTCCTGGAGAGGACAGAGAAAGGTGGAGTTACAGTGGGATCTGAGAGGAAACAGGGGAGGATTGGGAGAGGCTAGTCCAGTATGCAAAAGGGGTCCAAGGGTAGGAATATGTGGTAGGAATGGGAGGGAGGGCAGAAGTTTTGTTGGGGGAAAGTTGAACTTGAACTTGCTTCCTTTTTGGCTAGGAGGGGGTAGGTGAGGGTGGGGAAGGAGAGGAATGCAGAGAATGTTGCTCCACAGAAGGAGAGTGGGTAGTGAGGGTTTGAGGGAGTAGGGGAGGAGCTTCATGGTCCAGCTGGAATTATCAGGGTCCCAATTCCCAGATGACCAGAAATTTGGAGGTGCCACAACCCTAGCAACCAATATTGGTGCTGCAAGATACTGGCTACTGAGGGAGGGACAAGAGTGCAGAGCCCACAAACCACGGACATAAGAGAGCTCTGTCTATTTGTCAAAAATTTTCTAGGTCTCTGAGGACAGAAAGTTCAAGGCTTCCCTCTGGTGGCCAACACATCCCATTGTCAATATAGTATTGAGGCCTAACAGATGGTATCAGACAGTCCCTATTTATAAAGATTTTGTAAGAGGCATCTCAAGGGTCATAGCTGATCTGGCTTCAAATTGCAAGCATCCATTTTAAAAGTCTATGCCTGACTGTGTGGTTTAAGACTATTACAGCATGTCCGCCAAAATAGCTCTTAGGCCAGAATGGGACTGTGAAAATTGAATGCTAGGTGTCCCTAAAACAAAATTTACTTCAGCTAAGCCTGGTTCAGCTGCTTGGATCAGGCTCTTATCGCGGATCACTTCTTCAACAAAAGTCTGATAATGGACAAAAGTAAACGTGAAGGAGTCCCCCAAAACCCTATAGCATGGACAAGAAGAAGGGACTTACCAAGATGAAGTTACTGTAGTCTGGGAGCTGGTTTTAGCCTAGTGTGGAGAGCTCAGGGAACAAGGGTGCTTAAAACACATGGTCATGGGCCACAAGAGAGGCCACCCTCCCTGGTGGGCCTTCCAAGATTTTCTAACACGAGCTCTCGACTGATGCAAAATAATCCTAATCAAAACAAATCAGACCAAATTAAAAAATACACAGGTTTAATTGAACTCCCCTCTGGTGACCCCAAGGGGAATCAGAAAGCCACCAACATGACCACCAGGGGAAAGAGAGAAAACCATATATTTTGTTTTTGGGGAGTAATTTAAATAGCCTGAGGGACTGGTCTTGACCTTTTCTCGGGAGGGGTCAAGGTTTGGCAGGCTACCTTGACCCTCCTTGGGGAGGGAGGGGTCAAGTTTCAAGGGATCTCCTAAGATGGAGGCTGGAGACCAGGATTTACAGAAAGCATTGCACATTATTCATTTGCTCATTGATTGGTGATTAGCCTTTTCATGTGGACTTTAAGAAGATAGGAGTGATCATATAAGATATGGCTGTTTTGTACAAGAAAACATTACTTAGTTGAAGATAGGTGGGTGACAAGGGCTATAGAGAATGACCATGACTTATGCTCCCCATGTTCCAGATGATACCTAGCTGGGTGTGTTTTTCCACTTGAGTCTCCAGGGCATATGATGAGGATAATCAAAAGTTCTATAGAAGAGTTGCACTTAAGAAAGAGGAAACAGTCTCTGAAAGCAAACATAAGGCAAGAGCTGGGGTGATGAGTTTCTGAATTGTATGTAACTGAATGCAGGTTAGAATGCAGTTACAGAACTACTATTGAAAAATGGCATGGAACATTGCTGAGATGTGGGAGCAATGTGTATATCAGGTGCTGCATTGGGACAGTAAAGCAAAGATGACAGAGAACATGTACAAGAGGTGATATTTAGATCAGGTTGTTGCTGGGTAGACAACAGGGTTCCTTTTGAGTTCTCAGTCTTGTTAGTAAAAAGAATTTTAAAGCAAACTCAGTAGGTCACTTTTATTAAAGATTATGAGGATAAACAATGGACAGTCAAGTTCCTAATCATGGCAGCAACTGAAAGAAGAGGTACAAGCAAAGAAGAAGCAATGTCTTTCTAGGTCAGCTTTCTAGAGATCTAGCAGATTCAGCAGTGGCAATGGTGGGTAGTTTCAGAAGAAAATCATCTAGGACAGAATGTCCAAGCTTTGTCCGACACCCAAAAGAAAAAAGATAGTTTTTAAAAAACAATTACACCTTTTCCAAGTCAGAAGTTGGGCAAGTTCATAGCAAATTCAACCATACTAGATGGTGGAATCTCTGCAAGGGTCTACAATTCTGCAGAGGGTAGGGGTTTCCAGAAAGGAAGTCATTTTATTTCATAGGCAAACAGTTAAAATTCTTCTGTCTCACCCACAATGTCTTCAGGAGAAATAGATTTCCTGATGTGAGGGGAAAACTGTTTGTGTAATGTGATTGACAGGCTTGGCTTTATTTTAGTATCTTAGAATGTTGAGTGTTTCTACCCAGAACTCACACACAGTAGCTTTTTGTTGATGGGCCTCAACAAAGTCCTGATACCTTTTCACGTGTTAGTTTAAAATCTAAGGAAGCAGTTTCCTTTATGATGTTACCAAGGAAAAATGGTGATGTGGTACAAAGGCAACAAGGAAGGGTCATATCTCTGTTGTGTATCAGTTTCTCCTGATAATAAAGCCTTTAGTATAGAAGAAGGTTTAGAAATAGAACATTAAAGGGGTATGAAAAAAAGGGATGTAAAAAACAGTGTTTTAAGACTCCCGAAAAAGGTATGTGGCTAACACAGATAAAAATAATGGGTTAATATAAGTTATAAGAACTAAAAACGAAGCCTGAGCTAATGGGCCAATAAGTGTTCAGTTTATAACTTATGGAGACCTCTGTGTGATTTTCTCTGGTACTAAGCAACTGGGGAACCGGGCAGATAGAAACCACAACAAGCAGGCCCTCATGTTACAGAGACACCTGCAGACTAGTGTGCAGTCCTTAGACATCCAGCTCACCCAGACTCAGATGCTGATGTGGTCTGTATAAACGTAAACTAATAAGTATTGTACAGTTACTGTACAGCTAACAGATCTATTGGACTATCCACAGTTAAGTATAAACCTACATTTGACCTGGAGAACACATTTTTGTAGAACTGTGGGAACATCTGTCATTTGGATACGTCACTCTCAGTTCTGTAGAAATCTTGTGGAATTGTGGCATTTTTCCTTTCTGCAGTATCCCAGTCAGGAAGTTTCTTGCTCCTTTCTTTGTAATTTGTAGAATACCTTATAGAGATGTTAATTCAAGCCTATGTGACAGCTAGCATACTCAGCAGACAGGTAGATGCAGACTTGACAAAAGGCCATTCACTTGGTTGCCTAGGTGACAAAATGCTGGTGTATTTTTCCGCCCAGTTTATGTACTGGTATAAAAGATGTTTGGAGAATAAACGCGGGGAGATCTTCAGGAGGGAGAAGCCTGAGTTGCCCTTTTCCAAAAAAAAAAAAAAAAAATCTAAAAACAAACAAAATTAACGAGCAAGCAAGCAAACAAACAAACAATATTATACCTACTAGTATCTGGAGGAAGTAAAAATGTTACTCAACTTCAGTATAAACTGGAATAAGATAGCTAGTAAATATTTTGGTTTCAAGATTTGAATAGTCTGCTTGGGTTGCTCAACTCTGCTAGTGAGTTGGGAAAACAGTCATAGATGTGACAGAAATAAGTATGTGTTTGGTTTTCCAGCAGTAATTTACACATGGAAATCAATTTGAAATTTCTTTTAAGAGTCACACAGAAGACTGGAGTGAGGGCTTGGATTCATCTGCCCCACAGGAGTAAGGATGAAGCACAGATCTTTAGAACTCACATGAAAGCCCAATAGGTGTGATAGCCACCTATAATACCAATACCTGGAATGCAGAGAAGAAGGACCCCTGGGACAAGCTTGCTACCTGGGCTAGATGGAATTGGTGAGCTCTGAATGCAGAAAGAGACCCTGCCTAGGAAAATTAAATGGACATTAACCTAAGAAGAAATCAACTTTGGGTCTCCATATGTGTTTATCCACACCTCCATGAGCACCACACACACATTGTATGTACAGAGATGCCACATTTTAGACACAAATGTGCACACAAACACACTTTAAACAAAACAAAAAAATCATGTGACATAAAATATTCTTCTTTTAAAATTTTCTGCATTTGAAAATATAAAATATGTTGAGCATAGTGGTATATTCTTTTTATTATATCACTTTGAATGCAAATGCAAGCAGATCTCATTCATTGAGTTGGTGGACATTCTGGGCTACACAGTGAGATGAGAGAGAGAGAGAGAGAGAGAGAGAGAGAGAGAGAGAGAGAGAGAGAGGAGAGAGAAAGAGAAAGACAAGGTGAGAGACAGTGGAAGAGACACAGAATATTGTAAAGATAATTTTAAAAAGAGAGAGGAACAGAAAAAAAGAAAGAAAGAAGAGAGAGAGGGAGGGAGAGAGGGAGGGAGAAAGGGAGGAAGGAAGGAAAGAAGAAAGAAAGAAAGAAAGAAAGTAGCAAGCAAAATGACCATAACTTACTCACTTTATAAAAGCAAGCAACTGTCCAGATGTTGCTTGTTAGCAGAGTCTTTCTGTTTCAAACAGATGAAAAAATAAAGAGAATGAATTCAGTCTAACTTTTCTAAGCATGAGAAGGTAAGGCATGTGTTCTTTTATTTTAGGAAGAGAGAGCATGCAAGCACACACTATGTAGAAAAGGAGAGAAACACTGAAAGCGGTGCAGATTCATAGGATAGAAAAGGATTTAGAGGTGCAGGAGTTACAGGTTTAATTAGACAACCTGACTTCTTCCTTACCCCAGGGAGTTTCTGTGAAAACAGAAATTAAAGGAGTTTGTGATAAAAAAAAAAATTCTTGTTATTATAAGGCATACATAGCTTACTTGTGATGAAAATAAATAAGCACTAGTTGTCTTGTTTTGGAGACCCAAACGATGTTGAAAACACTTTCACAAGTCTTAGGAATTGGCAGGATTGTATATCTGACTATGCCATTGAGATAATTAGAATAATTTGAGTCACATTATACAAGACAGCACCGTGGAGAAAGGCAGCTTTGTTCTTTCAGCATAGACAACTGTATTAACTCCTTTTCTGTTGCTATGATAAAACACCATCAACAAAAGAAAGTTAGAGAAAATGATGCTTATTTTAGTTTATGGTTCCTGGACAGTAAAATTCCATGATGCCCAGGAGGCATAGTAGTTAGCAACAGACATGGAGGAAGGAGCAGAAAGCTGAGAGCTTCTGTCTTGAATCACAAGCATAAAGCAGAGGTAAACATCATGAGGGGAGGATGTTGTATCTGAAAGTCCACCCCCAGTAATGCATTTTCTCTAGCATGGCTGTATCCCCTTAACCTCCACAAACAGTGCCTGTAAGTGGGAAAACAAGGCAGTGTGGCCATTTTACATTGAACACACTACAGCGATACTCATGTATACAAGAACAGAGAGCTTTGATTCATGAAGACCTTATATGAAAAATAGACCTGACGTAAGAGACTGAGTCCCTGACAATGACACTGGGACATGTTTCCTCTGCATATACTGGATTTTGGGGACCCAGTCTGCTTGGATACTCACCTTCCTGGACCTGGAGGGAGGGGGGAGGAACTTGAACTTCCCACAGGGCAGGAAACGCTGACTGCCTTTAGGGACAAAGAGGGAGGAGGAGAGGGAGGGGGGTAGTGGGAGGTTGTTGGGAAGAGGGGCGTAAATGGAAACTTTTATAATTTAATAAAATTACTTAAAAAAAAAAAAGAGACTGAGTCTCCCAAAACTTTAGGTCTGAAGGACATGAATTAGGGTGACTTACCAGTCCAACCTGATGTCCTTTCCTCAGTTTCAGAAATGGTAGTGTTATTAAGATGCAGATTTGGTGGATCGTGGCAGTTTTTCCTATGGTCAGCTCCGCATGTTGGAATCAGAATAAAGATAAGCAACTGAAGAGCGAAGCAGAGAGATGGGAAGCTTTTGAGGACAAAGTGAGGCAGAGTACAGCTGGCCAGACAATACTTAGCAATGGAAATAAGAGGAGGAAATGCTGCGGACATTCATTAGGTCAAAAGTCAACAGCTGTGTGCTCGGCTAGAAAAGAAAAGTTCGAAGCAAAAGCAACAAAATCCCAGAGAATTTGTGTGACATTTTCACTTCTCACTTTCAAAAGGTGGCTATGAATTCTCAAGCTGAAAAATTTTACTTCTGTGTGAATGTTGAGGAAGAACCTGAACCAGCATCATATACAAAGTACAGGAAGGCAGTTGCATCTGCCATGTGCCAGCAGGACTAAATATGATTCCTGGCTTTATACCAAGAAGCCCATGCTTTACAAAAGGAAAATGACACTCTGAGAAAGTTATGGGCTGTTCATGAAAAGAGAACTGCTAATGTGTCACCTTGAGACCCTTCTTCAGCAATCTGAGCAGGCAAAGGATGGTAAGTATTAGAGAACAAACCATAGAAGGGTTTCAGATCATGCAAGATTCATCTAGTTTATTCATTGAAATGAATTGAAACAACTGAATGTATACAGAGATGTTGGAAACAGATGGAAATACTAACAGCCACCTATCTTTATGTGTGTCTAAGTGTGTGTACAGATGTGTGATACATGAGTGTGGTGTGTGCGTATTGATTATTTACAGAGTTCAAAGAAGCATTTCCTGTGTCCTGCTCACTCTCAGCATTATACTTTTGAGACAGAATCTATCACTGTACTTGGAGATAGACTGCTAGCCAAGAATTCCCAGTGGTCCCCTTGTCTCTGATTGCCATGGTGCTGGTATTATGGGCTCAAGCTCATATATACCTGGCTTTTGACATATGCACAGGATATTTCCACCTCAGTCACAGCAAACACTCTAGCCCACACGGCCATCTCTTCTACTTCACTCACCCATCTACTTCCCTTTCATTCAATCTTTAAAGAAAGATAATCTTATAAATAAATTCTGACCAGGTAGAAATGAGTGTAATACTATTAGGGGGAATAACTGACCTTAAGAAAGATAACAAATAATTCAGTCTTAGCTAGAGCTATCATGTTCTGAATACTCCATATTAAACTCTCCTACTTTACAACTCAGCAATTTTAATTAAAAGATTTACTGTTAGCTGACAACGTACATAAATCATCTGTGCTAGGCAAATCTATTAAGATTAAAGTGATAAATATATTTGTTTCATATGATATGCTGACTAGGGTTATTACTAAGAAATCAGAAAACTAATCATATCTCATGAAATTAAGGGAAAAAATAAAAGATTTGCAAGGAAAACTGTTGTATTACTTAAGGTAGCTCTAGAGAGACAGAAGGCAGAATGAAAGAGAAAGTGGTCTGATCTTAGGTGAGACTATGTTTATTCCCAAGGGACATTCTGTCTCCCGTCTGTGTAAAGCAGAATGCCCATAGAAGAAGGTAAGATGTAGCCCCTTATAGGGCCAGAAACAACTAGCCCAAGCTCACCAGACTTTCTCCAGTGCTTTCTCCTTCCAGAGTTGCTGTGTCTGGCAGCCAGAGAGGCTGGAAAGTGCAGTCTTTTGGCAGGAAGCCATCAATAACAATAGTATACATTTAACTGTAGTAAAGTCTGAATGTCTCCTTCTGCATTTAGTAGTGTTCATATATTCTCAGGCCTTTTTCTATTAGCTTTCTTTATACTGGAAAATACTGGATGTTGACTTATTAATTTTCTACATTTATTATCTGGGTTTCTTTGTGGAAGTCACAATTAAACTGAGGACCTCACACATGCTAAGCAAACATTCTAGTACTGACTTATTCTCCCTGTGCCCCCACTTCTGAGCTTTTTGAGGCCCATGACCAAGCCTCAGCTATTTCTTCATACACATCATCTTATTTTAGCTGCTTCATGAAAATTGAAATGTCAGGCTAAAGTACCATGATAGCTTTCATGAAATAATATGAGATTAGAGGGGACTATATAAGTGTTTATAAATAAAACATAGCACCTTAAAATATACCCACACAATATGTGGAATCTGATACAGAAAATATACAGTGCAGCTCAAATCTGTGAACATGTGAATAATTTATATATTTAGAAAACTTAGCTATTATTCCTAGCTTCAAGCCATTCAATATTTATTAAATTTTTTTGTTTTGGGTCTCAAGAATTTATTTTGTACCATAACATTATGCTAAGGCAAATATTTAAGAACATTTCATTATGCATTGGTTGTGCTTTCCCTCCTTAAATCATAGAACATTAACACAGAAACCCACAACTGGATAATATGCAGAGTGGAGCTCTCAGCCCTGAATGAAATGTTTTTATCCAACTCCTCTCCTCAAGATACAGTGATCTTTGAGGCAGAGTCAGCAGAAAGATTTTAGGAGCCAGAGGTGGGGAGTGACTCCAAAATACAAAAACAAAAACAAAAACAAAACAAAACAAAACCCATGTCTTTCAGACACAAGAGGACTCGTGCACGTATGAATTAACAGGAACTGTGACAGCACACGCAAGACCTGTATAGGTCCAACTAGGCAAAAGTCCCAGAATGATAAGGGAAGAAGAAACAATCTACCATATCTAACCAAGAGCCTATCTGTATTTGGTACCTGCTGGGAAAGGAAACGGTTATCTTCTAAGCAGTGTCATTGGGTGTTCAACCACATTTCATGGTTAGAGTATTTCTAGGGTCAATACAAAACAGACCCCATTTGTGTTTTAAAAGTTTTTCTTTTGATTTACTATTTTTTGGGTAATTGACTTTTTTGTGTGTTTTTAGTTTGCTTGTCCCTTGATTGTCTTTCGTGGGAGTGAAAAAGAAAGAGAGAGAGAAAATGAATTTGGTTGGGTAGTTAGAAGGACAAGATCTGAAAGTGTTAGGGTATGAAAGTGAATTTGATAAAAATGTACAGAAACTCTGAAAAAGACAGCATTTCTTTGGGGCTCACACACACTTTCAGCAGTTTAGTCATCACAGTGGGCATCTTGGTGGCAAGACGGCAGATAAGGGGTTAGAAAAGGGGCTGAGAAGTCTATATCTGCATCCACAGAACTTTAAAGGAAGAAAAACTAAAGTAATTTTTAAAAATTACAGAAGTATTAGTTATATTAATGTTTAGCTATTGGGTTAACAGCTCACTGTCATGGTTTCACTAGTTAACACTGTGAAATAGAACATACTGAAACAACAGTATTAAGGAAAAACTATTTCCTCTGGTCATGAGAATGAAATCTATGTCCTGGTAGAAAGAAATCATTGAAGTTGCAAGGGAATACCAAGGGAAGCTTGCTCACCCTTAGCCATGCTAAATAAAATGGTGGAAAAGCTATGCTTTTACTGAGATACTGTAATTTCCTATGCAGATTTTCCACTCCTGGACAAGTCCTTACTAGCCATCACGAGATTCCACTGGGTCTACCCTTGTATCTAGCTCTGAGAGATATAACTGTTTTGTTGTTGCTGTTATTTGTTTTTATGTTTTGTCTCTCTTCTTGAGGTGCCAACTAGAGAAAAAGCATGCTTTTTTTTCCTGGTATTTTGAGCTTCCTTACTCTTTCTCTAAAGCTTTGTTTTGCATGTGGCTGACCTCTATGACGGCTTAACAAAATCATATAGCACTTTCCCCCTTCTCTTCATTATTTCCCGGTTCTCCAGAGAGCTTGCAAGATTTAGAAAGTATGTTGTTTTTAAAAGCTAATAAATTACCTCATAACTTCTGTTTATGAAGTTTGAATCTGCTCTTAAATTATTTTTATTAGTGAGAACAAGAACTCCAATAAGGAACTCCGACATATAGTATTCACTAAAGGAGCTTCCAGACTTGAGGTAACAGTACCTTTAACAGTTTCACACCACATCTCTTCTTCTTTCCTGTAGTGTGACTTTCCCTGGGGAAATGTGAGAGATGTCTAATCATCCCACACAATTGACAGACCAAAGTGATTCCATCCAACTCTAGTTGATGGATTTATTGAGGTTGCTAATAGGAGCTCAGGCAACTCAGAGACAGCTACATCACTGAAAAATCCCTGAAAATTAACCAGCTTCTTACATGACAGCTTAGGAGACTGCAGTTGTGGCACTTCCTAACTAGCTTCCAGCTCCGTGAGAGTGTCTTCCTCACCGTCTATCCTTACTGATTACATGACACTCTTAAGTTTCCTAAGCTTTACTTAAGGCCTTCTCTTTTCTCAACATTTTCTAAAAGGAATATTGCATTTTAAAGGATATAGCTGCCCATGATGGTTCAGTGGCCTCAGAAATATGGGAACCCCTGTGCCACAACTAAAAACTCTGTATAGTTGGGGTTATATTCATGGTCATTAGACAGTAACCTTGTAAAGCTGGTCTGGAGAGTGACTTGTACATTGCTGACAAGCCTGCCCTGTGTTCTGAGTTCTAACTTGAGAGGCATAGCTTTTGCTTTTCCATCCTTTTATTTCAGTTTTGGGATACAAGCCCAAATTTGAATCATGTTAACCCTGCACCTATGGGTGGTCTCATTCTTTTGCTGAAGACCCTTCTTCTCCATGAAGCAACTTGCTGACATTAACCACAGAATATTCCAGTCTTCTTAGGCTCCAACTCAAAAGTATGACTGTCTTTTTCCCTCTTCCCATCTTTCTTTTCTGGCAGCTTCTGGAATTTATAACTTGTTTAATTGTAGTCACTTGCGTTAATAAAATAATGTCCATACTTTAAAAACATACAAAAACAAACATACAGCAGAAAAAGAAGTGATCTACAGACAACTTTACGAGTTATAGAAAACTGATATACTTTTTTCAAAGAAAAAGGATGTTATCAATAAATAATATATGATAATCAAAGTATATCCTACAGGTCTGATGCTTTGACATTGAAGGACACAAAGACTAAACCACATGGTAGAGACATAGGTTGTAGATGGTTTGTGCTACTTATCCAATGATTATCAGAATAGGAAATTTCCTCCTAATTTCCATAAACTAAGTTTTATTCTATGAAAACCTATTCTGTATAACGGCTTTGACCATGACAAAACAATTCAATCCTCTGCAATTCAGTCTTCCTTAACAGGAAATGGAATGGTGAACATACTTCAGAAAGTAGGATATTTTAGATAGACACTTGTACTCCTCCATTTAACTGTCAGTCTCTTGAAATAAGGAACCCCAATAAATAGAATTTCTCCAGGAATCTCTTTGAAGGGGGAAAGAAAAAGGAAACAGAGTTAGAGTGGGAACCTCTCCTCAGGAAAAGATTTCACACAGTTTTGAAACTTGGAACACTGGAGGGAAGAAAACAAACATCTTGAAAAGCGCACATCTTGACCAGGACTGCTTAGCTGGGCATACATTTTCTCCTTTGTTTAAACCTAGCACTTATGGGTATATATTGCTATATTATGAAGGCTATTTTCCCCCAAATTATATATTGAAAGATAATCCTCAATTAGAATTAAAAGGGGTGGTGGTTAGGAGATAATTTGTGAGTGTAGAGTGCTCATGAGTGCCATTAAAACCCTTTTGAAGCAGTCAAGGGTGGGGTCTGTGCTTTCTAAAGTGAGGAGCCCATAGGAAGGCACCATCTACAAGAGAAGAGCCAGCCCACAACATGCATCAAATATGCAGGAACCTTCACCTTTAAAGGACTCTTAAGCCTTCAAAACTGTAAGAAATTGTTTCCTGTCACATATAAATTACCCAGGTTATTGCTTTTTATTATAGCAGCCAATAGGATTGGAGTACTTTTCAAAATTATTTGCTTGTATTCTAAAGATTTGAAAGCCCACGCGTTACTTTCTAATCAAGGCTTTCAGTGTTTGTAAGGCCCTTCACAGGAAATAAACATTGCTATTCACGTGAACACCATGATATCAGCAGGACATCATTCCTAAGGCGATCTGCAAACACCTGTCTTCTGACCCATGTTCATCTTTTCTGTTAAAATGTCTATATTAAATAAACAAACAACATATTAAACAATCTTTAAAAATTAGTGCTTTCTTCTTTCCATATAATGTATGTGTGTAAATATATTATTTCTCATTTATTTCATTTCATAGAATGCTTATATGTAAAATTCATTACATAAAGCCGTATTTGATATACATATATGCATTCTCTTGCCACTTTTCTTTCAAAGTTCTCATTGTCCCTCATTGGCACTATATACCATAATTTGCCATCCTTGTTTCACAAATAAATTATATTTCCTGTTTTCCTGAGAAAGTAGGTCTATATGTTTATTAAGCAATATTGCAGTGGTAAGATAACTTTAAGAAAAATATAGAATTGAAAGTTCAACTCTTATTGAGATGAGGCAAACATACCTGAGAATTAAATGTAAATAATGAAACATCTAAAATTTCTGTGAAGAAGTTCTCCTTTAATTTTGTGAATAAATGTACTGAAAATTTAAAAAAAAAAACCTAGCCCTTATGTAAAAGAAAAACCAAATGAGCCGTGCGAGCATCACTGGGACTCTTGTTGTTCTTCCCACTGTGGCAACATTAAATATATTTCTGTTTTTCTCTATTGCTTCTCTGTTTAGCCAGTTTATTAAGTACTGGTGGAAGTGCCCAAGTTTGTTAGGGTTGTCAGGCCTTCAAACCCTCAGGTTTAAGCTTTTTTTTTAATTAATATTTTCTGAATTTATTCTTTGCATTAATAAAGTTTGTTTAATCACCATTTTGCATTACATTCTTTTTTTAAAGTAATTTTATTAAATTTTAAAAGTTCCCATTTCCGCCCCTCCTCCCAACACCCTCCCATTCCCCCCACTCCCTCTCCATCCCTAAGAGCAGTCAGGGTTTCCTGTCCTGTGGGAAGTTCAAGTTCCTCCCCCCTCCCTCCAGGTCCAGGAAGGTGAATGTCCAAACCGACTGGATCCCCAAAATCCAGTATATGCAGAGGAAACAAGTCCCAGTGTCATTGTCAATGACTTTTCAGAAAGACTCCGAGCCAGCCACATTCAGAGGGCCACATTCAAGAATCTGGTTGGATCACGTGCTCGTTCAGTCCCAGTCCAACTGGCCTTGGTGAACTCTCATTAGATCAGTCCCCTTGTATCAGTGGGTGATTGCATCCCTCGCAGTCCTGATTTCCTTTTTCATTTTCTTCCTCCTTCTGCTCCTCATTTGGACCTCGGGGGGCTCAGTCCAGTGCTCCAATGTGGTTCTCCATCTGTATCGCCATCCATCGTCAGATGAAGGTTCCCTCTGGTCTTGCCTTCTTCGCTCACGTTCTCTTTATGCTTCTCGTTTGGACCTAGGGAGTTAAGTCCAGTGTTCCAATGTGGGTCTCTGTCTCTATCTCCATCCATCGCCAGATGAAGGTTCTATGGTGAAAAGCAAAATATTCATCAGTATGGTTGTGGGCCAAGGCCGGGTCAGGCACCCTCTCCTCTGTCCAGAGAACAATCTGGGAATCTCTCCTTGGACCTGGGATCCCATTTATAATCAAGTCTCCTGTAAACCCTAAAATGACTCCCTTAGTTGAAATATATTCATCCCAGATCCCATATCCATCCTTCCTCCCTCCCCCACATCCCAGTCCACCGAGCTTTCCCCATTCCTCCCCTAGTCCCTTCTCTCTAACCCTCTCCCCTTCCAACAACCCTCCCACCCACCCCCCCCCCAAGCACCCGGGGTTACCTGGGACTCTTGTCTATTTCCTATCTCCAGGAGGATAGCTAAATAATTTTCATCAGGTTCACCTTCTTATTTAGCTTCTCTAGGATCACGAATAATAGGCTCAAAGACCTTTAATTATGGTTAGAATCCACTTATGAGTGAATACATGCCATATTCCTCTTTTTGGGTCTGGGATACCTCACTCAGTAAAGCGTTTTCTATTTCCATCCATTTGCATGCAAAATTCAAGATGTCATTGTTTTTTACCGCTGAGTAAAACTCTAATGTGTATATGTTCCACACCTTTTTTTAACCATTCTTCTATTGAGGGGCACCTAGGTTATTTCAAGGTTCTGGCTATTACAAATAGTGCTGCTATGAACATAGTTGAACAAATGCTTTTTTAGTATGTTAGGGCATCTCTTGGGTATATTCCCAAGAGTAGAATTGCTGGGTCCTGAGGGAGGTTGACTCCCAGTTTCCTGAGGAACCATCACACTGATTTCCAGAGTGGCTGCAAAAGTTTGGATTCCCACCAACAATGGATGAGTGTTCTCCTCACCCCACATCCTCTCCAGCATAGGCTATCATTGGTGTTTTTGAGTTTGGCTATTCTGACAGGTGTAAGATGATATCTCAAAGTTGTTTTGATATGCATTTCCCTGATCGCTAAGGAGGTTGAGCATGACCTTAAGTGTCTTCTGGCCATTCGAAGTTCATCTGTTGTGAATTCCCTGTTCAATTCAGTACCCCATTTTTTAATTGGGTTAATTAGAGTTTTAGTGTCTAGTTTCTTGTGCATGGTGATAGATATAGATCTATTTTCATTCTTCTACAGGTTGACATCCAGTTATGCCAGCACCATTTGTTAAAGATGCTTTCCTTCTTCCATTGTATACCTTTAGCTCCCTTGTCAAAAATCAGGTGTTCATAATTTGTGGGTTAATATCTGGGTCTTCTATTCGATTCCATAGGTCGACTTCTCTGTTCTTATGCCAATACCAAGCTATTTTCAACACTGTTGCTCTGTAATAGAGTTTGAAGTCAGGGATGGTAATGCCTCCAGAAGTTCCTTTATTGTATAAGATTTTTTGGCTATCCTGGGTTTTTGCTTTTTCCATATAAACTTGATTATTGTTCTCTCAAGGTCTGTGAAGAAGTTTGGTGGGATTTTGATGGGAATTGCATTGAATCTATAGATTGCTTTTGGTAGAATTGCCATTTTTACTATGTTGATTCTCCCAATACAAGAGCAGGGGAGGTCTTTCCATTTTCTGGTATCCTCCTCAATTTATTTCTTCAAGGACTTAAAGTTCATGTCAAATATGTCTTTTACTTCCTTGGTTAGAGTTACCCCAAGATATTTTATGCTATTTGTGGCTATCATGAAAGGTGATGTTTCTCTGATTTCCCTCTCTGCTTCTTTGTCCTTTGTGTATAGGAGGGCAACTGATTTTTTGGAGTTGATCTTGTATCCTGCCATATTACTAAAGGTGTTTATCAACTGTAGGAGTTCTTTGGTAGAGTTTTTGGGGTCGCTTATGTACACTATCATATCGTCTGCAAATAACGAAAGTTTAACTTCATCTTTTCCAATTCGAATCCCCTTGATCCCCTTATGTTGTCTTATTGCTATTGCTAGAACTTCAAGCACTATATTGAAGAGGTATGGAGAGAGTGGACAGCCTTGTCGCATTCCTGATTTTAGTGGAAAGGCTTTGAGTTTCTCTCCATTCAATTTGATGTTAGCTGTTGGCTTACTATATATTTACGTATGATCCTCGTAAACCCAATCTTTCCAACACCCTTATCATAAAGGGATGTTGAATTTTGTCAAATGCTTTTTCAGCATCCAATGAAATGATCATATGTTTTTTTTTCTTTCAGTTTATTTATATGATGGATTACATTGATAGATTTGCATATGTTGAACCAACTCTGCGTCTCTGGGATGAAGCCCACTTGATCATAATGTATGATTTTTCGAATGTATTCTTGGATTCGGTTTGCCAGTATTTTATTGAGTATTTTTGCGTCAATGTTCATGAGTGAGATTGGTCTGTAATTCTCTTTCTTGGTTGTGTCTTTGTGTGGTTTTGGTATCAGGGTAACTGTAGCGTCATAAAAAGTTTGGCAATGATTCTTCTGTTTCTCTATTGTGAAATACATTAAGGATTATAGGTATTAGCTCTTCCTGGAAGTTCTGGTAGAATACTGCATTGAAACCATCTGGTCCTGGACTTTTTATGGTAGGGAGATTTTTGATAACAGCTTCTAATTCTTCATGACTAACAGGTCTATTTAGATTGTTCACCTGGTCTTGGTTCAACTTTGGTATATGGTACTTATCTAAAAAAATGTCCATTTCTTGTACATTTTCCAACTTTGTGGCATATAAATTTTCGTAGTAAGATCTAATGATTCTCTGAATTTCTTCTGTGTCTGTGGTTATGTCCCCCTTTTCATTTCTGATCTTATTAATTTGCATGTTCTCTCTCTGCCGTTTGATTAATTTGGATAGGGGTCTGTCAATCTTGTTGATTTTCTCCAAGAACCAGCTTTTTGATTCATTGATTCTTTGGATTGTTATCTGTGTTTCTATTTTGTTGATTTCAGCCCTCAGTTTGATTATTTCCAGTCTTCTAGACCTCCTGGGTGAATCAGCTTCTTTTTTTTCTAGAGCTTTCAAGTGTGCTGTTAAGTCTCCAATGTGTGCTTTCTCCGTTTTCTTTAATTGGACACTTAGTGCTATGAACTTTCCTATTAGCACTGCTTTCATAGTGTCCCATAGGTTTGAGTTTGTTGTGTCTTTATTTTCATTAAATTCAAGGAACACTTTAATTTCTTTCTTTATTTCTTCCTTTACCCAGGGGTGATTCAGTAGTTGACTGTTCAACTTCCATGAGTTTTTTGGCTTCCTGGGGGTAGCACTGTTGTTGAATTCTTACTTTAATCCATGGTAGTCTGACAAGACAAAGGTGGTTACTAATATTTTTTTTTGTATCTGTGGAAGTTTGCTTTGTTACCCACTATGTGGTCAATTTTCGAGAAAGTTCCATGAGCTGCAGAGAAGAAGGTATATTCTTTCCTATTTGGGTGGAATGTTCTATAGTTGTTTGTTAAGTCCATTTGATTCAAAACTTCCAATAATTCTCTTATTTCTCTGCTAGTTTTCTGTCTGATTGACCTGTCCATTGGTGAGAGAGGAATGTTGAAGTCTCCTACTATTAGTGTCTGTGGATTGATGACTGCCTTGAGTTCTAGAAGTGTTTCTTTTAGATATGTGTGTGTCTTTATACTAAGGGCATAGATATTCAGGATTGAGACTTCCTCCTGATGAATTGTTCCTGTTATGAGTATAAAATGTCTGTTTCCATCTCTTCTGATTGCTTTTAGTTTGAAATCATTTTTGTTGGAAATTAGAATGGCCACACCTGCTTGTTACTTAGGTCTGTTTGCTTGAAAAACCTTTTCCCAACCCTTTACTCTGAGTAGATGTCTGTCTTTGTTGTTGAGGTGTGTTTCTTGTAAACAGCAGAATGTTGGATCTTGTGCCTTTTTATAGGTGAATTGAGTCCATTTATATTAAGTGATATTAATGACCAGTGGTTGTTGGCTCCAGTTATTATTATTTTTGTTTGTTTGTTTAATAGAGTTTGTATGTGTCCCTTCTTTGAGTTAAGCTTGTGAAGGGTCGCTAGATGTCTGAGTTATTGTAGGTAGTGTTGGCAATGTTGGATTCCTTGGGTTGCGATTTTCCTTCTAATACTTTCTGTAAGGCTGGGTTTGTAGCTATGAATTGTTTAAATTTGTTCTTATCCTGGAATATTTTGTTTTCTGCATTGATAGTGAATGATAGCTTGGCTGGGTATAGTAGTCTGGGTTTGCATCCATGGTCTCTTAGTTTCTGCAGTACCTCTATCCAGGACCTTCTGGCTTTCATAGTTTCCATAGAGAAGTCCGGTGTAAGCCTGATAGTTTTACCTTTATAAGTTACTTGACCTTTTTCCTTTTCAGCTCTTAATATTCTTTCTTTAATCTGTATGTTTTGTGTTTTGATTATCATATGGCGAGGGGATGGTTTTTTTTTGATCAAGTCTATTTGGTGTTCTATATGCTTCTTGAACCTTCATAGGAATATCATTCTTTAGGTTGGGAAAGTTTTCTTCTATAATTTTGTTGAATATATTTTCTGGGCCTTTGATCTGTAATTCTTCTCCTTCTTCTACCCCTATTATTCTTAGATTTGATTTTTTTAATGTCTCCCACATTTCCTGAATGTTTTGTGATGAGAATTTGTTGGATTTGCTGTTTTCTTTGATCAGAGCATTTATTTTCTCTATGGTATCTTCAGACTCTGAGATTTGTCCTTCCATCTCTTGTATTCTATTGGTTATACTAGATTCTGTTGTCTCTGTTCGTTTACCTAGATTTTCCCTATCCAGCCAGCCCTCGTTTTGTGTTTTCTTCATTGCCTCCATTTCAGTTTTCAATTCTTGAACTGTTTCCATTACCTGTTTGTTAGTTTTTTCTTGGTTTCCCAGTGTATCATTCACAGATTTACTCATTTCTTCGAACTTTTTGTTATACTTCTCATCCATTTCTTTACTCATTTCTTCAATCTTTTTGTTGTACTTCTCAACCAGTTCTTTTTTTTCTTTATTCTTTGAAAGTAATTTTATTAAATTATAAAAGTTTCCATTTCCGCCCCTCTTCCCAACACCCTCCCACTCCCCCTCTCCCTCTCCTCCTCCCTCTTCGTCCCTTAGGGCAGTCAGGATTTCCTACCCTGTGGGAAGTTCAAGTTCCTCTCCCCTCCTTCCAGGTCCAGGAAGGTGAGTATCCAAACCGACTGGATCCCCAAAATCCAGTATATGCAAAGGAAACAAGTCCCAGTGTCATAGTCAATGGCTTTTCAGAAAGACTTCGGGCCAGCCATATTCAGAGATTCTGGCCAAATTCCAAGAATCTGGTTAGATCACGTCCTTGTTCAGTCCCAGTCCAACTGGCCTTGGTGAACTCTCATTAGATCTGTCCCCTTGTATCAGTGGGTGATAGCATCCCTCGCAGTCCTGATTTCCTTTTTCATGTTCTTCCTCCTTCTGCTCCTCTTTTGGACCTTGGGGGGCTCAGTCCGGTGCTCCAATGTGGGTCTCCATCTGTATCGCCGTCCTTCGCCAGATGAAGGATGTATGGTGATAAGCAAAATATTCATCAGTATGGCTATGGGCCAAGGCCGGTTCAGGCACCCTCTCCTCTGTCCAGAGAACAATCTGGGGATCTCTCCTTGGAACTGGGATCCCATATATAATCAAGTCTCCTGTAAACCCTAAAATGACTCCCTTAGTTGAAATATATTCTTCCCTGATCCCATATTCATCCTTCCTCCCTCCCCCCAATCCCAGTCCACCAAGTTTTCCCCATTCCTCCCCTACTCCCTTCTCTCTAACCCTCTCCCCTCCCAACAACCCTCCCCCCCATGCACCCGAGGTTACCTGGGACTCTTGTCTATTTCCTACCTCCTGGCTGATAGCTAAATAATCTTCATCAGGTTCATCTTATTTAGCTTCTCTAGGATCACGAATAATAGGCTCAAAGACCTTTAATTATGGTTAGAATCCACTTATGAGTGAATACATACCGTGTTCCTCTTTTTGGGTCTGGCTTACCTCACTCAGTAATGTGTTTTCTATTTCCATCCATTTGCATGCAAAATTCAAGATGTCATTGTTTTTTACCGCTGAGTAAAACTCTAATGTGTATATGTTCCACACCTTTTTTAACCATTCTTCTATTGAGGGGCACCTAGGCTGCTTCCAGGTTCTGGCTATTACAAATAGTGCTGCTATGAACATAGTAGAACAAATGCTTTTGTAGTATATTAGGGAATCTCTAGGGTATATTCCTAAGAGTGGAATTGCTGGGTCTTGAGGGAGGTTGACTCCCAGTTTCCTGAGAAACCGCCACACTGATTTCCACAGTGGCTGCACGAGTTTGCATTCCCCCTAACAATGGATGAGTGTTCTCCTCACCCCACATCCTCTCCAGCATAGGCTATCGTGGGTGTTTTTGACTTTAGCTATTCTGACAGGTGTAAGATGGTATCTCAAAGTGGTTTGGATTTGCATTTTCCTGATCGCTAAGGAGGTTGAACATGACCTTAAGTGTCTTCTGGCCATTTGAAGTTCATCTGCCTTGAGTTCTAGAAGAGTTTCTTTTACATATGTGGGTGCCTTTATATTAGGAGCATAGATATTCAGGATTGAGTCTTCCTCCTGATGAATTGTTCTAGTTATGAGTATGAAATGTCCATCTCCATTTCTTCTGATTGATTTTAGTTTTAAGTCGATTTGTTAGATATTAGAATGGCCACACCCGCTTGTTTCTTAGGTCCATTTGCTTGGAAAACCTTTTCCCAACCCTTTACTTTGAGTAGGTGTCTGTCTTTGTGGTTGAGGTGTGTTTCTTGTAAACAGTAGAATGTTGGATCCTGTTTTCGTATCCAATCTCTAAGTTTGTGCCTCTTTATAGGTGAATTGAGTCCATTGATATTAAGTGATATTAATGACCAGTGGTTGTTGACTCCGGTCATTTTTTTTTTTTTTTTTAGGTAGTAGAGTGTATGTGTTTTCCTTCTTTGATTTGTGCTTGTGAATGGTCGTTAGATGTTTGAGTTATTGTAGTCAGTGTTGGGAGTGTTGGATTCCTTCGGTAGTGATTTTCCTTCTAATATTCTCTGTAAGGCTGGATTAGTAGCTACGTATTGTTTAAGTTTGTTTTTATCCTGGAATATTTTGTTTTCTCCGTTGATAGTGAACAATAGCTTGGCTGGGTATAGTAGTCTGGGTTTGCATCCATGGTCTCTTAGTTTCTGCAGTACCTCTATCCAGGATCTTCTGGCTTTCATGGTTTCCATAGAGAAGTCCGGTGTAAGCCTGATAGTTTTACCTTTATAAGTTACTTGACCTTTTTCCTTTTCAGCTCTTAATATTCTTTCTTTAATCTGTATGTTTTGTGTTTTGATTATCATATGGCGAGGGGATGGTTTTTTTTGATCAAGTCTATTAGGTGTTCTATATGCTTCTTGAACCTTCATAAGAATATCATTCTTTAGGTTGGGAAAGTTTTCTTCTATAATTTTGTTGAATATATTTTCTGGGCCTTTGATCTGCAGTTCTTCTCCTTCTTCAATCCCTATTATTCTTAGATTTGGTTTTTTTTATTGTGTCCCAGATTTCTTGAATGTTTTGTGATGAGAATTTGTTGGATTTGCTGTTTTCTTTGATCAGAGCATTTATTTTCTCTATGGTATCTTCAGATTCTGAGATTTGTCCTTCCATCTCTTGTATTCTATTGGTTATACTAGATTCTGTTGTCTCTGTTCGTTTACCTAGATTTTCCCTATCCAGCCAGCCCTCGTTTTGTGTTTTCTTCATTGCCTCCATTTCAGTTTTCAATTCTTGAACTGTTTCCATTACCTGTTTGTTAGTTTTTTTCTTGGTTTCCCAGTGTATCATTCACGGATTTACTCATTTCTTCGAACTTTTTGTTATACTTCTCATCCATTTCTATACTCATTTCTTCAAACTTTTTGTTATATTTCTCATCCAATTCTTTATGGGAGTTATTCATATCCTGTTTAAGGGACTCTATTGCTTTCAGAATGGCACTTTTTTCCACTTCTTCTGGGTTAAGGTGTTCAAGTCCTTTTATTGTAGGGTCCTTGGGATCTGGTGTTTTCATGTTGTTTTTCAGATTGTTGGATGAGGTCTTGCCTTGGCGTCTGCCCATCTCTTACTTCAAATGTTCTCTATTGGAACTTCTGTTACCGGGTCAGGTTCCCTTCTTGGGCAGGGATTTCACTGACAGAATGCCCACCTTTCTTCAGGCAGGCTATTGAAGCACAGGCACTCCCTCTTTCCAGGATGCGCTTACAATGCAGGCTCAGCTTGCAAGGCAGCTGAGCTGGGGAAATTTTATGGACCCAGGGGGAAGGGAGAAATATAGGAATTCGTACCTGGATTGGAGCTGGGATGGCAGGCGGGAGGGGTAGCCAGCACTGCAGGGCGACCTGGGCATCTAGTAGGTTGGGGAACGCCCAAGCTCCTCCTCACCGGGACCCTGCCACTGCCCGAAGCCGCATCCAGTTCTTTAAGGGAGTTATTCATATCCTGTTTAAGGGATTCTATTGCTTTCATAATGGCACTTTTTTCTGCTTCTTCTGAATTAAGAGGTTCAAGTCCTTCTATTGTAGGGTCGCTGGGATCTGGTGATTTCATGTTGTTTTTTAGATTGTTGGAGGAGTTCTTGCCTTGGCATCTGCCCATCTCTTCCTTCAAATGCTCTCTATTGGATCTTCTGGTACCAGGTCCGGTTTCCTTGTTGGGCAGGGACTTCACTGACAGAAGGTCTACCTTTCCTCAGGCAGTCTATTGAAACACAGGCACTCCCTCCTGCCGGGTTGCACTCACAGCCCAGGCCCAGCACACAAGGGAGCTACTCTGGGGAGATCTTGTAGCCCCAGGGGGAAGGGGGGAAGAGAGGAAGGTGTACCTGGATGAAGGCTGGGATGGGATTCAGGAGAGCTCTGCAGGGTCGAGCCACCACTGCAGGGTGACCAGAAAGTCAAGGGGGGCAGAGAAAGTCTGAATTCCTCCTAGCTGAAGCCCTCTGCCAGGAGCAAACTCACCCCTCCTCCAATGGATGTCTGCTAGAAGTTCAATGTCTCTTGCTGGCCAGGAATGTGGCTGAGCTGATACAGGGGCTGCCTGTCCTCAGGCAGGCTCTCAAAGCACAGGAACTGCCCCTGCCGGGCTGAGCCCACAGCCCAGGCTCAGCGTGCCAGGAAGCAGCTCTGGAGAGATCTTGTGGCCCCAGGGGGAAGGGGGGAAGAGCAGGTTTAAATTTTATGAAAAAACCTTTTCTATTTGTTTTATCAAAATTGTTACCCTGACTGTTTAAGGTTGCATGCCTCTCTTCCATGTTTTCAGTTAGACACCAACTGCTTTGTTGGTTTTATATCAACCACACCCACAACAGCATTGTTCATACCATACCCTGAGTGGCTGTGTAAAGCCCTTCCTTTTGCACAATTGGTTCACATCTTATAGAATACAAGCAAAAGATTCTCCCCTACTCTATAGGCTGATCCTTTGCTTTACGTCTAATATCCACTTCTGAGTAAGTACTTACCATGTTTGTCTTTCCTTGTTGGAGTTACCTAACTCAGAATGTTTTTTTTTCTAATGTCATTTTTGCATAAAAATTTCAAGATGTCTTTGTTTTTTGATGCTAAGAAATACTCCAATGTATAAATGTACCACCTTTTCTTTATCCATTCTTTGGTTGAGGGGTATCTCGGTTGTTTCCAGTTTTTGACTATTACGAATAATGCTACTATGAACATAGATGAGCAAACATCCTTGTGATATGGTTCTGCATTCTTTGGGTATATGCCCAAGAGTGATATTGCTGGGTTTTGAGGTAGATCGATTCTGACTATTCTGAGATATCACCATACAGATTTCCAAAGTGACTGTACAAGTTTGCACTCCCACCAGCAATGGAGGAATGGTCCCCTTTCTCCACATCCTGTCTATCATAAACTATCATTGGTGTTGTTTGATCTTAGCCATTCTGATTGGTGTAAGATGGTATCTCAAAGTCATTTTGATTTACATTTCCTTAATGGTTAAAGATGTTGATCAATTCCTTAAGTGTTTTTCAGTCACTTGATATTCTTCTGTTGAGGATTCTTTATTTAGATATGAACCCAATTTTTATTTGGATTATTTGGTATTTTGATGTCTAGTTTGTTGAGTTCTTTATATATTTTGGAGATCATTCTTCTGTCTGATGTGAGGGTGGTGAAGATCTTTTCCAATTCTGTCGGTTGCCGTTTTGTTTTGTTGATTGCTTTTTTTTGTTGTTGTTGTTTTGTTTTTTGGTTTTTTTTGTTTTTGTTTTTGCCTTACAGAAACTTCTCAGTTTCAGGAGATCCCATTTATTTTTTATTACTCTCAGTATCTGTGCTATTGGTGTTATATTTAGGAAGCAGTCTTTTGTACCCATGTGTACAGGGTTACTTCTCACTTTTGCTTTTATGAGGTTCAGCATTGCTAGATTTATGTTGAGGTCTGATTTTTTTGGACTTGAGTTTTGTGCATGGGGAGAGATATGAATCTCTTTGCATTCTTCTACATATTGACATCAGGTGTTTCAGTACCATTTGTTGAAAACACTTTCTTTTTTCCACTGTATAATTTTATATTCTTTGTCGAAAATTAGGTGTTCGATGTGTGTGAATTAATATTAGGGTCTTTGATTCAATTCCATTGGTCCACCTCCCTGTTTTTATGCCCATACCAAGTATTTTCATTGCTATATATAGTTCTATAGTAGATCGTGAAGTCAGGGATGGTGACACTTCCAGAAGTTCCTTTATTGTACAGGATTGTTTTGGGTATCCTGGCTTTGTTTTTTCCATTTGAAGTTGAGAATTGTTCTTTCAAAATCTATGAAAAATTGTGTTTGGGTTTTGATGGGGATTGTGTTGAATCTGTAGATTGCGTTTTGTAAGACTGCCATTTTTATTATGTTGATCCTACCTATCCAAGAGCATGGAAGATCTTTTCATTTTCTGATATCTTTTCCAAAGACTTAAAGTTTTTTTCCTATAGGTCTTTCACTTCTTTTGTTAGCATGACCCCTAGGTATTTCATGTTATTTGTAGCTATTATAATGCATGATGTTTCTTTGATTTATTTCTCAGCCCTTTTGTAATTTTTATATAGAAGGCCTACTTATTTTTTTGAGTTGATCTTGTATCCTACCACATTACTGAAGCTATTTATCAGTTGTAGGAGTTCTCTTGTATAATTTTTGGGGTCACTTATATACACTATTCTATCATCTTCAGATAGCAAAAGTTTTACTCCTTCCCGTTCAATTTGTATCCCCTGGATCTCCTTTTGTTGTCTTATTGCTCTAGCTAGAACTCTGAGAACTATATTGAATAGGTATGAAGAGAGTGGACAGCCTTGTCTTGTCCCTGATTTTAGTGGAATCACTTTGAGTTTCCCTCTCCTTAATTTGATGTTGGCTGTCAGCTTTCTGTATATTGCTTTTATTATATTTAGATAATGTTCCTTGTAACCCTGATCTCTCCAAGACTTTTATGAGGAGGTTTGGATTTTCTCCAATGTTTTTTCAGCACCTAATGAGATGATCATATCTTTTCTTTCAGTTTATTTATATGGTGGATTACATTGACAGATTTTCATATGTTGAGCCATCTTTACATCTCAGGGATGAAGCCAACTTGATCAAGGAGAACCCTAAGAAAGACATTCATTGATTCCCCCAGGGAAGGAAGAATAGGCAAGATCTCCCAAGAAAATTGGGAGCATGGAGGGATAGGGGAGTGGAGAAGGGGGTGGAGAAGGAGAACATGAGGGATCAAATTGGTCATGATGGGGAAATACAGAGAGGGAGAGAAAAGAAAGAGAAATCTTGATTGTGGTAGCCATTATGGGGCTAACACAAAACCTGCCACCAGGGAAATTCCAGGAAACAACAGGATGACCGCAGCAAACAACCTAAGGAATAGTGAAGAAGGTGCCTGATCTGGCTTTCCCCTGTAATCAAACTGATGACTACTTTAAGTATCAGTATAGAACATTCATCCAGCAAGTGGTGAAAGTAGATGCAGGGATCTACAGCAAAGCAGTGGTCTGAACTCCCAGATACTGGTCGAAGAGAAGGAGAAACAATAATATGAGCAAAGGGGTCAAGCTCATGATGGGTATACCCATATAAACAGCTGACCTGAGCTAATAGTAGCAAACTGCCTCTGGACTAACAGCAGGGGAAATGTCATAGGCCCAAACTTAGCTCTCTAAATGTGGGTGTCAGATGTGTGGTTGGGGCAGTTTTTCGAGTCACTGGCAGTGGGTCAGGATTTATCCCTAGTGCTTGAATTGGCTTTTTGGGGCCCACTCATTTTGGAGGGATACCTTGCTCAGCCTAAATTTAGAGGGGAGTGCCTTCATGCTGCCTCAAAGTGATCTGTCAGACTTCCTTGACTCCCCATGGGAAGCCTTACCATTTTTGAGTAGTGGATGGTAGGTGGGATTGGGGGAAGATGGGGGAAGTAGGAGAAGGGAAGGAAGTGGGTACCGGTATAAGTATGGAAAATGAGAAAGGAGCATTTTTTAATTAATTAATTAATTAAAAAAGGTTCTCCCTTGCATTTAAACACAGGGAAACTGAAGATCAGTCAATAGATGTCAAATGTGTAAACTCAGATTGTTACTGGGTTGAATTAGACTCCAGGTGAGGCTATAGGGTAAGCAGAGTAACTAAAACGATACCTTTGGAGGTTTCTCTGGCTTCAATGCCATCTCATAGACTTCTTCCAGCTCTTATCCATTCTGCTAAAGCCTCCAGACAAGGAAGTGTCTTAATTAAACACAAGAGGAGCCTGACTCCTAAGTTTAGGCATTCATCAGCTTTTGACTTGTGTTCTGTAGAATTTTTGGTCACTACTTTTGTCAAGATACTGCATCATCAACTTGGTCCACAGTTATTCTCATTCCTGGAGAAGCATAGACCAATACATCCATTCAAGTAAAACATAGTCTCATACCCAGGACCCTCACTCCTGGGCTAAGAGAAATAGAAAACTGAGTAGATGGTGATCTTAAAAGCCAGGTCCAAGAAAGAAGTTTACCCAGACTGGCATAGTTCAGAGGAAAATGAAAAAGAGTCCAATAAATACAGTGCAATTTGCAATTTTGAGAAGTTTGACTCTGAAATCAACCTTCCCAGGAGATGAGCTGCCAGGCTTTGTTTTCTTTAAAAAAATGACTTAAATTAATATCTCTGTCTCTGTCTGTCTGTCTGTCTGTCTCTCTCTCTCTCTCTCTCTCTCTCTCTCTGTGTGTGTGTGTGTGTGTGCGTGAGAGAGAGAGAGAGAGAGAGTGAGAGAGAGTGAGAGAGAGAGAGAGAATGCTCATAGAAATCAAAGGAGAACTTCCTGAGTTCTCTTCTGCTGCTCTAAGGGTCCCAGAGATGGAATTCAGATCTTTAGACTTAGCAGCCGTCTTGCCAGTCATAGACTGTCACTTTCTGAAGATCTTTGTAGAAACTAGGACAAAACCCAAGATAAAACAGCTATTTTAATTATAACAGACTGAAGCTGTGAACTGGAGAGATTAGATTTTATGTCTTGCAAAAACCCCAGCACAGATGCTATGTCAGATCTGGAGTAAAATAGGTAAGAAGTGTTGCTGTTTAATTTTCTCTGTTCATTTTGAACAGTTTTGAGTGACAAGGAAACTGCCAGGGGATCTGATGTTAAGTCCCAGAAAAGAATAAAGGCTGCTATGATATGTATCTGTGAGTTTCTTAAAGAGGCAGCCTTCTCTCCTATAGGGTCTGGATGTGTCTAACACTGCCACTCTGGACCTCTGTTTCTTCCCTCTAAAATGAAGAGAACAGGTACATTCTGTCTTATGGTTGCTGCCATCTAAACATGAATTCATGATTCTATGACTATTTGAGGAAAAGAAAGGCTTACCTAGAATGGGAGACAACTCATTAGTAAACAAGTATGAGTGTCTACATTCAATGCTTTGAGTGCATGCTCAAAAATAAATGAGAGTAGCATGTGCCTGGCACCCTTGTGTCAGAGCAGCAGTGCCAGTAGAATGAGTGTTGTTCACTAGATAGCAAGCACATACTGGTGGTCTCCTGCCTGGCTAATGAAATTCCATACCAAAAACAGCCAGATAGACAGAAACCTTAGGGATAATACCTAAGATTGGTCTCTTGCCTTCACTTTCAGGCACACACATATGCACATGCATATGTACACACACACACTCAAACACACACATAAGAGGGGGGCGTTCAAGAACATATTTTGGACTTTTCTCTTAATTATTTTTATTTTATATGCATTTTCCTTAAATTTGTGTCTCCGTGAGGCCATAGGATCCCCCCCCCCAAAATGAAATAACAGATACGTGTGAGCTGCCATGTGAGTACTGGGAACTGAACCCAGGTACTTTGGAAGAGCAGCCAGTATTCTCATCCAGTGAGCCATCTCTCCAGTCCCCATATTTGGGATTTTTAAAAAAAATTTGTTTTTAATTGTGTGTGCTTGCTTGTATGGGTGCATGTGAGTGCACATGTTCTAGAGGCCAGAAAAGGGCACTGAATCATCTGGAGCTGGAGTTTCCAGCAGTAATAAGTGATAGAATATAAGTGCTGAGATACAGTAACCACTTTCCAGTGCTGAGCCATCACTGCAGCCCCTGGCAGGCACTCTGAAGCAAACTCACAAAATACAAATGTCATCACCTTCTAACAACAATAGCAGCAATGGAAAATGTTTGCTATCCTAATCAAATTCAGTGTTAATATAAGTGATTTAGCTATTTTCCCATAGCTAATACAGCAGAAGTCAGAATGTCTTTTGAACGTATACTGTGTACACAGTCATTTATTCCCTATCTCTTAATATCAGAAACCTGATGCAAAATAAGATCCAACATTCCCATTTTGCTGAAGAGGGAATTTAGTCTCTGAAAAGTTATATAAGGTCTCCAGTTACTGCTCTTAGGCAAAATTGTAAGAAGGAAAAATCAGATACATGGTTATTTGACTCCGATGCTTAGTCCTTGATTGTAACCAACACCAGAAAAGAGATGGTAATATCTCTGTAATGTATGACAGGGGCTTTGATTGGCACTTCTAAAGAAATGGAGTGACTAGAAAGAAACTTAAATGTGTCTAATCAAAATTTTATGTGACAGAAGATCCTTCAGAAACAGGCAGGGAAGTGAGCGACTGCTTTGTATTTTTATTCTGTTCCTGAGATGAGAAGTGGACAGTTATGAAGACACATGACAGTCACCTTGTGATCAGAGTGGGATGAGGAATCAAGAAAGTCCTACTTCTCTTTTAGTTTTCTAGGTCTCTATGGGGCTATTTTCCTGTTGATAGGAAGGGGAGAGAGGTACAGCTTGGTGACACAGCATATGAATAGCCCTCCATAGGCCCTGGATTAAATTCCCAACATTGTTCGAACCAAAGCAAGAACAGAAAGACTGATTGCGAAGAATGGTGTGGTGGCTCAGCAAGGTTACTCTTGCCACACTGGTGTAGGAGGGTCTTCTGTTTGTGTGTTGCTTTCATTGGTTGAATAAAGAGACTGCCTTGGCCTTTTGATAGGGCATCCCTTAGGTGGGTGGAGTAGACAGAACAGAATGCTGGGAAGAAAGCAATGTGGCAGATGCCATGATTCTCCTTCCCAAGACAGACACTGTTTAGACTCATGTCGGTAAGCCACAGCTATTTCAAGAGGAAGATGGGCATCAAAGAGGCACCTTGTGGAGTCAGTTAGCCATTTGGGCAACAAACTGCTCTTGCCTGAACTGTTGCATAAACTGGATACAAAGATCCAACAAAAGAGAGGACTGCTGAACTTGCCTAAAGGTGAGATGTTTTGGGAGGTTTCCTGATTCATGAAAGAGTCTGCAAGACATTCTGTAGGACACAAAAGAAAGTGACTGAACTGTCTTTAAAATTTCCTGCTTCATGAAAATGTCTCCTGGATACTATGGGCCTGTAGGCTGAAGAAGGATGCCCCAATGGTACAAAATAACTTTGGGTGACTGTCCAGAAAGCGAGATGTCTCTGTCACTTTTAGAGTTTTGGAAGTTACTTACTTCTTGTTTACTTAGGTAATATTATATCCTTCTGGAGTCTTTGATGGAGCTGAAGAAAGGATAGTCATAATTATAGTTTTTCTTTGTTATGATAAAAGATAAAATATGTATAAATAATGTAACTGTAATTATTGCTTGATAACTATTTTGCTATGCGTAGTTTTACTATGTTAAAGTGAAAGCCTTTCTTTTTTGTTTAAACAGAAAAAGGGAAACTGGTTTAGGAGGTTCTTCTGTTTGTGTGTTGCTTTCATTGGTTGGATAAAGAGTCTGCCTTGGCCTTTTGATAGGGCAGCCCTTAGGTGGGTGTAATAAACAGAACAGAATTCTGGGAAGAAGACAATGTGGCAGACACCATGGCTCTTATCTCTTAGATGGACCCTGGTTAGACTCAGGATGGTAAGCCACAGTCAAGTGGTGATACACATTAGTGGAGATGAGTTAAATTAATATGTGAGAGTTAGCCAATAAGGGACTGGAGACAATGGGCCAGGCAGTGTTTAAATGAATGCAGTTTCTGTGTAATTATTTCAGGGGTTGAGCTAGCCGGGTAGCAGGACACAGCCCACTGCTCCTCATTACTACACCACACAAGCCGAAGGACTTGAATGAATGTTGTTCCCAGAATCTATGTAAAAGTGGGAGAAGAAAATCAGTTTCATAAACTTGCCCTCTGACCTGCACAGGCACCTCTTAGCATGTGCACAGACACGCCATACAAGCATACTAATAGTAAATAAAAACATTAAAAGAAAATGAGTTGAATTAAATTCCAGCTTTTCTGAGGACTATATATGGAAATGCCCATAGTATCCCCCCCCCTCTCTCTCTCTCTCTCTCTTTCTCTGTCTCTCTCTCTCTCTCTTTCTCTGTCTCTCTGTCTCTGTCTCTCTGTCTCTCTCTCTCTGTGTGTGCATTTGTGTTACACGTATGTACATGTGCCCATGTGTGAGCATTTAGATACCAGAGATCCACATGAGATATCTTCCCCTATATTTTTCCACCTATTAATAGATACCAGGTGTTTCACTAATCCTGTACCGTGTCATTTAGGCAGGCTTACCAGTGGCAAGTTCCAAAGATCCTTTTGTCTCCACTCTCTTAGGTCTGGAAATAGAGGTTCTAGGTCTAACCCTTTCTCTTTCTTTACATGAACACTAGGTCCTCTTTCTTGCGCAGTGAGCACATTGCTTGCTGAATCATTCCCCTAACTCATTTTCATTTCCTGGGTCACAGTAGTGGTTCACATTTTTATTGGAAAATTAGATGAGAAAACTTATTTAATTGGCCTAAACACTTGCGCTAATTTTAAAAAGTAAACAGTTGATAAGCCTTACAGGAAAAAGAAGGCATCTCCAATATACCCAAACCCTCCATACCTTTAATTGCTGGAAGAAAAGTTGTTAAGCTACTCAGTAGTTTCCTCTCGTGCCATCCTCTAGTTTTCTAAATATCTCATGTACGTATGAATTTTGAAAATTTATTTTAGTAGATACAAGAAAATATTGGTAAGGACCAGCGAGGGGCTCTGATCCTGTGGAGGGGTGAGTGTGTTGACCGCCATACAAGTCCGGTTAGGTACACACGGTATTCCCGCCATCCTTATCTCCCTGGCTGCTCCAAAGGGGCAGCTTCCCCCAGCTAATCCCTCTCTCCTGCTACGCCATCCCAGCTTTCGGCCTCGAACCCCTCCCGACCTCTCTCCCTTTTTCGGGGCTTAAATTCCTCCATCTCAGCCGGGGTGGGCACCGCGGGTCAGGACAGGTGGTGAGTGCAAAGGGAAGGAAGTCCCTTTGTTCTAATAGCCTGCCTGCAGCAAGCTAAGACTGCAGGCAAAGTGATTCCTGGATAGCAAGGGACACTAATCCAGTAGAAGAAGACCCAGCGGAGGGAAGAGCCATTGGAGAGCATCTGAAGGAAGAGATGGGCAGGCGCCAAGGTAAGAATTCCTCCAACAATCTGAAAAACAACATGAAAACACCAGATCCCAGCGATCTTACGACAGAAGGACTGGAACGCCCTATTCCGGAAGAAGTGGAAAACAGTGTCATTATGAAAGCAATAGAGTCTCTTAAACAGGGTATGAATAACTCACTTAAAGAAATAGAAGACAAATATAACAAAAAGATGGAAGAAATGAGTAAAGAAATGGAAGACAAATATAACAAAAAAGTTGAAGAAATGAGTAAATTCGTAAATGATACCCTGGGAAACCAAGATAAAGCAATCAAACAGGTAATGGAATCAGTTCAAGAATTGAAAACTGAAATGGAGGCAGTGAGGAAAACACAATCCGAGGGCCGGCTGGATATGGAAAATCTAGGTAAACGAACGGAGACTACAGAATCAAGCTTAACCAATAGAATACAAGAGATAGAAGAACGAATCTCAGATTATGAAAACACCATAGAGAAAATAAACGCCCTGACCAAAGAAAACAGCAAATCCAACAATATCTCATCACAAAACATTCAGGAAATATGGGACATAATAAAAAAAACCAAATCGAAGAATAATAGGAGTAGAAGAAGGAGAAGAATTGCAGATCAAAGGTCCAGAAGATATATTCAACAAAATTATAGAAGAAAACTTTCCCATCCTAAAGAGGGATATTCCTATGAAGGTGCAAGAAGCATACAGAACACCGAATAGATTGGATCAGAAAAAAACATCCCCTCGCCATATAATAATCAAAACACAAAGCAGTCAGATTAAAGAAAGGATATTAAGAGCTGCAAAGGAAAAAGGTCAAGTAACTTATAAAGGTAAACCTATCAGGCTTACACCAGACTTCTCTATAGAAACCATGAAAGCCAGAAGGTCCTGGATAGAGGTACTGCAGAAATTAAGGGACCATGGATGCAAGCCCAGACTACTTTACCCAGCCAAGCTTTCATTCACTATCAACGGAGAAAACAAAATATTCCAGGATAAAAACAAATTTAAACAATACATAACTACTAATCCAGCCTTACAGAGAATACTAGAAGGAAAATTACATACCAAGGAATCCAACATTGCCAACACTGACTACAATAATTCAGACATCTAGCGACCCTTCACTAGCACAATTCAAAGAAGGAAAACTCATACACTCTATTACCCCCCCAAAAAATTGACTGGAGTCAACAACCAATGGTCATTAATATCTCTTAATATCAATGGACTCAATTCACCTATGAAGAGGCACAGACTTAGAGATTGGTTACGAAAACAGGATCCAAAATTCTGCTGTTTACAAGAAACACACCTCAACCACAAAGACAGACACCTACTCAGAGTAAAGGGTTGGGAAAAGGTTTTCCAAGCAAATGGACCTAAGAAACAAGCGGGAGTGGCCATTCTAATATCTAACAAAATCGACTTCAAACTAAAATCAATCAGAAGAGGTGGAGATGGACATTTCATACTCATAACAGGAACAACTCATCAGGAAGAAGTCTCAATCCTGAATATCTATGCCCCTAATGTAAAGGCACCCACATATGTAAAAGAAACTCTTCTAGAACTCAAGGCAGTCATCAAACCACACACGCTAATAGTAGGAGACTTCAACACTCCTCTCTCACCACTGGACAGGTCAATCAGACAGAAACCAAACAGAGAATTAAGAGATTTATTGGAGGTATTGAATCAAATGGACTTAACAGACATCTATAGAACACTCCACCCAAATAGGAAAGAATATACCTTCTTCTCTGCAGTTCATGGAACCTTCTCGAAGATTGACCACATACTTGGTAACAAAGCAAACTTCCACAGATACAAAAAAATATTAGTAACCACCTGTGTCTTGTCAGATCACCATGGATTAAAATTAGAATTCAACAACAATGCTACCCCCAGGAAGTCAACAAATTCATGGAAGTTGAACAGTCAACTACTAAATCACCCCTGGGTCAGGGACGAAATTAAGAAAGAAATTAAAGTGTTCCTTGAATTTAATGAAAACAAAGACACAACATACTCAAACCTATGGGACACTATGAAAGCAGTGCAAAGAGGAAAGTTCATAGCAATAGGTGCCCAACTAAAGAAAACGGAGAAAGCACACATTGGACACCTAACAGCACACTTGAAAGCTCTAGAAAAAAAGAAGCTGATTCACCCAGAAGGAGTAGAAGACTGGAAATAATCAAACTGAGGGCTGAAATCAACAAAATAGAAACACAGAAAACAATCCAAAGAATCAATGAAGCAAAAAGCTGGTTCTTGGAGAAAATCAACAAGATTGACAAACCCCTATCCAAACTAATCAAACGGCAGAGAGAGCACATGCAAATTAATAGGATCAGAAATGAAAAGGGGGACATAACGACAGACACAGAGGAAATTCAGAGAATCATTAGATCTTACTACGAAAGTTTATATGCCACAAAGTTGGAAAATGTAAAAGAAATGGACATTTTTTTAGATAAGTACCATATACCAAAGTTGAACCAAGAACAGGTGAACAATCTAAATAGACCTGTTAGTCGTGAAGAATTAGAAGCTGTTATCAGAAATCTCCCTGCCAAAAAAAGCCCAGGACCAGATGGTTTCAATGCAGAATTCTACCAGAACTTCCAGGAAGAGCTAATTCCTATACTCTTTAATGTATTCCATAATATAGAAACAGAAGGGTCATTGCCAAACTCCTTTTATGAAGCTACAGTTACCTTAATACCAAAACCACATAAAGACACAACCAAGAAAGAGAATTACAGGCCAATCTCACTCATGAACATCGACGCGAAAATTCTCAATAAAATCCTGGCAAACCGAATCCAGGAGCACATTAGAAAAATTATTCATTATGATCAAGTAGGCTTCATCCCAGAGATGCAGGGCTGGTTCAACATACGCAAATCTATCAATGTAATCCATCATATAAATAAACTGAAAGAAAAAAACCATATGATCATTTCATTGGATGCTGAAAAAGTATTTGACAAAATTCAACACCCATTTATGATAAAGGTGTTGGAGAGACTGGGGATACAAGGATCATACCTAAATATAATAAAAGCAATATACAGCAAGCCGACAGCTAACATCAAATTGAATGGAGAGAAACTCAAAGCCTTTCCACTAAAATCAGGAACGCGACAAGGCTGTCCACTCTCTCCATACCTCTTCAATATAGTGCTTGAAGTTCTAGCAATAGCAATAAGACAACATAAGGAGATCAAGGGGATTCGAATTGGAAAGGATGAAGTTAAACTTTCGTTATTTGCTGACGATATGATAGTGTACATAAGTGACCCCAAAAACTCTACCAAAGAACTCCTACAGCTGATAAACACCTTTAGTAACATGGCAGGATACAAGATCAACTCCAAAAAATCAGTGGCCCTCCTATACACAAAGGATAAAGAAGCTGAGAGGGAAATCAGAGAAACATCACCTTTCATGATAGCCACAAATAGCATAAAATATCTTGGGGTTACTCTATCCAAGGAAGTGAAAGACCTATTTGACAAGAACTTTAAGTCCTTGAAGAAAGAAATTGAGGAGGATACCAGAAAATGGAAAGATCTTCCTTGTTCTTGGATTGGGAGGATCAACATAGTAAAAATGGCAATTCTACCAAAAGCAATCTATAGATTCAATGCAATCCCCATCAAAATCCCATCAAACTTCTTCACAGACCTTGAGAAAACAATAATCAAGTTTATATGGCAAAACAAAAAACCCAGGATAGCCAAAACAATCTTATATAATAAATGAACTTCAGGAGGCATTACCATCCCTGACTTCAAACTCTATTACAGAGCTACAGTATTGAAAACAGCTTGGTATTGGCATAAGAACAGAGAAATCGACCTTTGGAATCGAATAGAAGACCCGGATATTAACCCACAAACCTATGAACACCTAATTTTTGACAAGGGAACTAAAGGTATACAATGGAAGAAGGAAAGCATCTTTAACAAATGGTGCTGGCAAAACTGGATGTCAACCTGTAGAAGGATGAAAGTAGATCCATACCTATCACCATGCACAAAACTCAGGTCCAAATGGATTAAAGACATCAACATTAGTCCGTCCACTTTGAACCTGATAGAAGAGAAAGTGGGAAGTAGTCTACAAGATATAGGCACAGGAGGCCTCTTCCTAAGCAGGACCCCAGCTGCACAGACAATAAGAGAAACAATGAATAAATGGGATCTACTGAAAAGCTTCTGTAAAGCAAAGGACACTGTCAGTAAGACAAAAAGGCTGCCTTCCGACTGGGAGAAGATCTTCACCAACCCCTCATCAGACAAAGGTCTAATCTCCAAAATATACAAAGAACTCAAGAAACTAGGCACTAAAACTCTAATTAACCCAATTAAAAAATGGGGTACTGAACTGAACAGAGAATTCACAACAGATGAACTTCGAATGGCCAGAAGACACTTAAGGTCATGTTCAACCTCCTTAGCGATCAGGGAAATGCATATCAAAACAACTTTGAGATACCATCTTACACCTGTCAGAATAGCTAAACTCAAAAACACCAATGATAGCCTAATCTGGAGAGGATGTGGGGTGAGGGGAACACTCATCCATTGTTGGTGGGAATGCAAACTTGTGCAGCCACTGTGGAAATCAGTGTGGCGGTTTCTCAGGAAACTGGGAGTCAATCTCCCTCAGGACCCAGCAATTCCACTCTTGGGAATATACCCTAGAGATTCCCTAGCATACTACAAAAGCATTTGTTCAACTATGTTCATAGCAGCACTATTTGTAATAGCCAGAACCTGGAAACAGCCTAGGTGCCCCTCAATAGAAGAATGGTTAAAAAAGGTGTGGAACATATACACATTAGAGTTTTACTCAGCGGTAAAAAATAATGACATCTTGAATTTTGCATGCAAATGGATGGACATAGAAAACGCTTTACTGAGTGAGGTAAGCCAGACCCAAAAAGAGGAACACGGTATGTATTCACTCATAAGTGGATTCTAACCATAATTTAAAGGTCTTTGAGCCTATTATTCGTGATCCTAGAGAAGCTAAATAAGAAGACGAACCTGATGAAGATTATTTAGCTATCCGCCAGGAGGTAGGAAATAGTCAAGAGTCCCAGGTAACATTGGGTGCACGGGTGGGGGGTGGGGGGGTGAGAGGGTTGTTGGAATGGGAGAGGGTTAGAGAGAAGGGAGTAGGGGAGGAATGGAGAAAGCTCGGTTGACCGGGATGGGGGGAAGGGAGGAAGGTTGAATATGGGATCAGGGAAGAATATATTTCAACTAAGGGAGTCATTTTAGGGTTTATAGGAAACTTGGTTATATATGGGATCCCAGGTCCAAGGAGAGATCCCCAGATTGTTCTCTGGACAGAGGAGGGGGTGCCTGAACCGGCCTTGGCCCATAACCATACTGATGAATATTTTGCTTATCTCCATAGATCCTTCATCTGGCGATGGATGGTGATACAGATGGAGACCCACATTGGAGCACCGGACTGAGCCCCCCAAGATCCAAATGAGGAGCAGAAGGACGGAGAAAATGACGAAGGACTGCGAGGGATGCTATCACCCACTGATACAAGGGGTCGAATCTAATGAGAGTTTACCAAGGGCAGTTGGACTGCGACTGAACGAGCCCGTGATCCAACCAGATTTTCTGAATGTGGCCGGATTCTCTGGATGTGGCTGGCCTGGAGTCTTTCTGAGAAGCCATTGACAATGACACTGGGACTAGTTTCCTCTGCATATACTGGATTTTTGGGATCCAGTCTGTTTGGATACTCACCTTCCTGGACCTGGAGGGAGGGGGGACGAACTTGAACTGCCCACAGGGCTGGAAACCCTGACTGCCCTTAGGGACAAAGAGGGAGGAGGAGAGGGAGGGGGGGAGTGGGAGGGTGTTGGGAAGAGGGGCGTAAATGAAAACTTTTATAATTTAATAAAATTACTTTAAAAAAAAGAAAATATTGGTAAGGCTTTTGCAGCCTACAATCCCGTCCAGAAGATAAATTTATGGGTACTTTTAACAGTGGCAGTCAGTGTTTACTTCAGTGTAAGTACAAAAGAATTGGCTGATCCAGTTAATTATTATGCTGTGATTGAATGTATTCAGGATTGAAAATCTGTCTGATATTTCCATGTGTCTAAAGGTCTCTGTGTCAGCTGTAGATTTTCCATTAACTGCCTAGGGTGTGATCCTCACTTGTATGCCGGCACATCAGATATGCTGTTTCATTTCACCCTTGCCTCTGGAAGCTTTTGATCTTGCTCCAACAGTCAAGGCTGTTGGTCTTAGGCCTGTGGCTGAGCGAGTCTCCTGGGGCTTCCCTCAGCCAGTCAGAGGTGGGTTCTGCTCTCCATTTCATGTCCCCACTTTTGTCTGGAACAAGAACGCCCTGCCTTGGGTCCTGGCATCAGTTGTGAAGAAACTGTGAGAGAAGAAGGAAAGGGGACTGATTTTTATATCTGCCTGCCTGGCAAGTCTTACAAATTTCACACATTTCATTATTTATCCAAGTGAGGTATAGAAATTTTTTATTAATTTATTTATTTGCTTATAAAATTTCCACTTCCTCCCCTCATCCCCATACCCTCCCATTCCCCCCACTCCCTCTCCTCCTCCCCCCCCCACTCCCTCTCCTCCTCCCTCTCCAGTCTTAAGAGCAGTCAGGGTTTCCTGCCCTGTGGGAAGTTCAAGTTCCTCCCCTCTCCCTCCAGGTCTAGGAAGGTGAGCATCCAAACAGACTAGGATCCCAGAAAGCCAGTACATGCAGACAAAACAAGACTCAGTGCCATTGTCAATGGCTTCTCAGTCAGCCCCCATGTCAGACATATTTAGAGACTTCGGTTTGATCACATGCTCGTTCAGTCCCAGTCCAGCTGGCCTTGGTGAGCTCTCATTCGATCAGTCCTTTTGTATCAGAGGGTGAACGCACCCCACGCCGTCCTGATTTTCTTTTTCATGTTCTCTCTCCTTCTGCTCCTCATTTGGACCTTGGGGGCTCAGTCCAGTGCTCCAATGTGGGTCTCCGTCTCTATCTCCATCTATCGTCAGATGAGGGTTCCCTTTAGTCCTGCCTTTCTTGCTCACGTTCTCCCTCCTTCTGCTTCTCATTTGGAGCTAGGGAGTTAAGTCCAGTGTTCCAATGTGTGTCTCTGACTCTATCTCCATCCATCACCAGATGAAGGTTCTATGGTGATATACAAATATTCATCAGTATGGTTATGGGCCAAGGCCAGTTCAGGCACGCTCTTCTCTGCTGCCCAGGGAACAATCTGGGGACCTCTCTTTGGGCCTGGGAACCCCTCCAGAATCAAGACTCTTGCAAACCCTAAAATGGCTCCCTTAGTTGAGATATATACTTCCCTAGTCCCATATCCATCCTTCCTCCCCCCCATTCCATTCCCCCAAGCCATCCCCAATTCTCCCCTTCTCCCTACTCTCTAACCATCTCCCCTTACTTTCACTCCCCCGCCCCACCCCCCCATGCACCCAAGTTTGCCTGGCAGTCTTGTCTACTTCCAATATCCAAGAGGATAACTATATGATTTTCTTCATGTTCACCTTCTTATTTAGCTTCTCTAGGATCACGAATTATAGGCTCAAAGACCTTTAACTATGGCTAGAATCCACTTATGAGTGAGTACATACCATATTCCTCTTTTTGGGTCTGGGTTACTTCACTCAGTAAAGCGTTTCCTATTTTCATCCATTTGCATGCAAAATTCAAGATGTCATTGTTTTTTACCGCTAAGTAAAACTCTAATGTATATATGTTCCACACCTTTTTTAACCATTCTTCTATTGAGGGGTACCTAGGTTGTTTCCAGGTTCTGGCTATTACAAATAGTGCAGCTATGAACATAGTTGAACAAATGCTTTTGTAGTATGCTAGGGCATCTCTTGGGTATATTCCCAAGAGTGGAATTGCTGGGTCCTGAGGGAGGTTGACTCCCAGTTTCCTGAGAAACCGCCACACTGATTTCCACAGTGGCTGCACAAGTTTGCATTCCCACCAACAGTGGATGAGTGTTCCCCTCACTCCACATCCTCTCCAGCATAGGCTATCATTGGTGTTTTTGAGTTTAGCTATTCTGACAGGTGTAAGATGGTATCCCAAAGTTGTTTTGATTTGCATTTCCCTGATCTCTAAGGAGGTTGAACATGACCTTAAGTGCCTTTTGGCCATTCGAAGTTCATCTGTTGTGAATTCTCTGTTCAGTTCAGTACCCCATTTTTTAATTGGGTTAATTAGAGTTTTAGTATCTAGCTTCTTGAGTTCTTTGTATATTTTGGAGATCAGATCTTTGTCTGATGAGGGGTTGGTGAAGATCTTCTCCCAGTCGGAAGGTAGCCTTTTTGTCTTACTGACAGTGTCCTTTGCTTTACAGAAGCTTCTCAGTTTCAGGAGGTCCCATTTATTCATTGATTCTCTTATTGTCTGTGCTACTGGGGTTTTACTTAGGAAGTGGTAGAATTTTTAACTTGAAATATTTCACTTAGATTTTTTTAAACCTTTTTATTGACATTTTCTTTAAGAATTTCATCCTTGTATGTAATGTATCCCTATTGTTCTCCTTGCTCTCTCTTATCTCCACTGTACTCCCTTCTTCCTTACAAATCTTCTAATATCCATGCCTTTTCATTTCATTTTGTGTTCCACAGAGTTTAACTAGCACCACGTCAGTTGGAAAAGCCAGAGGTGTGGAATCATTCATTCATTGTAACCTGGTGGGCTTCTCAGAAGGTACAAAACTGCAACAAATTCCTCCCTTTCCTGGGATCTGTATTACTGAAAGTTCAGCAACATGTCTTCAACAGCTTGTTCTATTTACAGGTTCACATTTAATAGGGTCAAAATAAGTAGCCTCATATAGCTTAGAACTCATTATGTAGACAAGGCTGGCCTTTAACTCAAAGAAACCTACATGTTTCTTCTTTCTAAGTACTTTGATAAAAAGTGTTCATGCATTACCATGCTCAATTCCCATATTTAGACCTTCATGCAATGATAAGCAAATCTCAGTAAAAGTTTTGCAGAGATACATCTTCATGCTTTTTCCCTCCACTACACTGTTTGTTTGTGTATGTGTGTGGTTACTGTGTGTGTATGCATATTCTTTCAGGAGGCAAGAAGTGGATGCTAGGATTCATCTATTTAACACTTTATTTTTGAGACAGGGTCTCTGTCAAACCAGAGCTCTCTGATATGGCTGTGTAAATAGTTGGCGTGCGCTAAGGACTCCCTTTCTGTGTCTTCTAAGTCTGGAATTCTAGGTGGTTCAAAACTCTCAGCCACCTTCCAAGCTCTTGCATCCCTGTTTTGCCACTGAATAGAAGTGAATGAAACATCTGAGGTTATATCACAGATATATCTCTACTGTTTTTTCATCAGAAGTTAAAGGCTTCACTCCACGACAAACATAGCTGCTAACAGACCTGTGTGTTTGTTCCCGCCTCAGCACAGCTTTAGAACAACTCCACATTCATTTCCTCACCCTTCTTGCCTTCCCTGTTACTCTAGAATTCCACGAGGACATCATGTGATGAGACTGTCTTTCCCTCTTTTCTGCTTAGTATCTTTCCTTCCTTCGGATACTACCTAGGAAAATGCCAGCATTTCTTTCATAAATTCTTTTTATTTCTGTCTGTTTCTGATGAAAATGATTTGGACACATGTATCTGTCTGTCTGTCTGTCTGTCTGTCTGTCTGTCTGTGTCTCCTCTCCCCTCTCGCTTCCTTTTGAGTATACTCTCTAGTGTTATTTCTCTGCTTTTGAGCTTTGAATTGATGCTATCAAAGTTTTCTTTGGCTTCATTAGCTTAATGTCTTCTTAAAGCATTTCCTTCTCTCTTCATCATCTTCCATCTTCATTTTTCTCAGACAAAATTAACTACGTGCCAAATATAATTCAATCCACATGAAGGCCCAGTTAGTCTAACCGTGTTGCTCAGTCCTTTCAGGAATATTCACAGAGAACACACACACACACACACACACACACACACACACACACACACACACCCTTTATAAAGGTTGCCCTTTTTAAAAGGTAGTTTTTCAAACAAATATGTATGATGTCAGTGTGGATAAAGTTTCTCTTGCCTAAAAGTGGGGCAAGGATTTGGTGATGTGGAAGGTAATTAAAACTCTCCTCTTCTTTCTCAAGCCTTTCTCACTGCCTTGCCTTAGCCCTTAAGAGCCCTTGGCATTATTCCTAATGGACTTCCCCTGCTTAATATGCTGGTAAAATAACTGTATCCTTTGAGATTTAGTGTTATCTCTACTGTGGTTATTTTGTTAAATAATTTGTATCCTTTGCTCCAAATTTATATACTGAACACATAACTCTTAATGTGGCTTGACTTGGTGACAAGACCATGGTGAACTGAGGTAACAGGGTGTCCCACTAACCTTAGAGGATGAGGGTCCATATGGGAAGATGACTGACACCCAGAGAGCCCTCTAACTGGGACACACAGAAAGAGGGCACGGAAAACCCAACAGTAAGGCCGGTTTCAATTTTGGAAAACGTTCCCTCTAAAACAAACTCTTTCAAGACCTTGCTCTGACCTTGAACTCCTAGGGTCTATAACTTTGAAGTAAATTAAGCTACAGTATGTGTTGTCACGGCTGTCCTGGCAGAATAATTAATTATCAAATTATCAAATGGAACACCTATTTATATATATTAGGGGCTGGTTCCTGCGGATTAGTAATGTGTAGGAATATTAGTTCAGAAGAAGGGGAAGGACTGTCTGTTCTGGTGTGAAGCTTGCAATTAAATTCTCAGTTGAATTTTAGATACCAGACATTTACAGTATTTCCATATCCCCTCGGAGCTTCCCCTCAGAAATCAAGCGCATAACAAATACTATTCCCCAGGTATTTGCATGGTTAAACTTAACCCCTGTCCTTCCCTGGCAAGGGTGGCTGTAGACTGTCATGCTAGTTATGTTGCGTGTTAGTGGAGAAGGTGTTTTATCAGTACTTTCTCAGACAGTCCCCCTTCTAAACATGCACACTCTGTTTCCAGCTGCACCTGGACAAACAGAGGCTTTGTCCTCACATAATGGCACAGAGCGAACTGCAGGCTCCCTCCTAGTGCCCTTTGATGGACAGTAGCTGCTGAGGTGGAGCTGCCCAAACTTGCTTTCCTAGCAACTCCTGTGGAAGCACAGACTCCTGCTGAATCAAACACTGATCGTTTGGGAAGAAAAGGAAGAAACAAAACTTAGGTTTCTTCAGTTTGCTCTTCTTTTTAAAACGTATGTTGCACAATTGGCAAAGCCAAATTTTCTTCTCAAAACAGATAAATATTTTTGACACCAAGAACAAATAATTTTCATGTCTCTTTTGATTATTGTCATTATTATTCAGCTATACATATGTTTCAGTACAGTGTAATAATACATGTGTACAACGTGGCATTGTCAACCTAGCATGCACTGAATTTTTAGAAATTACTATTAAGGTTTGAGTCTGTTATTCTGCTGAAAATTGGAAGTTTTTAAATTTACGAAATATGATAAACAACGTACTATATTATCATCATCACACTTTCAGACAGAGTGTACCTTAGTTGACTATCTTCTCTGCTTGTCTCTTCATCTCTTTCAGCCCTTGCTGCTCCTGATTCCCTCCCCTCAACTCTTTCACGATCTCTTCCTCTTTCATTCTCCATGTATCTTTTCACTTCCCTATCCTTGTTCTATGACTATGATTACCCTTTTTGATTGGTTTTCTCACATTTAGGATTTACCCACATCACACACACACACACACACACACACACACACACACACACACACACACTATAGGCTATTTTATTTTATTTAATACTTTGGAATGCAATATGGAGACTGAAGATACGGCGAAGTGTTTAAGAGCACTGGCTGCTCTTGCAGAAGAACTGAGTCTCATTCCAAGCACATAGATGGCAGCTTACAACTTTCTATTACTCCAGTTCCAGGGCATCCAATGACCTTTTCTGGCCTCCATTACCTCCTGCATCTATGTGGCACATCTAAACTCACAAAAGTAAACACACATATAAATAAATAAAATAAGTAAATGAATTATTCTTAAATAAATTAACTTGTGAGATGGACCAAGAAGAGTCTCAGTCCATTTAGACGTTTTCCGCCAAGCCTGACAACCTAAGTTTGATTCCAGAACTGACACTCTGGAAGGAGAGAACCAACCCCCAACTGTACTGTCCTCTAACTTTATTTTCCTTGTTGTGGCTTGTGACTGACCACACACAAAAAACACTAAATAAATGATCCAAAATGAAAAATGGAAGAAAGACACAATTCCCTAATGCGGCATGATTGGCACATGGGTACTTTCTTTGAGATTAGCACCTCTGACTGGTTTTCTGGCTGGTCTTTTTTTGAATACTTTAATATTCACTTTATTTTACTTTCTATTTATTGTCTTACAGCTTCCAGGCATTATTACGAAGTCTATTAAAAGAACATTTCTTACTGCTTATATTTTCTTTCTTTGCCATTGGTTTATGGATTTTATTGAATTATTAAAACTGCAAATCGTTTTGTCCTACAAAGGAAAGAACTGCTAAAATGACTCACTGTCATTATGAAATAAGCTGGGAGAGCATTGGAGGGAGGGAGGGAGGCTCTTGGGTGGAACATCAGCCATGGAATCGCCACAGTAGCAGAGCGCGCAAGGCTTTCTGCCCTCTCTCTCTGCCAGCCTGCTCACCTGCACCTTCTTCTATTCTGGCGGATCAGCAAGGAATCCTGGCCTCCCTTGCTAGCCTTCCAACATGCAGCTTCTTCAAATCACTGGAGACCATTCCTTCTCACTAATGGTCCTGTGCCTCTCCCCAAGGAGATTTTCTCTTGTGTGGCACCTTGGCAAAACCTGATTAAGAAATGAAGGGTCATTTTAACTCCTTCATGCCAATTCTTGTTACGGTTCTGCTGGAAAGATTCAGTGGAGAACTTTATAGTTTGTCAAAATACACCTCTGCCTACATTTATATAAATCACTTTTAAATTTCGGTTTTATAGATTAAACAAAGGCTTTCAAGCATGTTAAGCAAGCAGTTAGCACTGAGCATGTCTCTAGTGCAGCCACTCCGCATTTTGGTGAAAGCCTGCAAGTATGTCTGGAAAGTTGGAGATTAGGTCAGTTTTGTTACATATTTTAAATATAAATAAAAGAAAGTACAAATCATCAAAGGCCTGCTGGCTAGATTCAAAAATTGTTAAATTTTTCACTTTTGATAAAAATCGTAATTGATATGAATAGTTTCCATATTATGGTTCTCTGCAGAAACAAAATTAATATAATGGACATGTATTGAAGAGGATTTATCAGGTTAACTTACACAGCGAGATCCCAGTAGTCCAACGGTGACTGTCCCACAGCAGAGAGGCAAAATACTGTAGTTGTTCAGTCTAGGAGACTGGATCTCTCTGCAGTGTGATGGCCTGGAAGATGTCTGGAGAGATTTCAGTTCATGTTGGGAACCCAAAGATGCCAAAGATGTTAATTCTGATATTCATGAAGGAATCATCATCATTATCAGCAACAGATTAGATGAACTTGCCAGGGAAATTCAAAGGTGAACATCAGAGAATCCAAGCTTCTTTCTTTAGGGCCCTCCTATCTGGGCCACCTCCAGAAGGCTCCTTTTGAATTCAGGCTGGAAGACAATGAGGACAATACCCGTAGGCACATCCATAGGTCAAACTGGTCTAGACAATCCCTCCCTGAAACAATCCTCAAGTGTGGCTCTAGGTTATGTCATTAGCAATTTAAAAGTAACCTCACCCTTTTTGTGACTGAAAACATAGAAACCGATATATATCCTTGAAGACTTTTTCCTTATCAATTTCTATCTGCCTGTGGGTACTGCCTGTGTTTTCATGTTTGTCTGTATTACTCTGAGCAATGCACTACCTGACACCTTTTATTAATGTATGAAGTGATGACTGTGTGTGTGTGTGTGTTATATACAGCAGCTAAATATGTAATACTTATGTATGTGGTTAAATGTCTTACTTAAAATCTGTTTTTAACAGAAATAAATGGTATCACTCTGAACATGCTTTTAATTAATTGTTTATTTCGATTTGCATTGTGTATGATAGTAGTAATGACTTGACAAAATCTACATGCTCCCAAGAGAAAACTTCTGACTGTGCCTATGAAAGGTTATCTTGGAATATATTAGTTGATGTAGGGGGAGCCATGATGACTGTACTGTGTGACGACCAGACTAGTCCCTGAACAAAGGATCTTGGGCTGTTTACATGGCAAAAATGTGTTGGCCACTATAAGTGCTCATTGTTTTCTGTTTCATGACTGTTGATGCAATGTGCCTAGTTGCTCCAACTTCCTGCAAGAACAACTTCCCAGTCACATTGCACCTGGAACTGTGAGCCACAATAAACCCTTTCTCCCATAAGTTGCCTTTATCTGTGTATTTTTATTACACCAGAGGGAAAGAAAGGAAGATGGTTTGTAGTTGTTCTTTCTCATTTGGACAAGATTTGTAATGATATTATTGTAAAACAAATATGATTTTAGATGCCTCATCTTATCTACTATTGAAATGATGAAAACTAAATCCATGGTATTGATGTATTCAAACACCTTTAGTTCTTGAAGTACCCAATTCTTTATGTCTTTGCCAAGTATTGGTTTTGATAGGCCTTTGAACACTAATACCACATTAAAGCTGTTTTTAGTTTCCAATTTTAAAGTGTCTAGGGTATATATTTTGTCAGTGTGAGTTTAGAGTTTACACTGTTCCTAGATTTTATGATAATTTAATGAACATACAAGAGAAAGATTCCTGCTCCCATGGAGTGGTTACTTTCAAGAGCCAAAACCTCAGACAATAACTCTTCAGTTGTGCATGGGTAAGTAAGAAAGGGGGCAACACTGAGAAGCATTGTAGCTTAGTTCTAAGAATGAGAAATTTACTGGTAAAAATGAGGGGAAGATGCGAAAATGTACCACTTAATAATTTTGATCTGTAGTTGAGAAATAGTTTCTTTCTCCAATAAATTGCTTTGACATCAGATAAATTGCCTACATACATTTTAAACATATGACAGTATAATTTTGGTATCCAGAAACTTCAGTTAACTATGAGAATATTATTTTTGCTATTGACTGTAGAACCACCTTTTAAAGTGTTACTGTGTAACAGTACATTCCAACACAGCATATTAAAGCACGATTGAGCAGTGATGTATTCATTCACCAATGTGTCGGTTGATCTGGCTAATGGTGTGATCTTGGGGTTTATTCTCTGCATTTGTTTCTCTGAGCGATTCAAACAGCTGGAGCCAGGAAGAATGGGAAATTCTAGGGTCTCTGTCTGGATCCATGAGGAGTCTGAAATATGTTTGAAATCTATAACAGCAAATCACAGTAGCATGTCAAAATAAATCACATTTCTACTTAAGGTTCTCATTGTAGAAATACTTAAGAATAACCAAATTCAGAATTTTCACCAGATAATGTTTAATGAAGGCAAATAGTTTTGCTGAAATTCTCTTTCAAAGAATGTTCTCTGCAAAGAGAACTTGTCCATCCTGAAATAATAGCTCTCATGAGCTTTGTTTCCCTCCTCAATCATTATCCTGCCAGAATTTTTGCTCAATATCATAAAAGGGAAATAAAAGAGCTCAATGTCCCAGACTGTATGGGTAGACTTCTAGAGTCAAGTACCCTTGAAAATTGAATCAGGAGCTAAACAATTTCAGAAAAGAAAAGAAATACATCAAAAGTAATATATATATACTAAAACATAATCTTTATGAGCATGTACACTTTGTGTTTCAAATATTCCCATGCGCTACTTTCTTCTAGTAGAAAACACCAGCTCTAAATAAGAGATAACGTGCATGGTGTGCCTTGATCATCAATGCTTTGCTACAGTACTGAACATTCTCATATATAGTTATCCTTATAGAGTTGTCATCATGGTGCTGAAGCAACCCTGGCATCATAGTCACAGACATTAAATAAGGAAACACAGTGACAGCTAAGTCTGCAGTAACAGGAATGTGGCCATTAATACTGCAGAGTAGAAGACCGGTGTCACCAAGTTCTAACCTAAGACTCTTCCACCACACCTTCCATTCTTCTAGCTGCATGAAATCGTGTGAGATGCTAACTTGTGTAGGAGGTAGGATACCAGGTAGAAGGTTACCTGGAGATAGGACTTATTGACGCAGCTAATCTTTTGTGATCTTGCTAGACTAATAATCTCAGTGATACAACTGTTTCGCAGTCACCAGTTCTTCTGTTTCTCCTCACCCATGCTTCTACAAGTGCCCATCAATGATGAGTTTATAAGGAACTTCACACACATTGTCTGTAAGGAACTCCTCCCCCTTGCTTTATAAGGAACCCCCCATTGCACTGTAAAGAACCCCTTCTCCATGCTCTGTAGGACCCCCTCCCCCATGATCTGCCAGGAAACCATTGCCCATGCTCTTCAGGTAGCGCTTAACCACGCCCATGTTCTGTAGGAACCATCCCTCACACTCTGTAAGTAGATCCTCGCTCATACTCTGTAAATACTCCGCTCACACTCTATAAGGAAATCCACACACAAGCTCCTGTAAGGAAGCCCTCTTCCATGCTCCTCTGCTGTGGAAAAATTCTCTTGTACACTGTAAAGATTTGTGACTCATATTGGTTTAAAAAAATGTTGATTGGCCAGTCGCAAGGCAAGAAGTATAGGTGGGGCAACCAGACTAAGAGAATTCTGGGATGAGAAAAGGCAGAGATGCTGCTGTCCTTAGTGAGATGCAAAGGAAGCAAAACAAGACTACTTTACTGAGAGAAGATACCAAGCTATGTGACTAAACATAGACAAGAATTATGGGTTAATTTAAATTACAAGAACTGGTTAATAATAAGACTGAACTAATAAATCAAACAGTTTATAATTAATATAAACCTCTGTGCTGTATTTGGAACTGAATGACTGTGGATCTGGGCAGGACAGAAACTTATACTCTATGGGACACCCTTTACCTATGATTTGCAAAGAATCCTTTGCCCATGCTATGTAGGAGCACTTTTCCCATGCTCCTGTAAAAAAGCCCTCTCCCATCTCTATAGGAACCCCTCCTGCATGCTCCTGTAAAGAACAGCTCCACCATGTTCTGTAGGAATTGCTTCCCCATGCTCTGTAAGGTCCCACTTGGGGACTGGAACTTTAGGTCTCAGGCTTACAGGGCAAAAGTCATTTCACTAGCCCCATGAACAGACTTATATTTTATGTCCTTGATCAGAACGATAACACATGTTCACTAGGCCCTCAGTAGAATGTATGACAGGGACTAAGACAAAAATGTAAAGAACAGGGAGTAAGAAAGTGGATAAAAAGCTCTTGATGTTCATGAGGAACACAGGGTTCAGTACCCAACACTCACATGGTAGTTCCCAATCATCTGTAATTCCAGTTTCAAGAGATCTGATGCCCTCTTCTTGCTGCAACAGGTACTGCAGGAACATGGTACAGAGACATATTCTGGCAAAAGTCTTACACACTTTAAATAGAAATAAATGTTTAAAGAATGACAGATAGGTAGCTCGCGACGGTGCTGCTCCCGGCTCGGGATTTCGAGCTTACTCGCAGCATGTCGGTCATCTTCGCCCCTGACTGGCTTCGTGGCAAGGCTAAGGTCAACCAGGAGACCATCCAGCGGCTCCTGGAGGAGAATGACCAGCTGATCCGCTGTATCGTGGAGTATCAGAACAAGGGCCGAGCGAACGAGTGCGTCCAGTACCAGCATGTGTTGCACAGAAACCTCATTTACCTAGCATCCATCGCAGATGCCAACACAAGCAGCCTCACGAAGGTAGTGGAGTAACTCCAGGAGGCTGTTGCCAGGACCGACTGAAGGGGACACATCTTCTGTGAAATAGAGACACAGTTGTCAGGAACTGACCCGCTTAGAACACGGGCGAAACGGCTGTGATTCGTTTGGACTCTGAAGAAAGTTGCTACTAACTCTACTATATCTTAGTGTAAATATTTTAGTAATAAAACAGATCCCAGGGTAGAACGGAACGGAGGTGATGTGGCAACAGTGCCATTGTCATGGTCAGCAAAATCAATAATTAATCTTAATTCTCTGGTATCAAATGATAACCAGTCTTTCTCTGTCCAACCGCCAGCTCTCAGATGACGACACAGAGACCTGTTCGCTGTGAGAGCTTGGTCTTGGCTGAGGCTTGCTCTTCGCTAGCTCTACTAACTTAATACGTTTCTATTAATCCTCCTTCTGTCACATGCTGCCCATCCTGCTTCTTCCATGTCCCCTGGTATCTCTTGTGCACCTCATCCTGCTTCCTCCTCTCTGCTGGAAAGTCCTGCCTCTTCCTCCTGCCCAGCTATTAACACCAGTCACAGAAATATACCTTCACACGGTGTACAAATATCCCACAACAATGACATTCACTTCTCTTTGTGACATATCCCACATCAGTTGAAGCTGTCTCACAGCCCTGTTTTCACATTTAAGTTTCTTTTCAGGGAGAGAGGTTGAAGCAAAAATCCCTGCTTAAGGCTGAATTACACATTAACGAGAATCAAGCAAAGGGTGCATTCAGAGCTGAGAAGCAAATAATAATAATAATCATATAATAATTTAATAACCAGCACCAGGCACATCTGGGAAATAGAGGCAGGAGGTCGAGGTCAGCCTGGGCCACATGAGATTCTGAAAAAGGGAAAATGTATTTGTTAGCATATAAAAAATAGGTTTAACAATGACATTTTCTTTCTTTTTGTTTGATTTTCAAGACAGGGTTTCTCTCTAGCGTCTGCTGTCCTGGAACTCTCTGTAGACCAGGCTGGCCTTGAACTCACAGAGCGATGACATTTTCATAGTTACACATAATGTATTTTGATCCTATTCACTTCTAAAAAAAAAAACAAAAAAAAACAAAAAAAAAGAATGACAGATAATACTGTGATATAAGAATGCTTAGATTAATAGAAGTCAGGGTCATGGGTCGTCAGAATATTTTGGCTCTGAGATTTTCATTACACACATCTTTAACCAATTTGAGTTAACTTTGTGATTTATTTTCATATAAAATATCCCTAAGGGCTGCACTATCTTAAGATACAGCATATGACAGTCCTCTCAATAGGAAATAACCCTAAATTTACTCTTATATTCATCATTCATTTATTAGCCAGTTAATTTGGAAATCTCTCTCTTTCACTGGTGCCTAATTAAAATATATAATTAAAATGTTTAGGGCTTACTTCAGGGTCTCATAGTTTCACAAGAAGTTTCTATGCAAATGATTATAACCCAATGTGGAAACTGTTGGAAAACAAACACATAAATGTTTCCTGGGCCATCAGCATTCAGATTTACTATACAAATAGAGAAAGACTTTATCTTGTAAGTAATGTCTGTAACGAGAACTTTTGCTTAATAAATTATTTATGTTAGTAATGTATACAAATTTTGTTGTTTTTTGTCTTACAATTCTTAATATATTTCATATTAAAATATATGATGAATTTGAAATTTTTTACAATTTTAAAAAATTGATTAAATTATCTATTTACATCATTTACCCTTTCCCTTTTTCCTTTCAGCCTCTCCTATGTACCCCCTTTCTCTCTCAATTTCATTTTCTTTTTCTTCAGAAAGAATATATATGTGAATATGTACATTTCTACATATATAAATACAATCTATTCAACCTATACAATGGTATTTGTATGTTTGAGTTCAGTATTGACCACTTGGCATCAGATATCCAATTGTGTGTGGAGGGGAGCTGTAGTAAGGAGGAGCAGCGGGCTATGTCCCACTATCCAACTAGCTTATACCCCGAAATAACAACACACAAATTATATTCACTTAAGCACTGCCTGGCCCATTATATATAGCCTCTTTTTGGCTAATTTTTACATCTTGATTTAACCCATTTCTAACAATCTATGTAGAACCATGAGGTCATGGCTTACCCGGAAAGATTCAGCATGTCTGAACTGGCAGCTTCATGGCAGGCAGCTCTCTGTCTGCCTTCTTCCCAGCATCCTATTCTGTCTACTCTGCCCACCTAAGGGCTGCCCAATCAAAAGGCCAAGGCAGTCTCTTTATTCAACCAATGAAAACAATACACAAATAAAAAAAAAAAAACCTCCTACACCAGGGTGCTTTCCCCTAGGTAAAATTATTTTAGCCTAGGGTTGAGACTGCATATAATTCCTCCTTCTGACTTGATTTATCTATTGGTGTTGCTTTTGTTCTAGTCTTATTTACTGCTATATTGTTGAAATATCATGGGTGCAACTTCCCTATTGTGTCTCAGAGATATAGTCTCATGTTAGATCTCTTTGGGCTCTTAAAACTTTTCTATCTCTCTTCTATGGTCTTCCCAGAGCCTTAGGTGCAGGAATCATGTTGTAGACAAATGTGCTTCCTTTTTCATAATGTGTATTCTTTAAGAATTCATACAAGTGTGCATTGAATATGATGAGATGAGACGCACACCAACCATTCATCTCCCTCCATTTTGTATCACTGAGAATGTGTTAGGATGGTTGCATTTCCTTTCACAAATCCGGTGTATAACAATGTGCCTGAAGCTATGTTGCTGAAACAGCAGGCACAGAAATGCTTGGTGGGGATAACACACAAGCTTCAGGTATTTATTTAGCCACAGAAGGATGATTGTGACTGAACAATTTCACAAGCCAGAGATTGGGCTGGCTTCATTTAAAGACACTGCCATGTTCTGTATCTTAGAAGACAGCTCAGATCTATTGCACTTAAACGGATCATCCTTGGAAAATATTTTTTAAGCTTCAAATGACAGTGGAAAATGGGATGGTGCTTATTTGCTCATCAAATTGTGTAGGAACTTAGATGATATTTTGCAAGTAGGATGAGGTATTTAGAGTTCTATGAGATTTGGTGAGCAGGAATGAGAACTCCATAATCTAGTAGATCCTTCTTTCACCTTGGTTTCTTTCTTCTCCTCTTTCTTCATTTCTTCCTTCCTTCCTTCTTACTTGCGTCCCTTCATTTTCCTCCTCCTCCTTTTCTGTTTTTAAATAGGACAGGGTCTCATGTAGATTGACAGATCAGACTAGTCTCTTATGCATGACCTTGAATTCCTGATATTCCAGATTCTACTCAAGGAGTTTTGAGATGTAGATATGCACAATTTATACAGTCAATGCTGGGGTTGAAGCTAGTCCTTCCTGATTGCTATGTACGAGGGCTAGGTATGGGCACTATCAACTTAACTATAATCACTCTTCTTACTCTGACCCCTGAAATGCCCTAGATAACAGGTACAACTAAAACCCACATGCTAGCTCCAGAAAACCTGTAGATTCTGAGGTTTTTTCTAACACAATGTTACAAAAATTATACAACACATCATAAAACTAGTGCAATGTTTTACATTTTCCATATCCAGCTACTTATTATTAGTTATTTTAGGTTGGTTAATTCCTCTTATCTCGCACGTGTGTGTGTGTGTGTGTGTGTGTGTGTGTGTGTGTGTGTGTGTATGTGTGTACTGTAGTTCATGTGGCTGTGACTGTGCATTTGTAAAAGCATGAATGTGGTCAGAGAAAAACCTTTGGTATTGGTTCTCATCTTTTACTTTGTGATGTGATCACTTGCCATTCTTTGCTGAGTACACCAAGCCACCTGGCTTTCAAGTGTCTGGAGACTGTTCTGTTTTCTTTCCATGTTACTGTAGAAGTGCAATGATTATAGACATTAATTTAACATATCTGGCTTCCTATGGGTTCTAGGAATCTGAACTCAGGTCCTTATACTTATATAGCAAGTTATTTTTCCATTGAACCATATTCTTTTTTATTTATTTCATAATTATTGAAATAAATGTGCTTAAAAAAACTCCAACCTGCATATTACCAGCTAGATGTTAATATTTGTTAATAGTGTTTTATCACTTTGATGAACTTTTGACAAAAGATAAATTACATTTGATTTTCTCTAGCTGAGTGTTGATAGAATCATATTCTGAAACAGCAATTCCTCTTTACCTCCACCTCAGAGAGTCTAACTGGATCATTACCAGGCACATGCCACCACAGGATAATAATTATCTTGATTTTTTCTATAGTTTATAGTTGAGAACCTCATGAATTCAATAATGTACTCACTGAAGTATGAAGGTATTTGTGTAAAGCTGCCTTTATACAGCATATGTTAGAAATTTAACTGTGTGTACTATTTCTGAATACAAGTTTCTACCCATTTATTCCATGGCTTATTTATTGATTTCCCAGTCGATCAACAAATTAGTCCAGTCTTCTGTATGAGTTTCAGGCTAATGAGAGAAGGTTTCTTAAAATGAATGTACAACTTCTGAGAAAGGGCACCTAACGTTGACTTCTGACTTCCGCTGTATATGCCCAACACACATATTCACACAGACACACACACACACATAAACACACACACAGACACACACACACCTACGAACACACACACACACACACACACACACACACAGAGAGAGAGAGAGAGAGAGAGAGAGAGAGAGAGAGAGAGAGAGAGAAGGAAATCTGATACAATAGCTACAAATAAATGACATGCTTTCCTGTTATTTTTCACATTTACCAGTAATGTCACAGGTTTAGCACCTTTTATAGTCATTAGAATTTGGAGGTATCCATCTTTAATTTGACCACCACACTGGGGAGCAAGCCATTGCTTCTGCTGGTCAAAGATATGCCTCTATTGTCTCATAATGGTAAGTCTTTTAAAATGTTAAAAGTTTCAGTTAATAAACAATTACACAATTTCTTCCCTTCCTGTGGTGGTTTGAAAGAGAATAGTTTTCACAGGCTCCTTTGTTTTAATGTCTGGCCCCAGTTAGTGGAATTCTTTGGGAAGCAGTAGGAGGCCTTATTTATGGAGGTGTAACCCTATTTGAGGAGGTGTGGGGTTTTTTTAATGCAGTATGGCCATTACTGCAGGTGGTTTGTGATGTTTCCCAGGTAGTTTTCTCTCTTTCTGCCTCAAGCTTTTAGATTAGATATAACCTCACAGCTATTGGTAAATACAATTTCTGCCTCTATGTTGTAATGCACACTGCCATGATATTCATGAACTCTAACTCTTTGGAACCCAATTGAATGTTTTCTTTTATAAGTTGTTTTGGACAAAGAGAGAGAGAGAGAGAAAAAAAGAAAAAAACCAAAAACAAAAAAAGAAAGAAAAAAAATAAGTTTGCTTTGGTCATGGGGTTTTGTCCCCAATAGAAAAGTAACTAGTATTTTGACCATTACTCTTTGAAATCCCCTTCATAACCTCTTTATTCCTGTTCAAAATCATGCCAGTTTTTCTTTAATATTGTTAAATACATATTTACATATGTAAATACATATACAACTTGCAGAATACATTTATTGTTGGTTGTATGAATTTGATTTCAGGGCTGACCATTTCATTTTGGATAGACAATTTGGATTTTCAATCCTTGAAAAGACTAATTTTTGCTCTCCATTAGCTGCTTATTGGTTTTCATCTAGAGGCAAGGTCCTACAAGATTTCTTCCTTCTATATTAACATGAGTATTGGTGTTGTCATTGCTCTGGTCTTGTTTGGGAAATCAAGTATCATTTTTGTAGCTCCATGTCATTTCTATAAAACACAATCTCACAGGAGACTTCCTGATCCTCTGGCTTTTATAAGTCCTCACCCTCTGATCTCTTTGGTTCATATTTGGAATTATTCCCTGAGTGCTTGTGGTAGGGTGTATTGTGGATGTATCTGTTGGGGCTGGAATCACCATGAACAGATAGTCTGAAATTTTACCAGTGGTGGTTTCTGACTCTTGAAAAGAAAAGATTCTTTAAACAGGTGTGAACTCTTCACCTATATATGGAATAAGTATAAAAATTTATAATGCAGCAAAAAGCCATATTGGCCTAACAAAGTGGTAGCTGTGGGTGTTCCTCAAAGGTCTACGACTTCACTGGACATCAGTAGTTGTCCTGGTTACTAGTAGCAGATGTGATTATTCCTCCTGGTGTATAACACTCAAGTCTGATTAGACAACTTTTCATTACAAACAAAATATGACTGCCACTATTGCTATTGAACCTTTAGTATATTACTGCCATGCTGGTCATTGCTGTGGCTCATAAGTACCACTTCTGTGTTGGGCAATTTACTGCATTTCCCCCTTGACATCTTGCACAGCGTGTTCTGGTTCTGTGAAGGCTAGTCCTTAGGAAGGGGACATTAAGGCCATGTTCAGCTTGGCTCTTCTGAGACATGTATGCTTGAGTCTAAATAGAGACTTATCTTCAAGCTTTGAGAAGTAACCAAAGACAAGAGCACTTGTTTTGGTAGTCACTTCAACTCCTGTGACCAACAATTTAAAAAAAAATTCACATTCCTAATACATAACTTCCCAGTGATGTAACATACATACATTCATACATATATACATTCCCTTTTTCTTATTAAATACACATATAATTGTTATATATAATTATATGTATATTCTTTATGTGCAAATATGCTATATACATTATATATACAAGTAAATGTGAGATATGATACACATACACACATACACACTTACATATATTATATCTAACTTTAGGTAAGAGTAAACTAATATGATTCCCTAGGGTTTTGTCAAGCACCCTCAGTATTATTTATCCACTCTTGCTCCTTTTCTCTTATTGACTTCTTCCCTAATGAAAGCCCCAATATTTTCCTCATCACCCTTTTATAAAACATGTATCCTACTCTTCTTCCCTTTGAATCTCTTCCATATCACTTTTTACTTTTCTGGTTTCATTGGTTACTCCATGTTGCATAGTCACTTATGTGTATTTGGAGCTAGATACTGCAAATGAGAGAGAACATGTAGTGTTTGTCTTTCTGGACTACCTCACTCAATAATAGCATTTTCATGTGCTTGAAATGTCTATGAATTCTCAGTTTCTAATTGACATGTTTGTTCTGATTTCTTTTTTTCTTTTTCTTTCTTTTTTTTTTGTTATACAGTGTTAGGATCTCTTACATGCCAGGCCAGTGTTCAACATTGAATTACACCGGTAACTCAGGTTTGATTGGTTTTTATTATTGAAATAAAGCGATCCATAAGTAGAATCAATGGGTAAAAGATTTTACCAGCAACTTTGACAGTTTAATAGCTAGGTCTCTCATGACTCCCAGATGTTGTACTCTCATTCCTATATGTGTGTTTTGGCACAAGTACCTGCCAATATGCAAACAGGCACACAACTAAGAAAATATTAAATGTGGTAGCTCTTTTTCCTTTTTATTTTTTCTTTTTGGTTGTCCAAGACAGGGTATCTCTGTGTACCCTTGGCTGTCCTGGAATTTGCTCTGTAGACCAGGTTGGCATCAAACACAGAGATCTGTCTGCCTCTGCCTCCCGAGTACTGTGATTAAAGACCTGTACCACCACCTCCTGGCGAATATTTTCTTTTCTAGAAACTGTTCCATTTCGTAATTTTTATTTACTTTTTAATGATACACTAACACATTGAAGATGTAATTTTATTATAATCCTCTTGTTAAAGTTTTTCTCTTCTGTTTCATGTTCTGGAAATGCTATACTAAATTTGGTTTTAGAAACAATTTTAATCCTTCCTGAGAGATGCTTTGATGTCACAATGAGAGTAAAACTTGTTTGAGCACATATTTGATTTTTTGGAGTACTGGAAATATGTTGATTGGCTGCACTGATTTTACCCCTAGTCATGCCAGATGATTTGTAGGAATACAAAAGTGAACTTTGCCTCTGAAAATGACAGAAGGGCATTCCAGTTGTTTTGGTTGCTGTGATAATAAACTGACTGAAGCAAACTCTGAGAAGGACTTTATTTCATCTTGCAGGTTACAGGCTATCTCCTAGGGAAACCACCCAGGAACTTGAGGCAGGAGGATGTAGCACAAAGTGCCAAAGGAAAAGGCTTCTAGCTTGCCTTCTGGCTCGTTCAGCTGCTTTCTATTCCGTAGCCCAGGACCACCTGCCAATGGACAGCACTATCTACAGCGAGACTGACAATCCTCCATCAATTAGCAATGAAGAAAATGCGGCACAGACTTGACTACAAGCCAGCAACATCTAAGAAGTTCCTCATCCTTTTACACAGAGATATGTTCAGCCTTCATGTCTCATCACAGGAGCCTCCTTTTGTAGCAAGTATCAGAGAGATTCACAACTGGTCAAAATACAGAGAAAAGATGACAATGAGTGCAGAGAACCAAAAGGGATATCAGCAACACGACTATTACATCTTAGACTCAGGAACCATTACTGAAGATAAAGGAGAAAGATTCTAAGAGCCTGAAGCAATAGATACTATCTTCTATACAGGACAGAGATGTTGTTCCCAAGAACTGCTTAACAATGTGATTGCCTGCTCAAAACCTACAAGAACCACACCAGTTAACAAATGAATATGAATGGATTTTACATCATGCCTCCTATAGAAGAAAAGAGGCCGATAATAAATTATCAGTGGCAAACTCTTAGTCTAAAATGATCAGACCTAAACACAAATAAGGGTAACAATAATTGGACACAGTAAGTTGTGTGTGTGCATGGGTGTACATGTATGTGTATAATTAATTTAGAAAAGAAAAGTCCTGAACTAAAGAAATTGTAGTTGAGGGGACTCAAGAGGACTTATCAGAGAGAGGACAGCAAATGATGCAGATATAGGGTACTCATGTATGAAATCATTGAAACAAACAAACAAAAAAAGTTTTGTGTTTTTCTACAAACATTTACTGATATTTATTTGGACTTTTTTTCTTGACAAATCTGTTCTAATAAAATAGAAGAATAAAGAGAGGGAGGGAAAAAAAAGGATGAAAATAAGGAGAAATGAAAAAAAAGAATGTCAAATGTAAAATGAATTTAATCTTATCCTTTTTCTGTATAAAACCTGAGCTCTTAAACATCTTATTTATAGAAGACTGTTTTACTAAAGGGCAAATGTATGTGTTTATTACTAAAAAACATTTTGTACACAGTGTGGATTCACATGTGAGTGTTTTTGTATGTAGGTGCATGAATGTGTATACATGGTAAGAGATATAAAGAGCATCTTCAATGTACAAAATTCTTGATACAGAAATGAACACTAATTAATTCAGTTTCCTAAATGTTGTCAGTCAGTTTGATCTTTTCATCTACAGATTGGAGTTATTTCTTATGTCTGTGTGCCTATATATGGATGCCAAATGTCAGGATTAATCCTTAAGGTGCCCTTCATTTAATTTATTGAAACAGGGCCTCTTGATTGGCCTAGAACTTTTCAATTTCGGACTGACTAGTGAATTAAGTTCAGAGTTCCACCCCTCTTGCTTGCCAGTGATGAAATTACAAAAGCACACTATGAAATTACCATCCTTTCATGTGGGCTCTGGGGGCAAACAAAATGGTCATGCCTCCTCATCCCTGAGAGTCATTTCTGGGGGTATTCTGGCCAGCTTAAGAAACCAGATCAATCTCATTCTTATCTGGAAAGTATAGGGTATATATGCTCAATTTACAAAGAGGCTTCAATTTTCCACACTTAATTGTAACAGTGCAGCCCGAGGACATTTTCTGAGATGCCTATATCATGAGAAAGTGGGCACAGATGTAACTAGCAAAGTAACAAATTAGAACAGCTTTGTCAAAAAGAAAAGCTCAAACAAATAACTATCAGTAAATGTCTGTAGAAAAGACAAAATGTATTTCAATTTTAAACAAATAAAAAACCTGGAAACAAAATTAATATTCACAGAACAAAAAAATTTCAGCAACATGTGTATAAAGAACTCAATAGAATATTGAAAGAAGTGACTGCAAAACCATTAGATTAAAAAACCTTTCCTAGACAATTTTGTCATCAGACAAAAAAACGAGATGAGATGGATAATAATAAAAGAAAACTCATAGGAACAATTAGAAAGTTATAAAATGTTTCTAAGACTTACTTCACAATGATTGTGAAAAGAATTAGAAACAGAATAGTTAGAGAAATCAGAATGAAAATCCTTACCTGTAGAACCAGAGAGCCTAGGGTAAAAAGCTGATGGCATATTTCAGTATACAGAAGAATCTAAATTATTTGGGGGTGATGTCAAACATGTGAAACATGACAATGTAAAGACATACATTTCCAGGGATTGACGTAAATGGGCAGTAAGGGAATGAAGAAAGGACAGGCAGATAGACACATGGTTAAAGAGAGGCTGGCATCAGATGGAAAAAGCCCAGCACACTGGAAGCTCAGCATATTTATTGTACACAGTTAACAGAGAGGCAAAGTTACTACACACATCAGGTCAAAGGCAGAAAACTACATACAAATAAACAAGGCAAGGATACTATATATAACTTTGCATAGAAGCAGGTTTAGCTATTTCAGTGGTAGCAATCTCTCTCAAAGGGCAGTCTTTAGGAGGTAAACATCTGGAGGGAAAAATCTATAATAAACATTTTCTGCACATACTGTTATCAGCTGCACTCAGAACATGAGGAAGCCTTTGTTATCCCACTGCGCCTCACCCGGGGAAATCTTCACTATTCCTATGGGGTTAAGGTCCTTGATGTGACTGTTGATATGTCACTCAAAAATGTGGACTTTATTTGTTCCCTACATAATGCTTGCTTGTATACATTTTAAAGTTTATTTTTGATCAATTCATACATATGTACAGTAAAATACAGTCTTACTCCTTATAATTCATGCTGGGTACCACCCAACACATAATCTCCACCCTTTCCAATTTCATATTCTCTTCTTAAAATAACAAAAGCATATAAAGCCAAATTTTCAACCAATATGTTCATAGGTGTAAGATTATGCCCCAGAGCATCGGAAACCTACCACTGATCACATCCCAAAGAAGAATTATTCTCCTTCCCATAGTTCCTGTCAACTGCCAATAGTTTTGGGGGCCTCATGAATTCCTTTTTTATTCTTTATGGAATTTCATCTAACTCAATCTTGCCCAGTCTTTTTATGACATTTTTATATTTTTAAATTTCATTTTACATCTAACCACAGTTCTTTTCCCCTCCTATTGCACCCCCTTCCCTCCCCACAAGCTCATTCTACATTGACTTCTCTTCACGAGTAAGAGCTTTCATGGGGAATCTGCAAAGTCTAGTACATTAAAATGTGGCAGGACCAAGCCACTCCATGCATTAAGACTGAGCATGGCATCACGTCACAGGGAATGGCTCCAACAAGCTAGTTCATGCACCAACGGTCAATCCTGGTCCTACTACCTGGGGCCCCTTGATAGTCCAAGCTTTACCACTGTCTCCCACATATGGAGGGCCTAGTTCTGTCCAAATGGGGATCCAAAGGTGTTGGTCTAGAGTTCATGAGCTTCCCCGAGCTTGGTTCAGTTGTCTCTGTAGATCTCTATAATATGATCGATGTCCCTTGTTCATATATTCCCTCCTTACTCTCTTCAATTGGATTCTTGGAACTCAACTTGGTCCTGAGTTGTGGATCTCTGCATCAGTTCCACCAGTTACTGGATTTAGGCTCCATGATGATATTTGGAGTATTCACCAATCTGACTACAGGGGTAGGTCAGGTTGGGCAGGATATCAACTATTGCTAGGAGTCTTAGCTGGGGTCATCCTTGTTGATTGTTGGGAATTTCTAGAGACATTTGGTTGCTGGGAATCGAACTCAGGGTTCTAGGTCCTATAAAGTCTTAATGAGGTAGCCACAGCTGCTGTGAGGTCATGAGTACAATGGCCAATAGCATTTCACACCACTCCCTGTTCCTTCCTCTTATATTTTTCCCTTCTTCCATAATGATTTCATCGGCCTTGGCAGAGGTCTTGAGGACAATGTCCTTTTGACTGAGCACTCACAGTAACTAATTCTCAGCATGTGGACCAGTTTGAAATTTCTGGGCTAACAAAATGCAGGCAGCTGTGTATAAGTGACTCATTCTGGTGATGTAGTACTCCATAGAGTAGAGTAAAAGGACTGAGGGTTTGAGGTTAGCCCAGGCAATATAAGAATATTTGTTTCAAAAAGCCAACAAAACAATTAACTATAAAAGCAAATAACTCAAAGCTCTTCCTTTTTCCTTTTCTTCCTTCCTTCTTTCCTTCCTCTCTCTGTCTCTGTCTCTGTCTCTGTCTCTGTCTCTCTCTCTCTCTCTACCTACCTACCTACCTATATATCTAAACACAGATTCTCTCTATACAGTCCTTCTGACTTGGAACCCACAAAGGTCAACTTGCTTCTGCCTCCTGAATTCTGGGATTAAAGGCATGTGTACTCAAAATAAATTTAAAAGTGCTATCATGATAGCTTAAGAGTTATTTTATATAAACACAAAGAAAGAAATACTTTATAATTTTGATTGAAAAACTGCTAGCTAGAAACTTCTTCAAGATGAATTATTAATGAAATGGAAACGTATACTGAAGGGATTTTATAATTGAGTGTCTGAAAAATGTGACCTTTCCTGCCTTTTATTTTAGGGCTACAAGATAGTGTGTGCCATAGGAAAGAGAGACTAGACTCAGGAGAGAGAGAACACAGGTCTGCTGATTGCAAAGATACACGGAAAGCTTGCAAAGATACACGGAAAGCTGAATCTTAAATGATTCAAGGAAAAAGTGAAGTGACAGGTTTGCTTCACAATTAGACACTCATTTCATTTGAAATGTAGCCTTGGAATCCAAAAATGAGTTTCCCAGAAGACACTCCTGACATGGCTTCTGACATGTCACCAGCAGAATGGAATTATTAGCAAATATATTAGAAAACAAGATTAAAATCAAAACAAGCAACAGGAAATTATTTGTTTCAGAAAAATTTGTGATGGGAAGAAAAAAATGATTGGGTTGCCATGAGGTTCACCAAAGATTAGCTGCAATTTGTCACAGCAATGAAAAACTGATGATTAAATTAACCTGAATTGAATTTGTATGTTGAATATGTGATACAAAAATCTATTGGATTGAAGAAGGCAGGTCAATCTATTTTGGTTATAGTTCATTGTGAATAGTTTTTAGTTAATCCTCACAATGAAAATCAAGAAGTAGCTATGTATACCATGTGGTAGTAGCACATGCTTTAAATCCCAGGAATCAGGAGGCACAACCAGGTAGATCTCTGAATTCAAGGCTAGCCTGATCTACAAGGCTTAATTCAGGACAATCAAGGCTACACAGGTATCTATGTAAGCATATTAGCTACAAATGCCTAGTTAAAAAGAAGAGAACGAGATTTAAAGAAACACTTGATATGATCCAAAAAATATTTCATTAGTAAATAAAAAGATATATTCTGAGGCATGAGATTTATTTGACAATGAAAATATAGGATCTATCTTTAAAATGCTTATCTACAGTAAATTGATAGATGTGTATATATTTAACCTTAACTCTCTTCTACTGGGCAGGAAGGGGAAGGAGGGCAACAGAATCCCACACACTGGGTTTATAAACTATACAAGACAATTCTGCCTCTTTCTGTAATTAAAATATTGTTTGTAACAAACTCAAACAAATAAATAAGGAATAATCTGAGGGCAGTTTGCTTCCCTAAGGAACCACAGAAAACTCCTAGCCTTTATTCCTACAATGAATTTTCAAGAGTTCCATTGCTGGCCTGAAAAGTGCAGCCAGTTAGTTTTGAGGTACCAGATCTATTAGAGGTTCTGGCTTCTTGGATAAGTAGTTTTGATGTGTCCACATGCATTTCCTCCTTCTCTGTGTTCCCCCCCTCATTGTAGAACATGGTTTCATTTTATTCTGTGTACTCAAAATGGTTTAGCCTATACTATGTGCTTTTTCTGATGACAAGGTTTCTATAGTTCTTGTGGGAGATTGTTACTCCTCTTGAACAAGGTCTGAGAAGTAAAAGACCAGAGTAAAATTAACTATATATGCAAACCTGGTATTATACCATTGTACCCAGCAGATAAGAATGTGGCATTACTGATTTCTATATCCTAACATGACGTTGTGAGGAAGGGGTTAGATCTTGCTCTGTTTTCCCTAGGGAATGGATAAAGAAGCTGTAGAATTTGTGTTGGACAGCTCCTTTTACTTCTTATCCTTCTCGTCCTGTGGCTGGCAACCAGGATCCTTATCCTCTTGATGAGCATGGTAACAATCCTCTAACAGCTTGGCTCCAATCTTTCTAATATTAAATGTAGCTTTCATATTTCTATTAGAGATGGAATTCTGAGCCAATGATGAAATTAAGATTCTCTTTCTTCCTCTAAATCTTCCCTTCAATGACTGTGTGAAGTCCTCTTAATAAAGCCCAGTGTGTTTCAATGGTATGTTCTTTATTTCATGATTTTCTCTGCATCTCAGCCTGGTCTCCCCCCCCCCCCCCGTAAACTCCATATGTAATCTCCATATTCTGACTATAATACCTTCCAATAATGATATGCTGCTGCTCATTCCTCTGAAGTGTTGCCCACCCTCTACATCTTTCACAGTTGAAGGTTTCACCGCTTTATTCTGTTGAGAATATAACTGATTTAAGTGTGAGATTGCATTTTGAATAATCTATTTTTATTTCCAGTTTATGTTAACCTGTATCCTCCCTACATTTATTTTGTGATTCCCCTTTCTATTTGTCTCTCATTCTATTTCATCACTACTGACCTAAACCTAATGCTAGATTTGGTGACAGCGACTGTACTACTATGCTTTGACTGATACTCATAATAACTGACATCTAAACATACACACTACTAACATTGCTCATTCAGTCTCCAAACCTATTGAAGTTAAGCAATTGTCTTAAGTTGGGCATTACTGTGCTTTTGTAGTGAGTCTACTTACTAGATGGGATTGCTTCTTCAGACACTATTGCCCTCTCGGAGTGGTGCTGCAGGTGCTGTGGTAACATAAGCAGGGTTTACCGTCCACCCTGTAGCCACAGTCAAATGGAGACAAATATATCTCCCTCTGCTATTACTTAGTTTCATATTGGCATTGCAAATATTTACAATGAAATAATGCAGAACTAAAAAAATCCAATTGACAATTTAATCATAGATGCTAATTCCCTAATGCAGGATCACAAGAAATGAGAAATATAAACATAATATTACTACTTCAAAAATTACTAATTCTATAGAAATAAACTCTTACTGGGCAGTGGTGGCCACACCTTTCATCCCAGCACTCAGGAGTCAGAGGCAGGCAGATCTCTGAGAGTTTGACGTCAGTCTGGTCTATAGAATGAGTTTCAGGACTGACTCCATAGCTACTGAGAAACCCTGTTTCAAGAAAGAAATAGACTCTTCAATGAAATTAAAATTGAGAACTGTAAATAAAGAAATTCAAAAGAATAATTAAAGAATGTTAGAATATTCCACGAACACATTTCAGAACAATACAAAGATCAAACAAAGTAGTGGAGATATAAAGAAGCTATTTCTGCTAGTTCTATGTCAACTTGACACACACTGCAATCATTTCAGTATGGAAGGATGTCAATTGAGAAGTGCATCCACAAGTTTAACCTGTGGGCAATAACTCACTCTGGGAGGTATCATACCTGGAATGGTGATCCAAAGTGCTACAACAAAGCAGGTTAAACAAGACATGTGAATCATGGCAGTGATCAGTGATCCACCACAGCCTTTGCATTAGCTTCTGCATCCAGACCGCTGCTTGAGGTCCTGTCAAATCTTCCTTAGAAATGGAGAATGACCCAAGGGTTGTAAAATTGAAATATTTTCTTTCCTCCCCAAGCTGCTTTTGGTATGGTATTTTATCACAACACTATAAACCCTAAGTTAATAAGGATAGAAAATAGAAATCCTGAAAGGAATCAAACTGAAATTTTGGAATTTAAGAAATAGGTCAGTTTGCCAAAGGAAAGGTTCACTAGAAATCTTCATCAATAAAATAGACTAAATGAAAGATAGAATATCAAAGTTTGAAGATAAGGGGGTTAATTGGGACCAGACAATAAAGTAAACATAAAAATAGGAAAGTATAACATAATATAAATCTACAGGCAACTAAGAAAAGACAAAACCTATAAAACATGGGCATAGAAATGGTATCAAGTTCAAACTAACATAATAAAACCACATTTACAAGAATCACAATGAATAATATGTGAATATAGGAGACATTTTAAATTTATATAGCATTACATTAATGTTATATATACACCCAAAAATATATCAGTTGTTAAATATTTTAGATGTTATTCATATTTCTACCCATCTTTAATTATTACTAATTTTCATTTTTGCTCAAAAATGAAAAGAAATTTTTGAATTCCCATTTTTGTTTTTACTAAATTTTGAAAAAGTGATTTTTGCTGTCTGGTGAGGGAAAATTGTCTATAATCTGTGAATCATATTTTAAGTAAATATTGATTGACCAGGCAGGAAGTATAGGCGGGAAAACCAGACAGGAAGTAGAGGTGATGCAATGAGAACAGGAGAATTCTGGGAAGCAAGAAGTTCCCTCCGCCATTCCTGCCCAGACCACTGAAGAAGCAACATGTGAGCTGACAGCTGAAAAAGGTACCAAGCCATATGGCTAACATAGATCAGAATAATGGGTTAATATAAACTACAAAAGTTAACAAGAAGCCTGAGCTAATGGGCCAATCAGTTTATAATCTTATGGAGTCCTGTGTGTGACTTTCTTTGTGGCTTGCTGGTTGTGGGATACTGGGTGGGACAGATACCCCAACAAGCCGGCCCCCATGCTACAGCTGTCTTATTCTAACAAATTGATATGATTTGGATAAAATGCAACAAACATTAACATTTTAAAATTACTCTGTTATTAAATCTTTTAGAATTCTTAAAAATAAATATGAAACCATTAGTCATATGGATAAGATATGCATAGAAAACATGATAAGGTATTAGTTACCTTTAATTATTGGTTGTTATGGCAATTCTTGTTTGTAAACTTTATATCAGGAATTAACTGAAACCCAAATGCCTGGACACAACATAGAGACTTTTTTTAAATTAAATCATTTAAATTAGAAAGACCAATTTCTAATCCAGACCTTTGAGGTGGGAAGATACACCTTTAACCTAAGACACAACTTCTGCTGCCAGGCTATATAGGACATAAAAGAGGAGATTAGGTCTCTTTGCCTACTTTCCTTCACTCTTACTGGCTAATCCATTTGTTCACTGACATTAGAACCTAGTTCTACAGAGTTCTAATGTATATTGAAGACTAGCTGAGACATACAGCCTCATGAACAGAACAACTATTTGATTCTTGGGCCTTTCTTTCACGGGCATCATTTTAAAGCAGGTAGAAAACAGACTGTAAGTCTTGGTAATAAAATATGATTTATTATATTATATATATTCATTCAATAATTTCTGTTTCTCTAGAGAATTCTGACTAATATATTAGTCAATATTAAATATGTCTGTTTTGTAAAAATTATAATTGTTATTATTTGACAATCATCAATAACCAGAATCAATGTAGCAAATAATATAGGCTTCCTAAGAGTGTCAAAATAAGAAAGTATTTCATCAACTATTTCTAGATAAAATGAAGCCACAGCACTATAGTTCTGATCAGCAATATTAATATACATAGAAAATTTTCCTTTAAATCTGTAAAATTTTATTAAAATTTATGAACTCTTCAAATCCTTCCATTGTATGTGAGGAGAGGGCCACCAGAAAAGCTGTGATACCTTAAGATCCTTTCCCAAAGAACTGCCAGAGCTTGTGTCTGCAAAACAGCTCCAGAAATTAGTGCAAAGTATGAAAGAAGCCAGCCTTTTAACAGCACCTTTGAGAGATAAATGTATAACAGGAAAGCAATCAGGTTTCCAGATAATTAAGCAGAACTTACAAATAAAAGAAAGAAAGAAAGAATGGAAGATGGAAGAAAAACAGAAAAAAAGAAAGAGATAAAGCTTTTCCTAGGTAAATTTCTTTCCGGTTGTAAAGAGGATGGATTCATTGAGTGGTGATTGGACAAATAAAGCATATCAGAGGTTGAGATTTCAGGGAGGCTTGGAGTTGATGCCATGTATTCCTCTTGGCAGCTGCATAAGCTCAGATACAACACATATTCACACACAGAGAGTAGACTAAAAAATATAAATACTTTCAAGGCTTTATTAAGATAGATATGAATATGGATAAGCTTCTATAATTTATTGTCCTTTTTCTTATTACAAATAAACTGAAGACTTAGGAACTATTTTGTCTGAATTGTTCCTTAAATAAAGAAAAGGAGCACATAGACAAGGGCACCATTCACATACCTGATAGATACACGTCAGCTGAAACGGGATATAGTGAAAAGTATTTAGTGCATTCTCTAGTCACTCTGGAGTCCAGCTGCTTGCTGTTCTGCTCACAGGAAAGCCACTAAATTTAATCATGTCTAATAATATCAGAAAAGTCACTACATTGAAATCCCTCTAAGTCTGCAATTTTTACATCAATGAGTTCAATTAAACCTGAAACAAACATATTGAAAATAAAAACTATATCTTTGCAGAGCATGTATAAGCTTTTGACCATTCTTACATGAACTATATGATGTTCCAACTATTTGTATAAAATTTACAAAGTATTAAGTATTGGAAAGAACCAGAAAATGAAATAAATCACATAAGAGAATATGTGTGGAGAGTATGAGCATATTAGTATGTCATTTTTCTGCAAGGCATTCTTGGATTTTGTTATCCACAGTGGGCCTTGGATCCAGATTACATGGCAGGGTCAGAGACAGAAAAATTATTTTGCTTGGAATGCCTATGCACTTAATTTGAGATTGTATATTATACATTGACATGTGTAAACCATAAAAATCATATGTATAACGTTTTAGTGATTCTTCCCCTAAGAAATAAATAAGAAAAAGTGACTTCATTTAAATGTCTGTGTTCTGGTCTTTCCTAAAACAATTTTTGTTATTATTTTGTTCTATTTCAGTCTTAAATGCTTGGTTTATTATCTTGATTACTTACTATAACAAACCACTTGAACATAATAGAGATTCTCTCAATTAAAGTCAGCCTCTGAGAATCTCTGTACCTGATTAGCTGATGGTAATTTAAGTGTGGGTAGCACATTGTTCTGGCTGAGATTCTGAACTGTATAATTGGAGAAAGGAGCCTAAAAGTATACATTCATGATTCTCCTGGTTGCGGACACACTGCTATAAGAACATTTTTTTAATTTATGCATTTATTTATTTATTAAAAATTTCTACCTCCTCCTCACCTCCCATTTCCCTCCCACTCCCTTCCTTCCTCTCCCCCTCCCTCTCCAGTCCTAAGAACAGTCAGGGTACCCTGCCCCATTAGAAGTCCAAGGTCCTCCCCGCTCCATCCAGGTCTATAAAGGTGAGCATCCAAACAAACCAGGCTCCCACAAAAGTCAGTCCATGCAGTAGAATCAAAACCCAGTGCCATTGTCCTTGCTTCTCAGTCAGTCCTCATTGGCAGACACATTCAGAGAGTCCGGTTTGATCACATGCTCCATTATTCCCAGTCCAGCTGGCCTTGGTGAGCTCCCATTAGATCAGCCCCACCATCTCAGTGGGTGGGCGCACCCCTCACGATCCTGACTTCCTTGCTCATGTTCTCCCTCCTTCTGCTCCTCATGTAGACTTTGGGAGCTCAGTTGAGTGCTCCAATGTGGGTCTCTGTCTCTATCTCCATCCATCGCCAGATGAAGGTTCTATGGTGATACGCAAGATATTCATCAGTGTGGCTATGGGACTGTTGGCTTCCTTGGCACGATGTCCCTTGAACTATAAGTCCAAATAAACTTTTTTTTTCAAGTTGTTTCATCACAACCTTTTTTATATCAACAAGAAAGGAACTAAATTACCATGTATGCTTTTAATCCTGTGTGTGTATGTGACAAAAGTAATCATTATCCTAGGACTAATAATTCATAATAACTCTTCATCAATGATAAGAGAAACGTTGAAAGACACAGGTGCATTATCTTTTATAATGCTAAGAATGTTATTGAATACAATTCTGACTCTAGTTTAACTTCACCCATCATTATTGTGATCTTGCTGAGTTACACTTATAATTGTTCTGTAGCTGGAGAGGAATAAGATTTAATAAGTTGGCATTTTACCCCTCTCAACACAGAGCTTAAAGATAATCCCAGGAGACATCCTAAGTATGAAATATCACATTTGTATTTGCTCTTGAAGATGTAAGTACATTACTAATTTTACTTACATAAAGTAGATATGTTTTGAAGAAAACATATTTCCCATTAGTCATTTAATATATACATGGCTTCTCTTGGGAGCCAGAAATATTTCCATCCTTTGCCTTCTGAAATTTCCTTAGTGGTAGTTATTTGTTTACATTTCTTACTTTTTTTATATGAAAAGAGAAACATGTGGTGGAGTTACTGACTCAAAGTGTGTGCCTTCCTATCCTTAAATTTACTACTAATAAGTATTATTTTAAACTTATTATTTTATGTTTAGTGCATCAGCATAATATTTTGGCATCTTTAGCAATTCATAAATAAAATTATGTCTCTATGTATATACACATATGCACATGTCTGTATAATTATTTGCACACAGGAAATGAGATAAATATATGCATGTGCATGTAGGAAAACATAAATATATTTTCCTTCTCATAGAGGACTTATAACTGAAAACTGTGAATATTATATGGTTTTTAAGCCATTTCAAACTCAGATATTTTGGTCTGGATATGTGTGTGATGTTGGCATTTAACCCAGAACTTTTCACATGTCAGAAAAGTGTGCCACTACTGAGCTATGTCTCAGTCTTGTTTTTGTTTTTGTTCTCTCCCTCGGGGCCTATGTGGATATATTTGACAAGAGGTTGGTTACCACATGTAAGGAGTGTCTGTCCCACCAGTCAGCTACTAAATAATGACAAGGAGATTCTATAAAATATAAAAACTTCTAACTTAGTCTTGTCTCAACTAACTTTTATAACATAAATTTACCCATTTATATTTATCTACTTTCTGCCATGTGGCACTACCTCTCCTCCATCTCGCACTTCCTGTATCCTCCACATCTGGCTGACAACTCCATCTTTCTTCTTCCAAGAGTCCACTCTGTCCCCAGGAGGCCTGCCTAACTTCTTCCTTTCTAATCATTGGCCATTCAGCTCTTTATTCAAAAGTCAGAAAGTGTCTAGTTTAGACACACATTCACAGTGTAAAGAAATATTCTGCAACATATCTGTCTTGATTTCTCAGTCTGAGTGTCTTTCTGTTGATGTGATACAACACTCTGATCAAAAGCAACCTGAGAGAGGAAAAGGTACATGGCTTACAAACCTAGATGGCAATCATGTAAGTCAGTTCTTATAGGTCCCTGTCCTCCCTTGCTCCCTGGGTTGCAAATCAAGGACTGTTTTGGCAAACCAGCCTAGCTTTCTGTTAACTTCTCTGCTCTATTCTACCAACCTGGTGGATTAGCATAGAGTCTTGTTTCGTCTTTGGTATAGTAATTTCACCTGCAAAGGAGAGTTTTCCCTTTTCTGTCTATCACAGCTCCCAGTCCGGTACCCCCTGCCTGGGAAGAACCTGCCACACGGTGCCAGTTCCCCCAACCCCCTCTGGCTGGGAGGGATTTCCGTTACTGGGGAAAAAAGTATATTAACCTGGCGAAAGCTAAATACATTTGGCATTCACCTCTTGGCAAATGACCTGAACTCTCTATGTGTGTGTGTGTGTCTTGTGTTTAACCCCTAGGCCCTTGCCCAAGCTCGTGGTGGTATGGAGACACGGTTCATACCAGGAGGGTGGTGATGCAGACCTCGGGTGAATCCCACAAGTTCTATTACTAAGAGAAGCAAGGCATGAATTCAAACAAAAGTTTGTAGCAGAAATCATAGAGGAACACTGTCTGCTGGTTCAGTCATGGCTTACTCTTCCCCAAGATTGTGCTTAGTTAGTTTTCTTAAACAGACCAAGTTCACTTACCTAGCTGGGGTGCTGCCCACAGCGGGGATGTCACTCCTACATCACTTAAAATTCAAGACAATTCCACAATGTCATACCCACAGGTCAATCTTATTAAAACTATTCTACATTCTAGCTTCTTTCAATATGACTGTATACAGTATTAAATGGACAATTAGTATTAACTAGGATAATACCTACAGTGTATCTATATTTTTCCTCTAGACTTAAAGAAACTTATTTATGCATCCAGTCTTTATTAGGAATAGTTGATAATGGAGAAATAGAAATGGAGAAAGTATCAGTTTAAAACACCCATAATCCATTCAATTTCCCCTGTGAGATGGGACTCTCCACTTATTTGGTGTGACATTTACTCTATGTAGTTCAACTTAGGACATTTACCAAATGTGGTTGCTTCCTTGGCATTCTCTCTTAGAGAATGATTCTTAACACTCAAGAAATAAATGAAACAAGAGCCATGATCAAACAGATTCAGAATAAATTTCAGTTCCTAAAATTTATAAGACTCATGGAGTTCCTCCCTGAGATTATATAAGCACTAAATATTCTCTGAGGAAAGGAGACACTGATTGATGGAGCTATCTCTTGGATGCCCGCAAGTACTTCAAAGAGCTTCAGGGATGTAGTTCCTCCCGTCTTGGAGGGGGCTTACCAATGATGCCACTGCCTATGATTCATCCATAGTCCTGTATACAATGCTTTACTTACACTCTGCAAGAACTCATTGGTTTTATAAGATGAGCTTTTGTGGAATTGCAACTTGATTTGTTGTCTTTGACCTACCTTGAATGAATATTGCTTGTTTAAATCCCTGCTGGAAAAAAAAGTTGACCCATTAAGTCTCCCTGTTCCTTCCTCATACCCAAGTCAGTGATTTCTAGCCACTGTTCTAAGATTAAGCACACTAGAAGAGTAATGTTGTGCCTATGTTTTAAATTTTGTGTCAGGTTCCCACATTTTCATGGGACCACTGAAGTTCTCTGCTGACTTTTTTCACTGTTTACTTTTCATGCATTTTTGTTTAGATGTGAAATTCTCTTTACAGATCTGTGTATGAACACTTGATTCCCAGCTGGTTGCACTTTAGAAGCCATTATGAAACTCTAGGAGTCATTGTAGAAAGACCATGACAATTTTGTTTGACCATACTGCCTGTTCCTTCTGCTTTTTGACTGCTGCTGCACTGTGATTAGCAGGCCTGTTACACCTACCAACTTGACTTACATGGGAGAATGTGTGTCCAAACTGTAAACCAAAGTAAACCCCTTCTTCTCTGAAGTTTTTTTTGGAGGGAGGGGGGCTCTTCAGGTATTTCATTGCAGCAATCTAATGCATGGGTGAAATTCTTCAACCAAGGCCAATCATTATATTTTCCCTCATGATTTTAGAACTGCAATATTTGTAAACCCTTGGAAAAAGAGGGTAGGGAATTCTAGCTCTCAGGATCTCTCTGGGTAAAAGAACTGAATAAGATAAGGGAAGAATAACTCAGACTTAGATCCAGCAAGTAAGTTGAGGTTGCTGTGTTCTTGTTTTCTCATATTTTATCTTAAAATACACTTACTCTATTCTTCACAAATCTACAAATATCAATTCTTTGCAGACCTGACATACTGAAATGCTAACATTCTGAAATAAATACTCATTCATGAGCTTCCATTATATTATGATTTCATGATGTGGGTCTAGATCCCAACACCCAGTAACTCCACTTGACTTGGGCAGAATCTAAAATAATTCATTTTTTAGTGTGTCATTTTTAGTAAATTATGTCTCATTGTCTTAAAGGCTGATCTACTGGTCATGAAAGTAGCACTTGCACTATCCTTAGGGAGTTGGATCAGACTAGGTTCGTGTGATTATGAAGATAAAAAACTTTATATGGTGCATAGAGTTCTAGAGACCCATGGGAGAACCAAATACTGGCATTACTTTCTGGGCCGAACCACCGGGACCTGTCTCTATGGAGTAAGGTTGGACATGAACAAAGTCAATCTATATGCAACATTTAGTGGCATGCAGTCTCTGAGAGAAAGGAGGCATTTCTCTGCTCTCTTCCTGGCTCTATTTTTGGAGGCCTTGATGGTCAGAGGTTGCAGTCTATCATGATCTGGAAGTACTCTTCAAAGCAGGAGACCATGAGGGACTTCCGCCCCAGTGAGACTTCCTGAACTCTATCTGCCCTCATCTGTAGAATGCCACTAGGCCTGGAGAACTGAGCTTATCTGAAAGCTGTCTCTCAGTTTGGATGTCTGATTTATCTCTAGTGTTATATTTCACCCAGTTTCCACTACCTTTCCCCTTCTGCACATATGGTAACTAAGACCTGTGCTAAGAGCTTTGCTATAGGATCCTCCAACAGCATAGGAAATTGTATGATAGGAGTGTATCACTTAATGCAAATTATGGCTTGTCTCTTGGCTCGCCCATCTTATATATTTCTTAATGTCTGGAATAAAAGTGATTCACTGAAGTCATCACCCAGAGGGCTATCTCTGTGATAGCCATGAGTCATATGAACCCTGTTCCCTGGTTCTGCTCCCTCCATGCTCCTATGCCAGTGGCTGGTGATGCTGAGGGAAAGAGAAGCACAGGTTCCTCTAGAGACTTGATGAATAAGAATTGTGTATATGCATCTCCTTATACCACTTCTGGCATGTGAACTATTCTGTGTATCCTGAAAGAAATACTTTATGGTCAAAAGACCTGGTGTCTAATATGAAGGAGAATGTTTTAGATTGACTCCCATGAGGAGTCAACAAAGTCTGATCCATTAAATTGGAACAGGACCTACTCCTTTACCCCTGCATTAGGGCTGAGCATGGCATCTCATCGTAGGGAATGGGCTCTAACAACCTACCTCATACACCAAGGATAGTTTCTTGTCCTACTGCTAGGGACCCCTCAGATAGCCCAAGCTTTAGCACTGTTTCCAAAATATTCAAGACCTAGTTTGGTCCCATGGTGGCTTCACAGCTGTTGTTCTGGAGTTTGTGAGTTTCCATAAACTTGGTTCAGCTGTCTCTGTAGATTTTTGTCCAGAAATTATACCAAAGTTTATAAAGGCAGAATCCAAGGATAACTATTTTTAAAATTCCTTATGTGATTCTAAACACAGGAAAAAATGGACAGCTGGATTAAAGAATTTGAGGTATTTGTGGTTATAGGTGGCAATACCATGAGAATATAGAGAAAATATGTCTTGAGAGTTGTCTTCCTATTATCTCAAATGGGTATTCATTTGGAATAAGGTCTTTGGACATGATGGTGGAATAACAGTCCATCTAACAAAACACTTCAATGTATGGAATTGCTCTGTCTTTAACATTGCATTTTTGTTTAACAAGTTTCCATATATGATGTTTACACTGAAGACTACAAAGAAGTTAAGACAAGCTTATTTACATCATTCTCACCAGTCAGAAACAGAGTCATATGAGGTTGAAGACAAGGTAGTGGTTAGTTTCTCTTTATAGCTAATATCATGGCACAGAAGTACTTAGTATTTTTTTGAAGTAATTTTATTAAATTATAAAAGTTTCCATTTCCGCCCCACCTCCCAACACCCTCCCACTCCCCCCACTCCCTCTCCTCCTCCCTCTTCGTCCCTAGGGGCAGACAGGGTTTCCTGCCCTGTGGGAAGTTTAAGCTCCTCCCCCTCCCTCCAGGTCCAGGAAGGTGAGAATCCAAACAGACTGGATCCCCAAAATCCAGTATATGCAGAGGAAACAAGTCCCAGTGTCATTGTCAATGGCTTTTCAGAAAGACTCCGGGCTAGCCACATTCAGAGAATCCGGCCACATTCAGAGAATCTGGTTGGATCACGTGCTCGTTCAGTCCCAGTCCAACTGGCATTGGTAAGCTCTCATTAGATCCGTCCCCTTGTATCAGTGGGTGATAGCATCCCTCGCAGTCCTTATTTCTTTTTTCATTTTCTTCGTTTTCTTCGTCCTTCTGCTCCTCATTTGGACCTTGGGGGGCTCAGTCCGGTGCTCCAATGTGGGTCTCCATCTGTATCGTCATCCATCTCCAGATGAAGGATCTATGGTGATAAGCAAAATATTCATCAGTATGGTTATGGGCCAAGGCCGGTTCAGGCACCCTCTCCTCTGTCCCGAGAACAATCTGGGGATCTCTCCTTGGACCTGGGATCCCATATATAATCAAGTCTCCTGTAATCCCAAAAATGACTCCCTTAGTTGAACTATATTCTTCCCTGATCCCATATTCATCCTTCCTCCCTCCCCCACATCCCGGTCCGCCAAGCTTTGCCCATTCCTCCCCTACTCCCTTCTTTCTAACCGTCTCCCCTTCCAACAACCCTCCCACCCCCCCCCCCATGCACCCGAGGTTACCTGGGACTCTTGTCTATTTCCGACCTCCTGGCGGATAGCTAAATAATCTTCATCAGGTTCATCTTCTTATTTAGCTTCTATAGGATCATGAATAACAGGCTCAAAGACCTTTAATTATGGTTAGAATCCACTTATGAGTGAATATATACCGTGTTCCTCTTTTTGGGTCTGGCTTACCTCACTCAGTAAAGCGTTTTCTATGTCCATCCATTTGCATGCAAAATTCAAGATGTCATTGTTTTTTACCGCTGAGTAAAACTCTAATGTGTATATGTTCCACACCTTTTTTAACCATTCTTCTATTGAGGGGCACCTAGGCTGTTTCCAGGTTCTGGCTATTACAAATAGTGCTGCTATGAACATAGTTGAACAAATGCTTTTGCAGTATGTTAGGGAATCTCTAGGGTATATTCCCAAGAGTGGAATTGCTGGGTCCTGAGGAAGGTTGACTCCCAGTTTCCTGAGAAACCGCCACACTGATTTCCACAGTGGCTGCACAAGTTTACATTCCCACCAACAATGGATGAGTGTTCCCCTCATTCCACATCCTCTCCATCATAGGCTATCAGTGGTGTATTTGAGTTTGGCTATTCTGACAGGTGTAAGATGATATCTCAAAGTTGTTTTGATTTGCATTTCCCTGATCACTAAGGAGGTTGAGCATGACTTTAAGTGCCTTTTGGCCATTTGAATTTCATCTGTTGTGAATTCTCTGTTCGGATCAGTACCCCATTTTTTAATTGGGTTAATTAGGGTTTTAGTGTCTAGTTTCTTGAGTTCTTTGTATATTTTGGAGATCAGACCTTGGTCTGATGAGGGGTTTGTGAAGATGTTCTCCCAGTCGGAAGGTAGCCTTTTTGTCTTACTGACAGTGTCCTTTGCTTTACAGAAGCTTCTCAGTTTCAGTAGGTCCCATTTATTCATTGTTTCTCTTATTGTCTGCACTCTTGGGGTTCTGCTTAGGAAGTGCTTATATCTTGTAGACTATTTCCCACTTTCTCTTCTATCAGGTTCAAAGTGGTCGGATTAATGTTGATGTCTTTAATCCATTTGGACCTGAGTTTTGTGCTTGGTGATAGATATGGATCTATTTTCATTTTTCTACAGGTTGACATCCAGTTATGCCAGCACCATTTGTTAAAGATGCTATCCTTCTTCCAGTGTATACCTTTAGCTCCCTTGTCAAAAATCAGGTGTTCATAAGTTTGTGGGTTAATATCCGGGTCTTCTATTCGATTTCATAGGTCGACTTCTCTGTTGTTATGCCAATACCAAGATGTTTTCAACACTGTTGCTCTGTGATCGAGTTTGAAGTCAGGGATGGTAATGCCTCCAGAAGTTCCTTTATTGTATAAGATTGTTTTGGCTATCCTGGGTTTTTTGTTTTGCCATATAAACTTGATTATTGTTCTCTCAAGGTCTGTGAAGAAGTTTGATGGGATTGTGATGGGGATTGCATTGAATCTATAGATTGCTTTTGGTAGAATTGCCATTTTTACTATGTTGATTCTCCCAATCCAAGAGCAGGGGAGGTCTTTCCATTTCCTGGTAACCTCCTCAATTTCTTTCTTCAAAGACTTAAAGTTTTTGTCAAATAGGTCTTTCACTTCCTTGGTTAGAGTTACCCCAAGATATTTTATGCTATTTGTGGCTATCATGAAAGGTGATGGTTCTCTGATTTCCCTCTCTGCTTCTTTGTCCTTTGTGTATAGGAGGGCAACCAATTTTTGGGAGTTGATCTTGTATCCTGCCACATTACTAAAGGTGTTTATCAACTGTAGGAGTTCTTTGGTAGAGTTTTTGGGGTCGCTTATGTACACTATCATATCGTCTGCAAATAACGAAAGTTTAACTTCATCCTTTCCAATTCGAATCCCCTTGATTCCCTTATGTTGTCTTATTGCTATTGCTAGAACTTCAAGCACTATATTGAAGAGGTATGGAGAGAGTGGACAGCCTTGTCGTGTTCCTGATTTTAGTGGAAAGGCTTTGAGTTTCTCTCCGTTCAATTTGATGGTAGCTGTCGGTTTGCTATATATTGCTTTTATTATATTCAGGTATGATACTCGTAAACCTAATCTCTCCAACACCCTTATCATAAAGGGGTGGTGAATTTTGTCAAATGCTTCCTCAGCATCCAATGAAATGATCATATGGCTTTTTTCTTTCAGTTTATTTATATGATGGATTACATTGATAGATTTGCGTATGTTTAACCAACCCTGCATCTCTGGGATGAAGCCCACTTGATCATAATGGATGAATTTTCTAATGTATTCTTGGATTCGGCTTGCCAGTATTTTATTGTGTATTTTTGCGTCAATGTTCATGAGTGAAATTGGTCTGTAATTCTCTTTCTTGGTTGTGTCTTTGTGTGGTTTTGGTATCAGGGTAACTGTAGCTTCATAAAAAGAGTTTGGCAATGACTCTTCTGTTTCTATATTGTGAAATACATTAAGGAGTATAGGTATTAGCTCTTCCTGGAAGTTCTGGTAGAATTCTGCATTGAAACCATCTGGTCCAGGACTTTTTTTGGTAGGGAGATTTTTGATAACAGCTTCTGACTGACAGGTCTATTTAAATTGTTCAGCTGGTCTTGGTTCAACTTTGGTATATGGTACTTATCTAAAAAAATGTCCATTTCTTTTACATTTTCCAACTTTGTGGCATATAAATTTTCGTAGTAAGATCTAATGATCCTCTGAATTTCCTCTATGTCTGTGGTTATGTCCCCCTTTTCATTTCTGACCTTAATAATTTGCATGTTTTCTCTCTGCCGTTTGATTAGTTTGGATAAAGGTTTGTCAATCTTGTTGATTTTCTCCAAGAAGCAGCTTTTTGATTCAGTGATTTTTTGGATTGTTTTCTGTGTTTCTATTTTGTTGATTTCAGCCCTCAGTTTGATTATTTCCAGTCTTCTAGACCTCCTGGGTGTATCAGCTTCTTTTTTTTCTAGAGCTTTCAAGTGTGCTGTTAAGTCTCCAATGTGTGCTTTCTCCGTTTTCTTTAATTGGGCACTTAGTGCTATGAACTTTCCTCTTAGCACTGCTTTCATAGTGTCCCATAGGTTTGAGTATGTTGTGTCTTTATTTTCATTAAATTCAAGGAAGACTTCAATTTCTTTCTTTATTTCTTCCTTGACCCAGGGGTGATTCAGTAGTTGACTGTTCAACTTCCGTGAATTTGTTGGCATCCTGGGGGTAGCACTGTTGTTGAATTCTAACTTTAATCCATATTGGTCTGATAAGACACGGGTGGTTACTAATATTTTTTTGTATCTGTGGAAGTTTGCTTTGTTACCGAGTATGTGGTCAATTTTCGAGAAGGTTCCATGAGCTGCAGAGAAGAAGGTATATTCTTTCCTATTTGGGTGGAATGTTCTATAGATGTCTGTTAAGTTCATTTGATTTAATACCTCTAATAATTCTCTTAATTCTCTGCTGGGTTTCTGTCTGATTGACCTGTCCATTGGAGAGAGAGGAGTGTTGAAGTCTCCTACTATTAGTGTCTGTGGGTTGATGACTGCCTTGAGTTCTAGAAGTGTTTCTTTTACATAAGTAGGAGACTTTATATTAGGGGCATAGATATTCAGGATTGAGACTTCCTCCTGGTGAATTGTTCCTGTTATGAGTATAAAATGTCCGTCTCCATCTCTTCTGGTTGATTTTAGTTTGAAGTCAATTTTGTTGGAAATTAGAATGGCTACACCTGCTTGTTTCTTAGGTCCGTTTGCTTGAAAAACCTTTTCCCAACCCTTTACTCTGAGTAGATGTCTGTCTTTGTGGTTGAGGTGTGTTTCTTGTAAACAGCAGAATGTTGGATCCTGTTTTCGTATCCAATCTCTTAGTCTGTGCCTTTTTATAGGTGAATTGAGTCCATTAATATTAAGTGATATTAATGACCAGTGGTTGTTGACTCCGGTTATTATAATTTTTTGTTTGTTTGTTTAATAGAGTTTGGATGTGTCCTTTCTTTGAGTTAAGCTCATGAAGGGTCGCTAGATGTCTGAGTTATTTTAGGCAGTGTTGGCGATGTTGAATTCCTTGGATTGCGATTTTCCTTCTATTACTTTCTGTAAGGCTGGGTTTGTGGCTACGAATTGTTTAAATTTGTTCTTATCCTGGAATATTTTGTTTTCCCCATTGACAGTGAATGATAGCTTGGCTGGGTATAGTAGTCTGGGTTTGCATCCATGGTCTCTTAATTTCTGCAGTACCTCTATCCAGGACCTTCTGGCTTTCACGGTTTCCATAGAGAAGTCTGGTGTAAGTCTGATTGGTTTACCTTTATAAGTTACTTGACCTTTTTCCTTTGCAGCTCTTAGTATTCTTTCTTTAATCTGTATGTTTTGTGTTTTGATTATTATATGGCGAGGGGATGTTTTTTTTTTTTTGATCAAGTCTATTCAGTGTTCTGTATGCTTCTTGAACCTTCATAGGAATATCATTCTTTAAGTTGGGAAAGTTTTCTTCTATAATTTTGTTGAATATATTTTCTGGGCCTTTGATCTGCAGTTCTTCTCCTTCTTCAATCCCTATTATTCTTAGATTTGGTTTTTTTATTGTGTCCCAGATTTCTTGAATGTTTTGTGATGAGAATTTGTTGGATTTGCTGATTTCTTTGATCTGAGCATTTATTTTCTCTATGGTATCTTCAGACTCTGAGATTCGTTCTTCCATCTCTTGTATCCTATTTTTATGCTTGATTCTGTAGTCTCTGTTCGTTTACCTATATTTTCCATATCCAGCCGGCCCTCATTTTGTGTTTTCTTCATTGCCTCCATTTCAGTTTTCAATTCTTGAACTGTTTCCATTACCTGTTTGATTGTTTTTTCTTGGTTTCCCAGTGTATCATTCATGGATTTACTCATTTCTTCAAACTTTTTGTTATATTTCTCATCCATTTCTTTACTCATTTCTTCAATCCTTTTGTTGTACTTCTCATCCAGTTCTTTAAGGGAATTATTCATATCCTGTTTAAGGGACTCTATTGCTTTCATCATGGCATTTTTTTCCAATTCTTCTGAATTAAGAGGTTCAAGTCCTTCTATTGTAGGGTCGTTGGGATCTGGTGATTTCATGTTGTTTTTTAGATTGTTGGAGGAGTTCTTGCCTTGGCGTCTGCCCATCTTTTCCTTCAACTGCTCTGTGTTGGATCTTCTGGTACCAGGTCAGGTTCCCTTGTTGAGCAGGGACTTCACTGACAGAATGTCTACCTTTCTTCAGGCAGTCTATTGAAACACAGGCACTCCCTCGTGCCGGGTTGCACTCACAGCCCTGTCCCAGCACGCAAGGGAGCAGCTGTGGGGAGATCTTGTGGCCCCAGGGCGAGGGAAGAAAGAGAGGGAGGTGTACCTGGATGAGGGCTGGGATGGGATTCGGGAGAGCTCAGCAGGGTATAGTCACCACTGCAGGGCAACCAGAAAGTCGAGGGGGGTGGGGAAAGTCTGAATTCCTCCTAACCGAAGCCCTCGGGCCAGGAGCAACTCACCCCTCCTCCAATGGATGTCTGCTAGAAGATCACTGTCTCTTGCTGGCCAGGAATGTGGCTGAGGTGATTCAGGGCCTGCCTGTCAGAGCACAGGAACTGCCCCTGCCCAGCTGAGCTCACAGCCCAGGCTCAGAGTCAGAAGTACTTAGTAGTAATTCTGAATATTAACAGTCACAGAAAGAAAGATGAATGTCATCAATTATTTCCCAACGTTTTAAGACAGTAAAACGTAAGTCTAAAAGCAATGGAGGAGGCACGTTGATGGCTTGCAGCACAATTGTGTGGATCTGTTTGAATCTCCAGCAGTCATACAGAGGAAGATGTGATAGTGTATCTGCATCCCTCATGCTTACATTGAGGTGGAAAAGTTCACAGCTGGTAAGCTTAGCTTACACAGTGCTGAGCAAAAAAACACTTTGTCTCTAAGATGGAAAGGGAGGACTAATATCCAAGGCTGTCCCTGAATCTCCACACATGCACCAAGATATGTGCAAAGCTCACTTGCATACATAAATGCACAAATATGTATCAAACACACAATGATTAAAACATAAAATAAAATCACACTGAAAATTGAAATTTTTGCCCAGCACTGTGTGTGTGTGTGTGTGTGTGTGTGTGTAAGAGCATTTTCTTCAACTGTGTCACTGTTCCTAGACTGTTGTGATTGTGGATGGCAAGGAATTGATCTCTATTCTCAGTGTTTGGACAAAACATTCTTACTTCCAGTAGCACAGTGCTATGTTTCATCCTAGGTGGCTGCCAACTGATTCCTCAAAGATTTCTTGCCATCCCTTCCCACATTTGAAACATCTGATAGAAAACTATATGTCTAAGTAGAACTACACTTCTGACACAGTCCTTGATACGGAACCTGTAACACAGCGGTTGGTGTTTGGGCTGTAATTCAATGATTATATACTATTTTTCTAAGAATAATGTTGTATATGTTCAATTAGACAATCTGTCTTTTCAGTGATTTTCAACATCTTATTAAACCCTTCAATGCTATTAAATATTTACTTGCTTGATAGACAGGGAAAGAAAACTATTGGTCAGGAACTGTGGGACCCTAATTGAGTCATCAAATATCCATAAAATCTTGGTCTATGAGATGCCAAAGGCAATACTGAATAAATAGCAGAGATGCAGATTACATAACCCATGCTAATGAAACTGAATCAAAATGTTTAAAGGGTGGGTTCAGCTTGTTCTTTGTAGCATAGCACAATTGAACATATTGAAGAATGAAAAAAAAGTAGTGATTTATTAGAAGCTGTTATTGGACATTTATCAAGAAAGATCTAATATTATGCATGTTTTCCCAAAATTTATTATTTAATATCCACTGTGCTCTTAAATTAGGCACCTTTTTGTGTTTTCTATGTGTGTTGTACTTGTGTATGCATATATATGGATGTGTTTTCAAAGAAATATGCATGTGTATGCACATATATATGCACATATATGTGGAGGTTAGAGGTAGACATTAGATTTCTTCCTTGATTATGCCCCATGATTTTTATTTCTTACACAAGGTCTCTCACTAAATCTTGAACTCACTGATTCAGCTTGTCTGGTTGACCAGCACTCAGTGATTTAACAACTCTGCATCACTAGCGCTGAAATTACAGGTATACATGACTGTCTGCGGCTATTCACATTACCTCTTGGATTCCAAAGATACGTTTTAATGCTTGTGTGGCAGGCTCTTTGCAAACTGGGTCAACTTCACTGTCACTATATAAGTTTCTAATACAATGAAATTGATAAAATGAGATTTTTTGTGAATTGAATTAACTGTCCAAAGCATGATAGTATCCTACATGTCTCAGATTAAGTTCATGATGTTAAACCTTTCTCTCCATGACTTGTAAAGATTTGGTCTGTCTTTTTCTATTTTTGTAGAAGCATTAAGGAGCTGTTAGAGTTCTCAGGGCTTAGTGTGGTACTCAGAGAGATGAGTGATTTCTTTCTTGGTGCTTACTTGGTAAGATTTTAGTTGACATTCTTGCTGTCATTGTCTTCATTGTCATAATCATCATCATTATTATACTCACTGTCTTCTGAGAAAATATACTTCCTAGTTACCTCATAAGCTTGCACTTCTCTGCTCAGTCTACTGATTTACTCCTGTTTTCCACAAGCTAAGGATTATTCTTAAATTCTTCCACCCCAGTTTTTCTACTTTGTAACTCATTTCCACATAAGTAAAAAATGGCATCTCTTACTTAATTCCTGGGCCATATCAGGGTAAGATGGAGGAAGTGAGAGAAATAGTACCTTTTCTTTTGTGTTCCATGGAGGAGTTACATAGGACTGAGCTTGTGATGATGTCCTTCAGGCATTTGTTTGTCAGGAATGAGAGAATTGTTAGCCAGTGAGAGAGGGGGCTTTTTAAAGCAGCAGCAGGAGATGCTTCCCTCACTTTTCTCTGCTGAGTAGTGATCAGAATCTCCTGTCCAAGCTGCCCTCCCAAGGGGAGCCCATGAACCTACAGAATTTTGACTCTGATCTTTAATTGCACACATAGACTTTCATGTCTGGATTCTAAACAAAAGTCATACAAGTTTTTAGTGAATGTCACAAACTGTTCTAAATTCTGAAGAGGAGAAGGAATCAACATGACAGTTGAAGAAATGACAGCTGCTCTGTACGTGTTTTGTCCTTTCTCTTTACAGTCACACTTGAAACTTGTTTTACTTTCTTTTGTCACATGTGGCTGGGTGCTTATGGCAGTTACATGGCTGTCCTTCCTATTTGCTGCTGCCCCAGCCAGAACAGAGTGAGGATGAAGGAAAGATGAAGGTACTATCATCTGGGGACACACTTCTGCAGAAGCGCTGGTAAACGCTGTGCAACAGGCATAGAGAAAGACCCTTAATTCAGTAGGATCATTGTCTCTGTCCACTCCCAGAATCTCTCCTGCCTCTACCTTTTGACTTTCCTTGTGTATGTTTGCACATGCTTATATGCCTTACACTTGCACACATTTCTACACAGAAGCCAGAGAAGAACCTCGGTTGCCATTGTCATTTCTTAGACGTCATCCATCTTGCTTTGTTGAGAAAGTGTCTCTCCTTGTAATGTATGTTTAGGTGATTGGGCATCAAATCCCAGGAAATCCATGTTTACATCTTGTAAGTCATGGGATTTCAAGCATGCATCACCATACTCAACTTCTCCACTCATTTTTATTAACTCTTTGAAAATACCATATGATGTATTTTGATCATATTTACTCCTAACCTGCTTTTCATAACTTCTTCCACATTTATCCCTAACTTCATATCTACCCAAGCTTCTTTTTTTTTAAAAAAATAGCTAATTAAGTTCAGTTTGGTCTGTTTGTGAACTCTTAGGGATGAGGTTATTCAGTAGATTGTGACCAAACTACCAGGAGGCACACCGTTGAAGAAAATTGACTCTTCCTCCCTAAAAAGTCATATTTTTGGACATTGCTCCCAGATAGAAGTGGGCACTCGAGAACCTCTTTCCTCCATTCCATGTTAGAATGTTGACTGACTTGAACTTGTGCATGTCTTGTGCAGACGTTGACAGTTTTCATGAGTGCAGAAATCCAGCTATCTCCACAAGACACTATTGTTCTCCAGTCCTCCCTATGTTCTGTCTCTAAGAGTTTTCCCACTCCTTCTTGAACTGTGCTCTGTGAGACTTTAGAGAAGATATATAATATGGTTGTATCTAGATGCACCATATATGACTGAGCACATCATTGACTTTTATTCTCTCTACTCTGACCAGTTCTTAAGTTTGTGTATGAACCACCATCTTTTGTACAAAGAAACTTCTCTGAAAATGTTTATGTACTGATTTTTAACTTGGATTCTGAGGGGTTGAATTCAAGTCATTATACTTGTATAATCAGTGCTAAAACTAGCAGCCTGGATTTTTTTCTATCTTCTCATACATAAATTATTTGTGGTTGTGTTGTTTCAGATTTCTTTCTCATCTGTTTGTCATTTTTATACAGAAAAGCTACTGTTATTTTTAGTTAATCTTGTAATAAATCAATCCAATTTTCTGAAGCTACTATGCTGAAGATGTTCATCAACTGTAGGAGTACCTTGGTAGTATTTCAGGGATCATTTATGCATACTCTCAAATCATCTGAAAATAACAATACTTTGATATCTCTTTCCAATTTGTATACCTTTGTATACCTTGGGTTGTTTTATGGCTCAAACAAGAAATTTAGTACAATATTGAATAGATATAGAGAAAGAAGACAGTCTTGGTTTGTTCATGATTTTGGTATAATTGTTTTGAGTATCTCTATTAAATTTGCTTTTGGCTATAAGATTGCTGTAAATTTCCTTTACTATGCTTAAGTATGTCCCTTGTATCCTCAATCTCTCCATAAAGAGCTATTGAATTTTTTCAAAGGCTTTTTTAGTATCTAATGAAATTATCATGTTTATTTTTTTTATTTCGGTTTGTTTATATGGTGGGTTACATTTACAGATTTTCATATGTCGAACCATCCTTGCATTTCTGGGATGAAGGCTACTTAATCATTGTTGATAATCTTTTTGATGTATTCTTGTATTAAATTTGTGAATATTTTATTGAGTATTTTTATATCAATGAATTTGGCAATATTCCTTCTGGTAATATTTAGTGGAATAAACTGAGGAATACTGACATCATTTCTTCTTTGAAAATCTGATAGAATTCTAAATTGTCTGGGACCTAGCCTTTTTTTAATTGGGAGACATTTAGTGACTATTTCTATTTCTTTAGGTGATATATGTCTATTTAAATTTCATATTTCATCTTGATTTAATCTTTTTTTGACATTTCCATTTTATTTTTTATTTTTATTCTTTTTTAATTTACTTATTCATTTATTTTTAAAATTTTCCACTTCCTCCCCTCCTCCCAATACCCTCCCATTCCCCCGACTCCCTCTCCTCCTCCCTCTCCAGCCCTAAGAGCAGTCAGAGTTTCCTGCCCTGTGGGAAGTTCAAGTTCCTCCCCACTCCCTCCAGGTCTAGGAAGATGAGCATCCAAACAGACTAGGATCCCAAAAGCCAGTACATGCAGACGAAACAAGACCCAGTGCCATTGTCAATGGCTTCTCAGGCAGCCCCCATGTCAGCCACATTCAGAGAATCCGGTTTGATCACAAGCTCTTTCAGTCCCAGTCCAGCTGGCCTTGGTGAGCTCTCATTAGATCAGTCCCCTTGTATCAGTGGGTGAACACACCCCTCGCAGTCCTGCCTTCCTTTTTCATCTTCTCCCTCCTTCTGCTCCTTATTTGGGCTTTGGGGGCTCAGTCTGGTGCTCCAATGTGGGTCTCCATCTCTATCTCCATTCATCGTTGGATGAAGGTTTCCTCTGATTCTGCCTTCCTTGCTCACGTTCTCCCTCCTTCTGCTTCTCATTTGGACCTAAGAAGTTAAGTCCAGTGTTCCAATGTGTGTCTCTGTCTCTATTTCCATCAATTGCCAGATGAAGGTTCTATGGTGATATGCAAAATAATCATTAGTATGGTTATGGGCCAAGACCTGTTCAGGCACCCTCTCCTCTGCTGCCCAGGGAACAATCTGGGGACCTCTCCTTGGGCCTAGGAACCCCTCCAGAATCAAGTCTCTTGCAAACCCTAAAATGGCTCCCTTAGTTGAGATATATACCTCCCTGCTCCCATATCTATCCTTCCTTTCTTCCCCCATCCCATTCCCCCAAGCCCTCCCCAATCCTCCCCCTCTCCCTTCTCTCTAACCATCTCCCCTTACTTCCACCCCCAACCCCCCGTGCACCCAAGTTTGTCTGGCAATCTTTTCTACTTCCAATATCCAGGAGGGATCATGAATTATAGGCTCAAAGTCCTATAATTCTATCTAGATTTAATCTTGATAAGTGATATTCATCAAGAACATTGCCAATGTCTTTTAGAATTTCCAATTTTGTAGAGTACAGGGGTTTTTTTTAGCATAATGTTTTTATTGAGTATTTGGGAATTTCACATAATGTACCCTGAGTATACTCACTTCTCAGTTCTCCCATGTTCACCTCTCTATCCTTATCTTGCTCTCATCCCAGAAAAAAGGAAAGAAGAAAAAAGAAAAAAAATACCTAGTCAATATTATGTTACCAATATACTCATGGGAGTATGGTCCAATACCCATTATCCAGGCACTTACAATCTTGAATCTTCCCCTCTCATCCAATGCCCAGAAGAAGCCATCAGCTTTGAAAAACTATATTTCAGCATTCCTATTCCATTTTTTATGAGTTCTCTTCAATGGCTTCCTGTCAAGACTGTTTCCTTTGGTGGGGATCATAGTGGCCTTCACTAGTTTTCATTCTAAACTGTGAGTCTGTAGACACTAATTCCCTTGCTAGTTTTCTTGCCTTTTACAATCAGCAGTTTCATGGTTCATGAACTGCCACATGGTTTCTGATGTCAACACAGACAATAGATATCCACATAAACTTTAGAGTCAGCATGGAACCTGGACCTCAGCATGGCTTCCTATGACAGTAGACATGATGGAGATAACTATGACCCTCAGATGCAGTGTAGACCACGAACACCATCATGTTCATTGATGGCAGCATAGTTCATGAACATCAACAAGGTAATGGCATAAACTATTGGTATCAGCATGACTGCAGGAGGCAACAAAGATCAAGGGCATTCACATGAACCTCAAAGTTAACATGGTCAATGCATATCAACATGGACTTTTGTGGGAATACATACCATGGATATCCACCCGGCTTGAAATAAGCACAGAACACGAACCTCATCATAGAGCTTGGCTGTAGCACATACCATGGACATCAACACAACCCTCAGTTGTCTGGATGACCTGTCCATTGCCAAGAGTGAAATATTGAAATCTCAAAATATTAATGTGTGAGAAGCCATGTCTGATTTAAACTTTAGTGAAATTTCTTTTACGGATATGAGTTAAGGATTGGAATTTAATCTTGGTGGATATTTAATTGATGACTATGAAGAATTTCTCCTATCTCTTTTGATGAAATTGGGTTTGACATCTATCTTGTTAGATAATAGAATGACTAGATCAACTTTTTTTTAACTCTTTACTATGAGATAATGTCTATCTTTGATGTTGAGGTATGCTTCATATAAGCAGTAGAGTGATGGATTCTATTTTCAAGTCCATTCTGTTTACCTGAATCATTTCATTGGAAATTGAGTTCATTGGTATTGAGAAATATTTATGACCCATGGTTGTCAATTCACATTGGTTTTTGTTGTTGTTGGTGGTGGTGGTGGTAGTGGTGTTGTGTGTATGTAAGGTTCTATTGTTTTAAATTTGCTGATATTGGAGTATTAGTTTACTATATTTTCATGGATTTATTTAACCTCCTAAGGTTAGAATTGTCTTTCTAGTATTTTCTGTAGGATTGATTTTGTTAATAGGCATTGTTTGAATTTGACTTTATCATAGAACATCTTGTTTTCTCCATATGTATTTGATTGAAAGTTTTTCTGGGCATAATATTTTGAATTGATATCTGTGTTCTCTTAGAGTCTGCAGGACAGTTGTATAGGTCTTCGTGGAATTTAGAGTCTCCCATGAGAAGTTACATATAATTCTAATAGGTTTACCTTTATATGTTACTTGCTATTTTTTGTTTTCAGTTTTTAATTTTCTTGCCTTGTTCTGTTTATCTAGTGCTTTTATTATTATGTGACAAGGGAATTTTGTTTTCTGGTCCATAATATTTGATGTTCTTTGTGATTCTTGCCCTTTTATAGAAATCTTTTTTTTAGTTTAAGAGAATTTTCTTCTAGTATCTGGTTGAGAGTATTTTCTGGGCCTTGATTTGGGATTCTTCACCAACTCCTATTCTTATTTTTCTTTGTTTCAGTCATCTCACAGTGTCTAAAATTTTCTGGATGATTTGTTTTAGGAAAATTTTAGATTCAATATGTTTTGACCCAATGAATCTTTATTCTATTGTGTCTTCAACACCTAAGATTTTCTCATCCATCTCTTGTGTTCTGTTAGTGGTGCTTATACCTGTTGTTCCTGTTTGGTTACCAAGGTTTTCCATTTCCAGAATTTTCTCAGCTTTTTTTTTTTTTTCTGTGTTACTTCTATTTCCATTTCCATGTCTGGAACGAGTTTATTTCCTTCAAATGTTTTCTTTTTTTGTTTTGTTTTGTTTTGATTTGTTTGTTTGTTTTTCTTGGCTTTCATTAATGGATTTTTTTATTTCCTCCATTTTTTTATTTGTTTTTTCCATGATTTCTTCATGGGATTTATCTTCTTCCCATTTAAGGGCCACTATCATCTCTATAATGTTGGTTTGAATTTTTTTTCTTGTGCTTCAGCTGTCTTGGAATTTTCAGGGCTTGCTGTAGTGTGATAGCTGATCTTTGGTGGGAACATATTGACATGACTATTGTTAATGGTGTTTTTATGCTGGTATCTAGGCATTTGCATTTGAGCTGATAATGGTTCTGGGTTCTAATTTTTGAGTTTGCATTTGTTGGTTGGTTGTTTTCTTCCTTGGTTTCTGTTTCCTCTTTGTTGTTCCAGTCTTTGTAGCCTGGAGTCCTGGAATCTGGTATTGCCTCCAGTTGAGTAGGAACATCTGAGTCGGGTATTAGACATCTGGTGGTTAGCCCTGTCTTCGGTTTAACAGGGCATCTCTGCCCAAGTTGAGAACTGCGTTTATCACTGGTGTGGTCTGTTCTTCTGTGTGGCATGACCTGTACCTTTTCTTCTGACTGGTGTGGCCTACATCTGAACTCCCCCTTTTTTATGTCATTATTTACTTTTACTGTTTGAGAATTTCCTGCCTGAATTTAATGCCAAATGTTACTCTAATATCATATGCTCTTTTAATTAAGGTCACTTAGTTAACTTAGTGCTTAATTCAGCCAAGAAATAGGGCAGAATGTATATATACATATTTCCACAAGTGCATTTTTTCAGTTTGAGCATTTTTCATTTTGTTTGTGTATGCACGTGAGCACAAGTGTGTGTGTGTGTGTGTGTGTGTGTGTGTGTGTGTGTGTGTTTACCTATGCTTGTGTGTGTAGATCAGAGACAAACTTCAGATGTTTTTCTCTTAGTCTTTACATTTTTTTTTTGAAGTGGGTCCCTCACTGAACTTAGTTCACTAATTTCTGGTGCCAGCAAGCCCCAGAAATCTACCTGTCCTTCCCTTTCAATAGTAGGATCACATTTGTCTATCATGCTAAATTTTATATGCATCCTGAAAGCCTGAACTCTGTGACTCTTGCCTGTACAGCAAGTACTTCACCCAGTAATTCATCTGCATCTAATACAAGTTTGTTCTTCTGATTGATTGTGTACTCTCAAGCGATGGGGAACCTCCATTAGCCACTGACCTTTGGGAGGCTGGACCAGATAGTCATAATTACCTTCCTCTTATGATCTAGTCAAGCTGTTTATAATACAAGTCTTAGACTTATTAGGATAAAATGATTGCTAAAACATTTAGCATATGCTTCTTCCTTAATATTGTTTATTCTGGTTGTAATTCTAATTTTTATACTTAATATTTATTCTTAGTATATATAGTTTTATGCTGGTTTTAAAACTCTCTTATTTAGAAAAGAGGGAGATGATGGGAAACCTCCTACCAACGGCTTTTGGTAGGAGGGAAACCTCCTACCAACTGGACCAGGTTGGGGCATGACTTTTGGATTCCCAAAAAGCCACCTTTCTGCCCAGCTCTCCCCTTTCTTCCCGTGCTCCTTACCTTGAGGTTGGATCTCCATTCCTGCTCTGTGAGTTTTCCCCTTTAATTAAAAAAACCTAGAATAGACCATTTTTGAGTCAGCTTGGGATTATTTGACTCACGTTTTCCTCACACCATTTTATGCATTCAGCTTCGCTCCAGGCTATGAATTGTTTTCCAATGTCACTTGTGAAATTCTCTTGCATTACTTTTACCACTGCCATTGTTCCATGGAAAAACTCAGGACACTAGGAAAATCAAAGTTGCTTTATGCCCTTAGGGCCACATATAACTAATTTAAAAAAATGATTTATTTTATTTTGTATATTTTGGTACCTGTTTGTTATTGTGCACATACATACTGTACAAAGCAGTTCAGAAAAGATGGTCAGACACTTTAGAACTGGAATTAACAGACAGTTGTGAAGTATTCATTGTATAGGGAACTAAGTCCATTTCTTCTGTGAGGGTATTAAGTGGTCTTTATAATTACTATTATTGAAAAACATTCTTATAATATTTTTCAATTCTCTGTTCTGTACTAGTCTATTTTCTATGTGTTTTTCCTATCATCCTATAAGCAATATAACTTAAAAACTTAAAAGCTTACTCTTAATAGTTGGCACTTCTTTTCTCTTGTTCTCATGTATACTTCCTCTTAGTTTCCAAAAGTATTGGCACATCTATTAGAAATGAGGGCATCACAGGTTTCTTTGATTCTGTTTCACTAACTGTTCCTAGACTGCTCCCATTAACTCCTGATATCATCTACCTATTAGCATTTCTCCCAGAATCTTGTGGTTAAAATCGTTAGAATTATTCTCTCCAGAATAGTTGTGCAAATATATAATACCATGTACTACTATGACTCTTTCTGTCTAGTCACAGCGTATATAGAAAGGCAGTATCTTAATAAAAAAAAAAAGCCTGAATTCATGGTCACACTTGAAACATCAGAGGCTTTAGAGCCTGGATTAGATTCATGGTATATTTTTAACAACATTCCCTCTGGCTCACCCAGAAAAGTGTCATCAGGAGGAAGCTTTCCTTTTGTAACAGCCATTTCATCCATAGCTCTAAGTAAAACCAGAAGGAGGCAGCTATACGATTTATATAAAGAAATCAAGGAGAGCAGGTAGCACATATGCGCCTGGGGCTCATGTCCAGAATAATGTAGCAACCTATCCATTGGCCTTGCCAAAAGTGGATCAGATTCTTTAGGGCCTTGACACAAGGAGAACCTATTCCTGCTGTTTTCAGGCCTCGTGCCCTGAAGAAGCCACACGGCTTCTGGCAGTGGTCCTTAAATTCAACCACAGACACTACATTTTTGTCGCTATTACACTAGTATATCTTGAAGACAGGGTACAGCATATCATGCAGGCAAATAGACCACAGATGTTGTAGCTGTGTTAGTATTTATCTTTCTTCTATGGTATCATGAGAGTTCCTTCCAGTACTGTGTACAACAAGTCAGTAGAAGTAAAACCTCTAAGTAGGTTCCAAATTGACTTCTTCACGATCATTGAGACATATAGGCATTGTCTTAAGCAATAGAACCTCCATAAATTTCTGAAGTGTAACAAACACCCTTGGGAATAGCTGAAATGTTAGGGGATTTCCTTGGTGCCCCATAGACTCAATCAAACATAACCTATTCCTAACAGTAGAAGGCTTACTTTATGATGTAACTACTCGGGACACTGTCTCCACCATTGTTTGGTGAAATCATATAGATTTCTTTTTATCTAGATATAAATATTTGCATATATAAGTTATTCATATATGTACATATTGAAATCTCTACAGTAGTATGTTTTCATATGACTCAAATGACTTTTAGTGTTAGTTATCTTTCTATATCCCTGTTCTTACACTTCCCCTCCTTCCCCCTCCTCATTTATTTTGCCAACACCAGTCTTACCCTATTTCTTCATTGCATATATTCTATTTCCTCCTACTGGAGAGACCCTCTCATGCCTTCTAGTCCCTTACAAGGTACATAATCTTCATGATTATTCTCACTGTAGAATGCAAATTCAAGGCTTAAAAGTTAACACTCACATCTGAAAGAAACCATACAATTTTTTTTTAGTGGTATGGGTTACCTCACTCAGGATGGGTTTTTCTAGCTCTATCCATTTATTTGAAATATTCATAAATTTCTTTTAACAAAGGAATGGTTTTTTTCCATTATATACAACTACCACATTTTTATTATACACTCATCAGTTGATGAGCAGCTTTGTTATGTCTAATTTCTGGTTTTTATGAATAGAACAGCAATAAACACAGTAGAACAAATATCATTGCAGTAGGATATAGAGATGTTTGGATATACATACACAAGAGTGGTATATACCAGTGTACCTTGAGGCAGATCTATTCCTATCTTCCTAGGAACAACCACACTGCTTTCTGCTGTAGTTATACACATTTATACCATCAACGGAGGAGTTTTCCCCTTACCCCACATCCTCCCCAGCATGAGCTCAGTTACTCTACTGCTACTGGTCATTGTTAATTGTGTAACATGATTTTGATGCCTATGATGACTAAAGATGATGAACATTTCTTTATTTGTTTCTCATTCATGTGTTTCATCTTTTGATAGTTTTTTTAGTAACTTTGTGCTCCATTAAAAATGATAAATTTTATCATGTCCAGCTTTCTTAGTACTCTATACATTTTAGATATTAGTCCTCTATTAGATATGCAGTTGGTAAGTTTCCCACTCTATAGTTATAATTTTGCCCAAATTATGGTGTCCTTTGTGATACAAAATTTTTTCAGTTTTATGAGGTCCCATTGATTAGTTTCTGTTCTTGGTGCCAGTGATATTAGTGTTCTGTTCAAAATGTCTTTTCTTCTGCCAATGAATACCAAAATCTGTTCCCTACGTTTTTCTTTATCAAATGCAGGGCACATGGTCTTATGCTAAAGTCCTTAATCCACTTGGAATCAAGTTTTGTTCGGTGTTGCGGGAGTATCTTCCGCTACCTCAGCCAATAGTCACTGAAGCACGAGCCCACAGTGCGGCGGGGAGTGCCTTCCACTCTGTCAGCCAATAGCCGCTGAAATATCAGCCCACTGGGGCGTAGTATATTTCTCTTTTAAAAAGAGCCACAGATCCCGGATCAGGCCCTCTTGGTTCCGCCGCTTGGTCCCGGCTCCTGTTCCCGACTCCTGCCCCAGCAACTAGGCTCCCTTCCTGATGGTTTATGGTGTATGTAAATTTTACCCCTCAAAATAAATAACCCCTTAAAACATAACTGGTGTGGGATTGATTCGCCATTATTTGGCGCCCAACATGGATAACTGAATCCACAGAAAGCTTGAGAAAGCTTGGGAAAGAATAGAGTAAAGCATGTTTTGTTGGTAGCAGCAATTTCTCAGGTCTGCTCTGTTTGCTAGAGGCAAGCAAGCACTCTCATCTAAGGGAGGCTTCCTGACTCAGCATCAGCTGCAAAACCTTGCAGCTCTTTTAAAAGGTCCTGTTACAAAACACTTAAATGGTGTTGATGAAAAGCTGAATACATGCTTTTCGGTTTTCAGCCATAGCAGGAAAAAAGCTGCGCTGTTTTAAAATGCTGGCTTTCTGGGCTGTCCTGACAGAGCAAACTCTGACGCTTTCAGGCAGGCAGTCCGACTAAGTGTGGTCTGTGAGCAGAATGGTGCAGTTTGCTTGCTGGCAAGGACCTTGAAACGCCATAGAGTTGTGGCAGTGAACACAGCTCTGGCTGGTATCTCAGCCATGATGCTGGAGAGCTAAAGAATGGGCTGGATCTAGCCTTCAAAGCCACAGCTCTCCATATTGCTTAGTAAATTTAATGCTCATGTGGTCAGAAAAAGAGAGATATACAGTGAGGAGAGATTCAAAGAGGAAGAAAACCTCTAAATGGTTTACTATGTGTTGAAGATATATGCAGGCTAAAGGTTAAAATTGTTAGAAGTAAAAAAAGAAAAAAGGGAGTAGTTGGGTGTGGTGGTATACACCTTTAATCCCAATGCATGGGAGGCAGAGGCATATTGACCTCTGTGACTTCAAGGGGCAGAGGTAGATTGACCTCTGTGACCTCAAGGTGTGGAAGTACATGCTTTTAATCCCAATGCCTGGGAAGCAGAGACAGATCTCTGTGAGTTCAAGGTGTGGTAGCACACACCTTTAATCCTAGTGCTGGGGAGGCTGAGACAGTCAGACCTCTGTGAGTTCAAGGACAGCCTGGTCTACAGAGTTATTCCAGGACAAAGATATATACAGAGAACCTGTCTCAAAAACCCAAAAGTTAAAAGTAAAAATAAAAGAAATAGAGGTTGAAATAAAGCTGCATAAAGATGGAAAATACACAGAGAATCTTGATACTGTGTGTTATTATTCTCTCTTTGAATTGTTTGAATGCTGAGGAAGGAGCAACAGCTACTAAAAGACTTTTGTTTATAATTACTGCTGAACTAACCCAAGATAGGCATTTTGAAAATACCTTGGCTTCAAAACTGAAGTCAAAAGGTATGTTACTTTGGAGAAGAGATTTTGCTTTTGTTTCCACAGAAAACGAGAGGTTCTGGATTTATTCAGAGTTAAGAAAAATCACCTTTGACCAAGGTAGGCCACCTGAAAAATCTCCAACAGGAATAGATGGCCCAGATGTCTGAGTTCTTCATCCAGAACATGTTCAAGACTGCTGACTGAGATGATCAAGACTCACAGGATACTCCAGTCAGGACTTGATTATAACTCTAAATTTTCTTTAGGTCCCCATAAGATCATCAGCACCCCCAACCAGCAGGAAGTAGCCTGAAATACTACACCCACATTCCCAACAAATGGACGATGGGTATTTTCCTTTGTTTTTTTTTTTAAAAAAAAAGAGGGAAATGGTGCGGGAGAATTATCTGTATTCTGTCAATCATATTTTAATAAAACGCTGATTGGCCAGGCAGGCAGTATAGGCAGGAAAGCCAGACAGGAAGTAGAGGTGGAGCAAAGAGACTGGGAGTATTCTAGGAAGCTCCCTCTGCCACTCCTGCGCAGACCACTAAAGAGGCAGCATGTAACTTCCCCAGCTGAGAAAGGTACGGAGCCATGTGCTAACATAGATAAGGATAATGGGGTAATATAAGTTATAAGAGCTAATAAGTAACCTGACCTAATGGGCCAATTAGTTTATAACCTTATGGAGTCCTGTGTGTGATTTTCGTTGGAAGTTGCAGGTTGTGGGGTACCGGGCGGGACAGAAACCCCAACAAGCCAGCCCTCATGTTACAGTTTGGTGTGATACATATAGATCTATTTGTCTTCTTCTCCATGCAGTCGTCCAATTCACTAGCACCATTTATTGAAGATGCTTTTTTTTCTCCTGTGTGAATTTTTGACTTCTCTGGAAAAAAAACAACTATATATTGGTCTAATAGTTATATATATATATATATATATATATATATATATATATATATATATATATATAAAACTATTGTCTGAGTCTTCACCTACTTTACAGTGACAAACAAGTCAGGTTTTATATCAATGCCATGCTATTACTACAGCACTGTAGGGGACATGAAATCTGGGATGGAGATGCCTCCAGTTGTTCTTTTATTATTCCGTATTATTTTATCTATTCTGTTTTTTACTTATACTTTTGAGATTTTAATATAATTGCTATATTCTCTCCTTCAGCTCTCTATTTCCAAACACTCCGAGTTCTTTCTAAAGTTCATGGCCTCTTTTATTACTAATTGTTACTGTATGCATATGTATAAGTGCACACACAGAGACACAGGCACACATATATGTATACAGTTAAATACAATCTGCTCATTACGTATAATGTTATTTGTATCTATGTTTTCAAGACAGTGTTTCTGTATGAAGCAGAAAAATTTTTATGTTTTTTTGTTTGTTTGTTTTTTCTATGAGGAATCCTGTTGTGATTTTGATGGCAATTGCATTGAACCTGTAGATTAATTTTGATGGAATTGCAAATTTCACTATATTAATTCTACCACTCTATGAGCATTGGCTATCTCTCCATCTTCTGATGCATTATTTAATTTTATTTCAGTCTCTTAAAGTTTTTAATACACAATTCTTTTATTTGTTTGGGTAGAGATATACCACAAGCTGTTTTTTCTTTTTTCTTTCATTGCTTCCCTTACTTCCTTTCTTCTCTTTCTTTCTTCCTTCCTTCCTTCCTTCCTTTCTTTCTTTCTTTCTTTCTTTCTTTCTTTCTTTCTTTCTTTCTTTCTTTCTTTTTGAAGCTATTGTGAAAAGTACTGTTTCCATGATCACTGATTTCTTTCTCAGTATTATTGTCATTTCCATACAGGAAGGCTACTGATTTTGCATGTTAATTTTGTATCCTGCTACTTCTCTTAAAAGGGTTCATCAACCTCAGAACATTTCAACATCTTTTATGAATAAAATCATCATCTGTAACAAAAGACACTTTGACTTCATGCTTTCCTATTTGTATGTCCTTAATGTCATTCACTTTTCTTATTGATCAAGCTAAAACTTCAAATACTATATTGAATATGTATGAATAAATCCCCCAATTTTTCATAATTATAGTGGAAATGCTATTAATTTCTCTTCATTTATGTTGATATTGGCTCTGTGCTTAGGGTAAATTACCATTATTATATTTTGGTTTGTCTTCTGTATCCATAGTTTCTCCTGGACTTTTATCATAAAAAGGTGTTGGATTTTACTAAAGACATTTTTCACACCTAATGAGATGATCATGTGGTTTTCAACTTTTAATATGTTTATACAGTGAATTACATTTATCAATTTATCTATATTGAAATATTTCTGCATTTTAAGATGATACATAAATGATCTTGGCAAATGATTTTTTTCGTGTGTTCTTAGATTCATATTGCAAGTATTTTATTGAGAAATTTTCCATATATGTTCATATTATATATTGTTCTACAATTTTACTTTTTGTTGTGCATTTGTTTGGTTTAACTGTCATGATAATTGTGAATTTACAAAAGGATTTAAAAGTGTTCTTTCAGTTTATAATCTGTATATAATTTGAGAAGTATTAGCATTAATTAGATCTTTGTCCTGAGTCTAAGTGGATCTTGATTGTTTTTCTGTTGGGAGACTTTTAATGCCTGCCTCTGTTTCACTAGAGGTTATGAATCAGTTTAATTTGTTTATTCGATATTGATTTAACTTTGGTATATAGTATACAATTAGATAATTATCTGTCTTAGATTTTCTAGTTTGGAGGAGTACAGAAATTTTTGAATTATGTTCTTATGACTCTCTGTATTTCTCAGCATCTGCTGTGATCCCCTTTTCTTTTCTAGTTTTATTAATTGGATTATCTTTGCACCTTTCAGCTAATGTGGCTAAGTATTTGTCAATCTTATTGATTTATCTCAAACAGCCAACTCATTGTTTTATTGATGCTTTATGTTTTTGTTGTTGTTTATTTCTATTTCATTAATTTGAGAGTTGGATTTGATTATTTCTTACTGTTTATTCCTTTTTTAGGTATTATCTTTTTTACTTGTTCTATGCTTTAGTTCTGCTGTTAATTTACTAATATGTTAACTTTTCAGTTATTTCAGGTGGGCTCTTTGTGCTACAAATTTGCTATAAATTCTCACATCCTCCTTCTTTGTAACCTAATAAGGTGAATCTATTGTTTTTTTCATTTTCATTCAAAACTAGGAAGTTTTTAAGTTCTTTCCTATGTATTTTGGCCCATTATTTGTATGCAACTGAGAATTTTTCAATTTCCATAAGTTTATATGCATTCTGTTGTTTCTGGAGTTGATGTACAGTCTCTTAGTTTCGATTTCTATTGCTGTGATGAATCATCATGGCCACAACAATTCTTATAGTAGAAAACATTTCATATGGTGGCTAATGTACAGTTCATAAGTTCAGCCCATTATCATCATGGCAGGACATGGGGGCATGCAGGTAGACATGGTTTTGGAGCTGAGAGTCCTACATCTTCATTAGTAGGCAACAGGAAGTGTTTTGAGACATTGCACATATCTTGATCGCTTATGAGACATCAAATCCTGCCTCCAGAGTGACACACTTTGTTGAACAAGACCATACTAATTCTACCAAGGCCATGCGTCCTAAAAGTGCTGCTCCTTTTTTGGGTTATTTTCTTTCAAACAGCCACTTTCTACTTCCTGGGACCCAAGATATGTAGACATAGCATACTGCAAAAATGCATTCTAACATCCCCACAGTATGTGACAATCTCAAACTTTTTTTGAACGTTTGAAGTTTAAAGTCTCTTCTAAGAATCATGCTACTTTAATTCACCATTAGTTTGAAGTGTTTGTAAATTCAGTGACTGTCTTTGAGTCTCTAGTGCTATGGAGAGAAACCATGTCCAAAGCAACTCTTATAAAGGAAACATTTAATTTAGCTGGCATACAGTTTCATAGGTTTTGTCTTTTACCCTCATGACAGGACATGACTGGACATGGTGGCATTCAGGCATATGTGGTGTTGGAGAAGAAAGTGAGTGTCCTACACCTTGACCCTCAGCAACAAAAGGAAAAGCTGTGTACTTGGACAGAGTTTGAGCATACATAAGACCCCAAAGCCTACCCCCACAGTGACATGCTTCCTCCAAAGAGAACACATTTCCTTATAGTACTACTTTCTATGAGACAAGCATTAAAACACATGAGTCTATGGGGGCCATACCTATTCAAACCTCCACATTCAAAACCATAGCCATCATAGGTTTAAAGCCATAACATCCTCATAGCCTATCAGAGTCTTAACAATGTTGAAAAGTCCAAGGTTCAAAGTCTCTTCTAAGCCTCATGTAATCTCTTAACTGTAATCACCTTTAAAATCAAAATAAACCAAAACCAAGAATCAGATCATATACTTCCAATATATAATGGCATGGAATATACATTGCTGGTCCATAATGAAGAAAAGAAAGGCTAGCAAGAAAATACTGAACCAGAGAAAGACCAAAGACAAATTGGGCAAACTCCAAACTCTGCATATCAATAAATGATGTCAAAAGACTCTTCAGATCTCCAACCCTTTCAACTTTATTTACTGCACTGTGGTGGCCCAAAAAGTAAACCTATGTCTGCCTTTTCTGAAGGACAGAGAGTTTTAGATGGTTCAAAAATGTTGACAACAAGTGTGGCTACACATCCTGACCTAGGATGTGGTTAGTTGGTATTTTGACACTAAGATGTTCATTACAGATAGATCCACCCCACCCTGACCAATGATCAGGATATTCAATCACACTTCTGTTTCTTCTTTTGAGATAGGAGGTTTGTTTTAACGAGTCACTACCTTTAGGATACACAGTCTAGGTTGGTTCACTGCCTAAAAGAAACAGAATTTATTTTTATTGATTAATGGTTTGGTGGCTTAAAGTATTGAAACAAGTAACTCTTTAAGTTGTCCTTGGTGTCATGCTAAAACAGTCTTTTGTATACTTCCCCTGTTATATTGGGGTATAAAAGTGTATAGAAAATTAAACACAGGGCGAATTTCAGTATTCACTGGAACTTCCTCCTGATATTCTATGTTTTCTGTTTTACAATTTTCACTTGTGTCTTCATACCATTTACTAACTTTTCTAATCCCGACTCTCCTACCCTGGCAAGTGATATATTTGTTGAAGCTGATTTCCAACAAACAGAGGCCAAAGTGGTGTGCTCCCTGACACTGCAACACACTTGTTTCCCCTAAGTTCATTGTAATACTTGATGGCAGCTCTCCTTGGCAGATATCCCATAACTCCAGCATCTCCAGCATCTTGGGGACACCAGCACAACCCAGGCTTCAACTACACAGCTTCATTCAATGGCTTCTCTAGGTCTTTATTCAAGGACACTTTTGATGCATGTCTGACCTCAGGAGCTTTCCTTAGTTGTGGACACATACAATAGACCCTTTCTTCTATCCTTAACTCCAAAACCACATAGCTGAAGCTGTCAAATTCTGCTGATTAATGAGGCATGAACATTGCTCCCTAGTTTAATTATATCATCACCAGCTTTCTGATTACAATGGTTGCTTTCCCTACCTAAGATTGGCTTTTCTATAATTTACTGTGTTGACCAGACTGACCTCAAACTCAGAGGGCTGCCAGTTTCTATGTTCTGAGTCTTGAATTTAAAGGCACGCAGCACTACATGCAGCTCTAGACTTTTCCTTAATTCTTTTTCAAAGGTGGGAAATCTAGCTAGATAGGATCGTGCCCTGTGGTAACCACTACTCTTATTCTGTTTCCTAATCTATTTATCTCCTTGAATACAGGACTGAGCTGCATGAATTCTGATTCATGGAAAATGTAACTGTAACTTGGCACAGTTGTGTATATGGTTTTTGCATATAACTTCCACCTTTGACCCAGCTCTGGGATGCCATGAGAAAAAGACTCTTGAGCTCTTGTCCTGCAGCTCTGAGTTTCCAGCCATCCTCCCTTATGTAGTTATTTATTAAGACTTTGGAACCTATAAGTGTTTTCTATATCCTTGCTCATATCCCATAATGGACTTGGGTATAATATTTGGAAGTAACATCATTAATGTCATTGCACACTTTCTTCAAGAATAGACAGATGCTGCTAAACTTATGATTTTAAGGGTTCAGAGCAATTCCATGTTCTAGCCACTACATGAAGATTTGTTTCATTTGTCATAAAACAAGGTAGGAATGAAGGGAGCAGACAAAGACACTTTGTCTTAAGTTCTGCCATTTTGACTTCAGACTCCATTTCACCTGCAGTGTAAAAAAAAAAAAAAAAAAAAAAAAAAAAAAAAAAAAAAAAAAAAAAAAAAAAACCATGTTTCCATGGAGTTTCCATGGAGTTTCCATGGGGACTGTCTAGAAGCTAACCAACTTCCTTTTTAAGCAACAGTACTCCAAACACAAGGATTGTTCCCAACAACCAAAAGAACAAATGAGATCTTCTAGGCATTTTGTGTCAGTCAACAATGATGGAAAATATTGAGGAAGCCTCTTATCCCCAATCCTGATTGTTGAAAAATATAACTGTAACTTGGCACAGGTATGCTTACCGTTTTGTGCTTATACACCCCACTTCTGCACTGGCTCTGGGATGTCAGGAGAAACAAGGCCCCTGAGTCCTTGTCCTACCTCATTGATCGATCAGCAGTCCTGCCTATGTGATGATTTATTGAAGACGCTGGAACTCATAAGTGTTGTATCTCTTCTTTCTCATGATACACAATGGACACAGGTGTAGCACAACAAGGTAACACTTGTAGCAGTGCCTCTCCTTGTGGGCTGTGTATTTGAGCACCTGAGTCTGTGGGAGCCATTTCTATTCAAACCACCACATATATCTTTTATCCATATTTTCAGAAAGAAGGCATGGTATTATTTTAGATATGGTGTTATGTCAATTTTCTGGTATCTGTTGAGACTTGTTTCACTTTCAAATATGAAATCAATTTTGGAAAGATTTCCATGAGCCACTGGGAAGAAGGTATACTCTTTTGTGTTTGCATGAAATGTTGTATAAATATTTATTATGTCCACTTGATTTATGAGCTTGTTTTACTTCAGCATTTCTTTGTTTGGGTCTTGTTTGGATGACCTTTTGTTTGGCGAGGAGAGGGGACTGAAGTCACCCACTATTTCTAGGTGAGGGTTAATATGTGATTTTACCTGACATAGTGCTTAAGAAATTGGGTGCCCTTGTGTTTGGTGCAATGATACTTAGAAATGCAATATACAGTTAGTGGATTTTGCTTTTTGATGAATATGTAGTTTTCTCCCCTATCTCTTGTGTACTGTTTTGGTTTGAAGTCTATTTTGTCATAGATTAAAATGCTACAATTGCTTGTTTCTTGAGTCCATTTATTTAAAATACTTTTATCCACACCTTTATCCAGAGATTATAGCTATCCTTGATAATGTTATGCATTTAGATACAGCAGAAATATGGATCCTGTTTTCAAATACATTCTTTAATCAGTGTTTATTTATTGATGAATTTAAAAATTATATTGAAAATATATATTATATTGAAAGTGAGCAGAATTTACTTTTTCCTAGTATTTTCATCATTGTGTTAGGTTCCTGCTCTTTTGATTTACTATTCTGTGATTATATATTCCTTGTTATTTCTTGGATATGATTAACTTCCAAAGATTGAAGTTTTTCTTCTAGTGCATTCTTCAGAACTGAAATTATAGACAGCTGTTGATTTAATTTGTCTTCAATGTGGAATTATGTTCCCACTGATTATGGCTGATATTTTTTCTGGGTACAATATTTGATAGTAATATCTATTGAATCTCAGAGTTTGTATGATATCTGTTCAGGTACACTGACTCTCACAGTCTTCATTAAGTCAATTGTTATCTTTATGGGTCTGCTTTTATATGATACTTGATATTTTGCCCTTATTGACTATCTTTTAATAGTCATTGTTTATTCTTCACAGTTAATATTTTGATTGTTATATGTCATGTGAAGTTTCTTTTCTGGCCATGTCTACTTGGTGTATTCATCTTGTAGCTTGATAGTTTCTTTCTTCTAATATGAGAAATTTTTATGATTTTGTTGAAAATATTTTTTATGCCTTTTGTCTGAGTTTTTTTTCATTCCTTTATTTCCATTATTTGTATATTCAGACTTTTTATAGTATCCAAGATTTTGTGGATGTTTTGTTCCAGAATTAATTAAGATTTAATATTTTCTTTGACTGACTTATCCACTTTGTCTATCTTTTCTTCAAAGCCTGAGAGTCTCTCATCTATGTCTTATATTATGTTGGTGAGACTTACCTCCGAGAGTTTTTATTTTTTATTTTGACTTTCTAAAGGTTGCATTTTCATTCTATTTTTGTTTGGGTTTTGTTTTTTGATTCCAATTTTACTTTCACACCTTGAAGTGTTTTCATTTTTTTTAATTCAACTGTATTTTTGTGCTTTCATTAAGGTTTTATTCATATACTCATTGAGGTCCTTGAACATACATTTTATTGTCAATTTGAAGTTCAGCTATGTTGTGTATCTTAGGGTCTACTTTACTAGGTTACTGGATTTTAGTGCAAGTACTTTTTTGCCTGTTCCTGCTGAGTGCGTACAAAGGAAAGACCTAAGCTGGGTCTATACCAAGAGGCAGGGAAACAGTCACAAGTACCCTTAACTGCTGACCCATCTCTCAAACCCCAAGGATGTTGAATTTCTATACATTCTCACAAGAAAGACTGGATTCAAAATTCACTTCTCTGTAGTCAGAGAAAGTAGGGAAGGAAAATCAGAGAGCCTTAGTATTTCATTGGTGTTTATATCAGAGAGTCAAATTACTATATGTTGAAGGGAGCAGTATTGGACAAGTTGAGACAGGTATAACATACATGCGCTATCATTAGTTTTTAAATTCTTTTTATAGATTTATAATTTCATGTGTATATGTACACTCACACACATATTTGATGCAAAAGAAGCCATGCAACCATATAGGGGAAAAAGGGGGGCTGATGGGAGTTAAGAAGTAGGAAAAATTAGAAGCATAAAAAAGTAAGAATGTGAATTTGCTCAACATAAAACATATAGGTGTATGAAAACTTTAAAAAATGATAAATTAAAAACAAGTTTGGGGTACAACTCAGTATGGCAACTTGGCCTTATGTTTGGGTCCTCAACATCAGAGAAGAAAGGAACAATATTATAGCATAGGTGTGGACGCAAAGGCAGAAAAGAGGATTTTAGTCTTATATGAGAAACTGTTCAATGAGATTTCAGAGTCACTTAAGGAGTGATTAGGAAGGAGACAAATATGTTAATGCTACAGCAGAGTCACCAAACTCCACTTACTAGTTCATAAATCAAATCAGAATATTTCTGGTGTAGTGAAGGCATCCCCAGTGTTTTCTGTTAATTTAAGATTATTCTGTGAATTTAAGTTAATTTAAGTTTAGTGTTAATCTGTTGATCTGTGTACCCAGACATTCGGCAGCCTGTGATCCTGGGTCTCTGACCAGCTAACAGGTAAAGCTCAGTAATTGCTCAGTTTCACCATGCCTTGGTTTGAGCTTTAATGTTTTAGAAATTTAGATGTCATTTATTTTCCTGGATTTCTCTCTCCACAATATTGTCTGTTTTAACTTTAAAAATGTACTTAGCTTGAATTGTTTCTGATTCATCTAACTAAGGGCTTCTGCTCCTTTACATATATGAAGACTACAGTTAGTGCAACTCATGAGCAAACATTCCAGTGTGAGCATGAACAAAGCAGAGCTCTAGAACTAAGGAAATCGTTGGTATCTGATGTGTGACTACCTGAACCGCAAGGGCATCCTCTGAAGTAGGAAGTGGCTTAATCTTTTATCCTGTGATTTTGTCTCTTACATTTTTCTGGTATGAGTTTGTGTGTGCGTGTGTGTGTGTGTGTGTGTGTGTGTGTGTGTGCGCGTGTGTGTGTTGCAGGTTTGCATATGTGTAGGTGTGAAAGTAATGTGGGAACTAAAGTTTGATGTCAGGAATCATGCCCAGTTGTTCTTCTTATTTGTTCTGGTAGGGAATCTCAATGAATCCTAGAGCTAGTCTCCCTAGCCAGCCAGCTCTGAGGATCCCCACATCCTCCTTCTGAGGCTGGAATCATAGGCAGGGTGCTATGCCCAACTAGCATTTCACATGGATACTGGAGACTCAAAGTCTAGTTCTCATTCTTATATAGCAAGCACATTCACTACTGATGGATTCCTCAATTGCCTCATTCCTCTTTTTGTAGATTATAGAAGCCTTAAATAATTAAATGGCACAGTAAATATCATTCAAAATATCTCTTATATAGACTGAACATCAGCTTCAGTATTTTAAAGTAAAATCACTTTTCTTAAACACAATTTGTCATAAGTATATAAATGTGTGAGAGGAAGATGCTATGTAAATCTCTTAAAAAGGGTCAAGAGCTTAATAGCTTAGTACTTTGAGCATATGACTTGTCTTAGTTCACCAGTCAATACTCTTTCTTGAAGGTGCCTTTTTTCTTAATTAACTGTCTCTATCTTTATGAATAACCTTATGTCCCTGGAGCAATTGAATGTCCTCGTAAAAAGAACCTGGAACTTTAGTAGGAGTCCTGAGATTTGGATGCATGCCTGAAACACTTCAACTCAAAGTCCAAGACAACTGAAGCTTCTTTCAGAACTGTAAGAGTACCACAAGGTCTTTCTCCACCTCTCAGTCCATTTGCTAGCAACAAAATTTTAGACTTTAGACTGCAGATCAAGTAGTAGTGAGTAAGGCAGGTAGGGTGAAAAGTCCAGTTATGCACATTTATAACTGATCTTGACGAGGCTACTTTATATCTCTGGGTTCTAAATGAGAAAAAAATAGAGAATGAAAATACTGGTAAAGAAGAACAAATAAGGAAGCACATCAAGTATCTATTAAAATACAAATACATAAAAAATTCTCATAAATGTGAGACAGAATTTAATGCTTTGTAATTGAATTTTCTCCTAGTCCCAGCAGTGACCCTGCAACAGACCTAATTTCCAACCATACACTACTGTCTCTGCCTTGAGTAAAGCCCTTGTAGAATCCAATGTAATGGGCTGTTTTCATAGCCCTTGCCTTACTAAGTGGAACTAGAGTAGTGCCATCATTTCTCAGATTGGCTTTTGTTCATGCCTCTGAGTTTGCTGTTCTGTTTTGTTCCTTGTAGTGATGTAGAATAAACTCAACATGTTAGAATTGGTACTATAAAAGGTTTACTAAGAGTTTTTCTTAAGAGATATTAAGTCAAAAGAAGCAGAATTTAATTAAGAGTGTACTTTCTCCAAACAACTCAAAGTCAAGCAGCCTGTTAGCTCGGCTTCTTAGAGATAACATTGTTTTGCATATTAATGTTTACTTATCAGAACTGACAATCCTTTAGGTTCTGATTCCCACAACAAAGGAGACAGCTCTAACTTATAACTAGCCATTAGACTATGGTTCCCATACTAAAGATATAGCTCTAATGAGCAGCGGAGGGGAGCAGCATAGGTTCAAAACCACCACTAAGCCCAGACCTGCCGTTAAGTCCTCTATGCTCTTATTAGAAAAATAATTTTGCTAGGTGGGTAAGATAGCCCTTAGTAAGAGCTATTTGAAAAAGAACAACACTAGTATAGTTAAACTACTTCTGGCAGTATGTAATTTCTTTGATGTATTAAACTCCTTTCTAAGTGACCAGATTTCATCTCCTGTCTCTATTTATATTATTTGAAGTGTAACCTGGGTCCAGGACATGAAAAGATTTAATTATGACAAAGTTTTTGGAATGTATAAGTCTAAAGAATTATCAAAATCTTCCATTGAAGGTTAGTTTTGGTGGCAAATACCTTTAATACCAGCACTTAGGAGACAGACACAGGTAAATCTCTGTGACTTTGAGGCCAGCCTGGTCTACAGGAGCTACTTCCAGGAGAGGTCCCCAAAATACAGAGAAACCCCATCTCAAAAAAAAAAAAAAACCAAAAAATCTTTCATTGAATGTCAATTTTTTTCTTGGTCATTTGCTGAAAGATGGACAAACACTAAAAATCAGTTTTTCCTCCATGTCTAAGTGTGTGAGTTATTCTTCACTGAGAAGACATATCTGTGACAGCAGATCATCATTTCTTCAGCTTCCTAACTGTTATTAAATGCAAATGGGGGGACGGTAAGAACAGAAGACTCAGTGACTGACATTTTAGTTCCCAGCACCCATCTCAGAAAACTCATAAGCACATGTACCTCCAGCTCTTTAGGATACCTTAGACTTCATAAATGTCATCACATATGTGGTAGATATGCATTCTCACAGACACAAGGATACAGAGCTATTAATAAAAGTAAAATAAAAATTTAAAACAACTTAATGACTGTTGAGGTGGCCCAGCAGGCAAAGGAGTTGCAAACAAGTCTTCCTGTGATACCAAAACAGGGGCCAAATAGTTGCTAAAGAGCCACATTGCTGTTTATTGTTGTTAAGTCTCTATACCGTATAAAAATAAATTTCTCTTTCCTCAAACTAATTTAACCTGCAAACTAGTTTTTTTACAACCTACACTGAACTTGTGACCTCATGATGCTTATCAACCATTTTGCCTTGCTAAATTTCTAAATCTGTGACATATGATTATTCTTCTGCCTTATGAAAATGTCTTCAAAGACAACTAATGACTACCCTTCCTATCTACCCTATAGGCAGCTCTGAGCCCTAAGTTCCCCACTCTTCTTTCCAAGTGATAACAGCTATTTTTCCCCACAACTGTTTTGTGTAGCACTTACCCACCTCACAGGCAGCTTTGTGCCCTAACTCCCCCACTCTGTTCTATATGCTACTGTCACAAACATCTACCCCATAGGGAGTCTTGATTACTGAGGCTCCCATTATTCAGTTACTAATAGCTATTTATCTCAACAGCTGTTTTCTCTCAACTTTAACCCTTTCTCATACAAGGGTGGTGGCACACACCTTTACTTGGGAGGCAGAAGCAGCTGGATATCTGTGAGTTTGATGCCAGCCTGGTCTATAAAATGAGTTCCAGGATAGGCAGGACTGGTTCACAGAGAAACCCTGTCTCAATAAACAAAACACAACAAAAACAAAAACAAAATAACTCCACAAAACACAAAACAAAACCAAAAAAAGGATCTCAAAGGCCAATGAGGATCTTATCTCTGAAATCCTGACTTAGGTTGAGGCAGCCATCTGACAATTCTCTTGTGTACCTTAAATTAAACTTTCTTAATCAGACAGTTTTGAAATTTTTCCCCAACATCTAATGTTTAGAAGCCCTTGTGGGATAAAACTATCCCACCCAAATTATGGAACTGGGATCTTCACTCTGGGTGCATCAAGAGACCAGTAAGGATTTGATCCCTAGGTGCTACATGATGAAATGTGAGAATTGACTCAAGGGATCTGTCCTATGACTTCCCTCTGTGCCATCATGTATACATGTCTATGCAAAAGTTTTTGAGTTCAATAAAAATATATAAAGCATGTTACCAGAACTGAAGAGACAATAGGCTGTACTGGTTCTGTCCTTGCAGATCATCTGATTTTGTATACTACTATCCCTATCATGTTAGCCATAACTTTTAACTCCAGATTCAGGTGATCTGACACCTTCTGTCTTCCATGGACTATCCCATGCTTGTGGGCACACACACACACACACACACACACACACACACACACACAAATAATTAAAATTATAAAATAATCAAATTATAAAGTAGATTAATAAATAAATAAACAGATTATCAAATATAAACATAGTTTAAAAATTACTACATTACCTTATTTTGAAATATGCTGAACTACATATGGACATATGGATATTTTCATGCAAACATATAAATTTTCTTTGAACGTATCTCCTCATGCCTCACTACAGTTAGGATGAAACTTTCCCTGTGAAGATGCAACTTATAAGTCTATTCACCTCATATAGCGGAACTCAGAAAATTCCAAAATAGACATACTGCTGAAGTCCAACTTGGTGAACCTATGAGGTTTATTCAAGTCACTTATTGGAGATATGGGTGAGGGGATAATTACTGGAGCAGAAGTGACTTAGAATTACTGGCGCTATCAATGCCCAATCCAGGATAGGTGACAATTCATAAAGTTGTTAACCTAGAATGCAGCGCAGCCTATAGGTAGAGATCAGGTTGGTGTGTGTCCTTTTCACAGGACGTTGGTCTAAATCTCTTCCAGGATGACTGGTGTGTTTCTGTTTCTTCTGAGAAGCTGTTCTTGCTTTGAATCTTCTTTACACCTTGGCTTGTCTGAGAGTGACTCTCAGCTTTCTATTGCTTACTCTGGCAAGGAAAGGCCTTGTGAATCTGATCTGTTTCTGGGACTTCCTGAAGGGATTTTGAGTTGTTCATATTCCTGTTTAAGAAGTTTTCTTCTGAATGAAATATTTCAGTCTTGAAGGAAACAGTTAAACGGCATTCCACCATTCCTTCAACGCTTACATGTTTTCCTTCACATCTACTTTTCCAAATGATTCCTGAGCTTTGGAGGGGGTGAATACAAATATTCACCTATGGCTAAGAAATAGGCCACAATGCCACCATAACTCTCACATGTTCCCTGGAACTTTACCAGCTGTCATGAGTAGAAACTGAAAAAAATAGTGACCAATGATTGTAAGCACATTTTTAGAAGCCAGTTTGACAGGAAAATCACATCCACCTAAGAAAATTCATAGTAGTTGTTTATAATGGGACCTAAGACCTCTCAAGTCATAAGTTGTTTTTTTTTTAATTTCTGACTTAGAGTACCAGGCTAGAATTCCACCTTGTGGAATGGTCCTTAAATTGTATCAGAAGGCTGTTGGTTTTACCCAGGATAGTCAGTTCACTATTTCTCAAGCAGATACATTCTGCCTGACATGTCAGTATTTTAGCAAGCATAGTCCATAGCTGAGCAGAAATGTCAGTAATAGTTCTCTACTAGTGGTCAGCATGGCTCTTTTTAGCATTATTAAAGACAGCAAGTAGGATGAGAGTTTCCAGTTCCATGTCAGTTTATTTTTTCCATGACTTGCAAACACAGCATGCACCTTCCATATTCTTAGCAAGAGGATCTTGGCATATAGTTCTGGCCTACAATCAGCAGATGTGGGGATTCCCCTCTGTGTGCTGCGAATGTGTTTTACTACCATTGTTTAATAACAATGCTGCTTTGTCCTACAAAAGAGCAGGATATAGCAATACAGGAAATCCAAGCAGAGATAGAGAAGGAAAGAAGGCAGAGTCAAGGAGATGCCATGTAGCTGTCAAAGGAGAAAGATGCCAGAACCTTACTGGTAGGCCATAGACTCATGGTAATACACAGATTAATAAAAGTGGATTAATTTAAGATGCAGGAGACATCTTTCTAAATATAATACCAGTAGCACAGACACTGAGAGCAATAATAAATGGGACCTTCAGAAACTGGGAAGCAGTAAAGCAAAAGACACAGTCAACTAAACAAAAAGCCCCTGAATGGGAAAAGATCTTCACCAACCTTAAATCAGACAGAGGACTGATCTCCGAAGTATATAAAATACTCAAGAAATTAGACATCAAAATACAAATAATTCAATTAAAAATTGGGGTACAGAACTAAACAAAGAATTCTCAACAGAAGAATCTCCAGTGGCTGAAAGACACTTAAGGAAATGGTCAACATCCTTAGGTAACAGAGAAATGCAATTCAAAACGACTCTGAGATACTATCTTATGTCAGTAGCATTATTTGTAATAGCCATAACTGGAATCAACATAGATGCCCCAAAACTGAAGAATGTATAAAGGAAAACTGGTACATTTACACAATGGAGTACTACCCAGCAGTTATTATATTGACATCTTGAAATTTGCATGCAAATGGAAGGAACTAGAAAAAAGCCATCCTGAGTGAGGTAACCCAGACCCAGAAAGATGAATAAGTATCACACATAAGTTGGTAATATCAAAAGATATCTAGCCTGTAGTCCACAACCCCAGAGAAGCTAAGTAACAAGTTGAACCCTAAGAGAAACATATATAAATCCTCCTTTGAAGGGGAATAGATGAGATCTCCTGACAAAATTGGGAGCATAAGAGTGGGGGAAGAAGGTGGTGTGGAAGAGGAAGAGCAGGCGAGAAGGGGAGGGGAAGGAGAACTTGAGGGAGCAGGATATTTGAGATGGGGGAAGGACAGAGATGAGAGTCAGAAAAGAGATGCTTTGTATTGACGGAGCCATTATGTGGCTAGCAAGAAACCTGGATCTAGAGAAATTCCCAGGAATCTACAAGGATGACCAGCTAACAACTTAAGCAATAGTGGAGAGGGTGCCCGAACTGACCTGTAGTCAGATTGATGACTACATTAAATAACACTATAGAACCTTCATCCAGAAACTGATGAACACAGAGGCAGAGACCCACAGTGAAGCACTGGACTGAGCCCCCAAAGTCTAGTTGAAGAGTGGGAGAAGTAAGAATATGAGCAAAGAGGTCAAGACCTTGATGTGGACACACACTGAAACAGCCTACCTGAGCTAATGGGAGCTCACCAACTCCAGCTGGACAGGGAAGGAGCCAGCATAGGACCAAACTATACCCTGAATTGCATGACAGTTGTATGACAGGGGCAGCCTGCCCGGCCACTAGCAGTTGTGCCAGGATTTTTCCTTGGTGCTTGTACCTGCTTTAAAACCCATTCTCTTTGGATGGACACCTTGCTCAGCCTAGATATAGTAGAGCGGACCTTGGTCTTATCTCACAGCAATGTGCTTTACTCTCTGTGAGGAGCAGATGGGGTGGAGAGGAGGGGTAAGGTGGAGGTAATGGGAGGAAGGAGTGTATTGGAACTGGGATTGGTATGATAAATGAAAAGAATCACTTGTTTTATTTTTTTAAAGATTTATTTATATACTTATGTACACAACATTCTGCCTCCATGTATGCCCGCACACCAGAGGAGGGCGCCAGATCTCATTACAGGTGGTTGTGAGCCACCATGTGGTTGCTGGGAATTGAAATCAGGACCTCTGGAAGAGCAGCCAGTGCTCTTAACCACTGAGTCATCTCTCCAGCCCCAAAGATGGAGTGTTTGCTGGACCTCCGGACCGGGGATTCGAACACAGATCCCTGCGGTAGAGTGCGCAGTGCTTAACCGCTCAGCCACGCAGGCTGCGGCGTATTTTTTGAAAAATAAAATAAGTGAAAAAAATCAAAATAAACACAATAACATGCAGGATCCAGACAATCTCTGTATTTCCAAACTCCATTTGACCTTTCTTTTTAAGAAAAATACTTCCCTCTTCAAAGATTTTACTGTTTTTAAACTATTTATTTCTACACAGTCTATACTCTTTCTCTTTCTTTCTTAGGCCTACACACATTTTAAAACACACTGGAACCTGATTTTCCTTCTGGACCCCAATTTCTGACTATTTCTAGTCTTTTTTGATCTCATAAGAAAATTTCAAATTGCTAAGCTACAGCTGTGCACTCTGCACAGAGCTTAACTCCTTTCTAGGCTCATGAGACACCAGCCGAAAGTTAGTGACCCCGTCAGAGGGGCATGAACAGGAACTACCTTCTACCTTCTTAACTGGAGAAACTGGCACCTCCGTTCCCACGGTTTTGACTCAGCTTGCCTTTCCTATTTCGTGCTGCTGACAGAGCAGCAGTGTCTCTCAGGGAGCTGTGTCTCTTTTCTTTTCTTACTTTTTTAGCTTTCTTAGGCCCTGCATGGAATTATGGACCTGCATGTATATCCCAAAATATTGTTTTTTACTCTTTACTCTTTTTTTTGGGGGGGGGAGGTTGCCAGCTTTCTCCAAAATCATGACAGGGAGGCTTGTGCTTTCTTTTAAATGCCCAGCCTTAGCTTTGGCTTTTTACTAATCAGCCTTCCTTAACATAAATGATCTCCCCCCCGCTTTTTTTTGCATCTGGGCTTTATCTTTTTCTTACTTGTGTAATCAGTCAGCCCTCATTGTCAGCCACATTCAGAGTCCAGTTTGATCCCATGTTCATTCAGTCCCAGTCCAGCTGGTGTTGATGAGCTCCCATTAGCTCAGGCACATTGTCTCAGTGGGTGAACCAACCCCTTGTGGTCCTGACTTCCTTTCTTATCTTGTCCCTCCTTCTGCTCTTCAACTGGACCTTGGAAGCTCAGTCCAGTGCTCCAATGTGGGTCTCTGTCTCCATCTGTCGCCGAAGTTTCTATGGTGATATTCAAGATAGTCATCAGTCCACAAGGCCAGTTCAGGCACCCTCTCCTCCACTGCCCAGGGTCCTAGCTGGAGTCTTCCCCATGAACATCTGGAAACCCCTCCAGAGCCTAGCCTCTTGCCATCCCCAAAATGGCTCCATCAATTAAGATATCTCCTTCCCTGCTTCCATATTCCTCCTTCCTCCATCTCAGTCATCCCACTCCCCTAAGCTCTCCCCAACCCTCCTCTTCTCCCCTCTCTCTCACCCTCTTATTGATTTTTGAATAGTATAAACAATTATGCAATTTTCTCTTTGTTGTTTCTTTTCACAGGATATCCTTTGGTCTCCCTAAAGCATTTACCCCATTCTTCTTCTTTTTGTTTCTATATCCCATGTGCATCATATGGAGACAGATAAAATATAGAGATTAACTGACCTTGAGGTGCCCAACCCCAGTGATATGTCTCCAAAATAACCCTAAATCTAAGGTTCAGGGAACATTTTAGAAGGGGAAGCAGAAAGAGCATAAAAGGCAGTTGATCTGGAAATATACTTCAAGATTTTGTCTTCTGGATATAATGGGAAAACTGTACCTATAAAGTTTCAAAAATATGGCTTTCTACAGAAGGCTTGAACAATTCTAACACAAGTTGACAAACCACTGTGAATATGGGAAGTCTCACAGCCAAGTGCAAGCAATCAATGACTATACGGAGAGAGGAAGATAGCCTTTCCCAGAGATGAGACCCCAAATTGGTTCTTCAATGCCAATGCAATTACACACACACACACACACACACACACACACACACACACGAGCAGCGACTCGGGAAATTGTGTGTGTGTATAAAAGAGAGATTATGAATTTAAAAAGAGGGCATGTAGGTGGAGTTGGAGGACAGAAAGAGGGGGAGAAATGATGTACTATTTTTATGAAAAGAAAGACAATAAAATAAAAAAAAGAAAATCTCAGACAGGTATGCCCACAGACAAGCTTAACTAAATAATTCTTCACTGAGATTACCTCATCATTGAGTCTACATTGTATGAAATATTATATCAGAACTCTTAATTTGAGAATATTTGGGTGGACATATCAGAGAAGCCCAGGAGGAGTAATAAGGCATATCAGATGCCCAGGTTGCCAGTGAGTGAAATTGCATGTTGTAGTTCAACTTTCCAGTTTCATTAACTCAGAGATGTTCATAGGATTCCCTGATCCTCTTCACTTCAGGTCTTTAATCTTATTCTTTCTACCATATGTCCACAGAACCACATTTCCATCCTCTCTTTCCTGCCCTATCTAAAGGTCATGGAAAGACTTTTTTGGGCTTACAGTACTCTCTGTCATGACTGGGAATACAGGACAGCAGGAGCACATGACAACTGCTCACACACATCTAGTCAAGAAATAGAGAGATCTAAATATTAGTGTTCAGTTTGATTTCTTTTTCTATTGACTGAGACTGTAGTCCAAGGATTGATGTTCTCCACATTCAAGGTGAGTCTTCACTCCTCAGTTAACCTCATTTTAAAAATTTCAAATAAATAGTGCCAAAGATGTGTTTCCATTTTGATTCTAAATCTAATCAAGATGACAGTTAGTGTTAAGTGTAACACAGGTCATTTCAGGATCGAAGAGAGGCATGGCAGGGTGTTTACAGATTCATCAGTGGTTGTCTTTGTCAGCAGCAACACTTTTTAAAATGGCTTTACTCTTAATTATCCCTGAAATATCTATCCCTAGTTATAAATTCTTGGGCATCTTACACTTTTCTCATGTCTTTTCTCATCATTCTTCCCCAAGCCTTTAGTAGTACTGCATTTGCTGATACATTGAACTTGTGCTACTCTCTGAACAAAAAGAACAATATATAGAGGTGTTGGGTTATTTAAATATGTTCAGTGCCATATTTAGGGTTAGGGTGCATTTTAATAAACATTGAATAGGTAGTGGTTATCATTATCTGATTTGTTTAATTGTTAGTATGAATCTGATAGTAATGTGATCCTATGATAAATGTCACTTTTTCTTAGTGTGAACAGTTGCACCCAACCCTTACTCTTAGGGCTCTGATCACAAAAGCCATTGTGTGGGTGTCTTAGTTAGTTTTCTGTTGCTATGACAAAACACCATGAACCAAACAACTCAAAAAAGCAGTTAATTGAGGACATGTTTACTGCTTCACTGGGTGAGTCAGTGACCAACATAACTCAGAGCATGCCACATACAGGTAAGCATGACACTGTAAAAATAGCTGAAAGCTTTTTAACTGATCCACAAACATGAGGCAGAGAGAAACAAAGCTAACTAAGAATAGTCTGGGCTTTGGAAATCTCATCCAACATGGCCTTATCTCCTTCAAAAAGGCCATATCTTCTAATCCTTAACAAACAGTTCTCCTAATGGGAAACCAATTATTAAAACATATAAGCCTATGGAAGCATTCTCATTAAAATAAATGCAGTGTGACACTATTTATATTTCCTTTTGTTTTTATGTTTATTTGTTTCATTGTTTCTTTACATAGTCTTATTTATATCCGGATGTCTTCAAACACCATATGTAGCCCAAGAGAACATTGAAATTTGATTATTTTTCTTACCTGTCAAGTGCTGAGATTAAAAGCATACACCAACCTACCTGATTTATACAATGATGTGGATAGAACTTACGGTTTCAAGCATGTTAAGAAAGTATCCTATCATTAGGGTTGAGTCTCTATACCCTGCTTTTTTCTTAATTACTTGACTTTCTTCTTTCCACACGACAGTCACAGAAGATGGAGGAGCCAGTATCTTACATGATACAAGTGAAAGCTTGACTGGGGCGTAAACAGGTAAGAAGGGGGAGAAAATAACTTGGTAGCAGTTTTGGGGGACATGAGGCAAAGGGGCAAAGGAATTCATACCATGACACATTCAAAAAGAAACAGAATAACTCATACAGTTTCTTCCTGAAGTTCTGCCAGTAATAAACACTCAGGAGAGATTTCAGCAATCTATTTTTTTCTTGCTCAGAATGTATATATTTTATGAATTTCATGTTTTAATTAATGATTTTATGTTCTATATAATACCTAGCTTATAAATTCAAATGGGGTTTGGAAAGTCCTTCAGGTAAGAAATGTCTTCCATAAACGTAAGATTCATATTAATCTTGGTAATTAATATTTAATTTAAAATTGAATAATTAAGCCTGTCCTAATTCCACATTTTATGGTGTTTCTGGAGCTCTTTCTTCACTTCATGTCCAGGCCAAAGCACCTCACCTTCCTGGTCTTTCTTTTGCTTTGAAATATTAAGATCTATATTATATTTGTATTCAGCCTTTCTTTCCATAAGAACTTCTAAAAGCATTTCCCATATGCAGGTAAGGGTTGTTCCAAGAAAAAGAAAAAATTACTGACAGATGTCATGAAGTAAAGGATGACTTCTTCTTTTGTTCAGAGAAACCCTTCATGTGATAGAGAGACATCATGGAGTGAACTATGGGCAACTGGAATTTCATTTTGTGTTTTATATATGCCAGGGTGTTCATGGGGATGTTAACCTCAAGTATTGTTCACTGGGATCCATCCATCTTGTTTTGCGAGGTAGAGTCTCTCCTGGATTCTGAAGACCACAAAGTTAGCTAGCTTTACGGCCAGTTTGTCTCCAGAAATCCTTCTGCCTCTACTTCCCTACTGAAGAAATAGGAAGCACAAACCGTCACTATTTCTTCTTTATATTAAAGGTGAAGATCAAACCCAGGACTCATGTGTATGCTTCAAACACTATTTACTGACATCCTTAACGTCAACCGCTCAACAGGAAGAAATATGACTTAAAAACTGTACCACACCCTATGTTGCAGTGCTGTGTAAGCATGGGGCACCATTATTTTCATCATCAAATTTAGTCCACCATGATGCATGGACACCAGTCCCAGGAGACTAGGCATCATCATCCTTAGCCGCCAGAGAGGACAAACTACACCTAATGCCATGTGTAGGTCAGTCATCAGCATTTGCTATGATATGATAATATGAGCGTCCACTTCACTGAGCCTGGGACACATGGCTCATCCTGATGCAAGCAGTGGGATGCACATGCTTATAGGCACACACAAAGATTATGCTACAGTTACAGAGGAATAGATGGACATTTTCTGAGCTTCCAAACATGAAAAGCTACGAAGGCAGTTGCTATCCATATTCTCTACACCAGCATAATAGAAAGCACAGCTTAATCCCTTGTACTACCATATTTTTCAGAGTTCCATCACTATGTCCTTGCCCTCTGATTGAGAAGGTGAATTCACAGTTTTGTACAGGAATAGTTGTTTGGTTTCTAGTTTACTTTTACAGTAGTAGATATATATAATAATTTCCCAGAATGTTCTTTTTTGAAATATAGTTAAAACTCTGCTGTTTGAAACTCAAGTGCTCTACTTCTTATCAGTTTTTTACTTTCATCAGTGTGTGTGTGTGTGTGTGTGCACTTGTGCTTTTGTGTACACGTTTGACAACACACAAGAAGAGGTCAGAAGACTGTTGATTGCTTAATCTCAAACCAATCACTGATATCATCCCTCACCAATTATTCAATCCTTAAGTGCCCATGTATCCAGAAGTCAGGGTACATTGTAGCGAGGTGTAGAAAGAATGTAAGAGCTGGAATATGGGAAGGAGTGCTCTGACATTCTGTGACACGACCTCTAGAAAACAGGAATACTAGTTGTTGCCTAAACCAGACCTAGACAAACAGCATCCCAGAATGTATTGGGATAGAACTCATGAAATCCCAGTCTTTTCTGAAGGCTAATGATAGTTCAAAGTTGCTGTGTGAGACAGGAAGCAATGTTCTCCAGTTATATGGAAACTAGTTTTTGTCTTTTTTCAGTAAACAAGTCACCCATGTGTTCATGCAAGGGAATGTTTATCCATAATTAAATGTAGTGGAGCATAAAACTGTAATGCTTAGCATAAAACTTTTCACATAATATTGTGAAAATAGATTGTCTCAACAAGATCACACAACAGGTTTCATAAAGATGATGCTACATTCAAGACTTATTATACTAGTTTGATTTCTGGAACTCATGTGGTGAAGTGTGTTAACTGACTCGTGAAAACTGGTCCTTCTCATTCACAGGACAACTATGACTGGGTGCCCCCGTCTATTAAATACATAAGGTTATTTGCTTTAAGACACTAAAAAAAGGAGACATTTTTGGGAATAAGGGACTCAGTGGGGATTCAAAGGTGATGAGAGCATGATGCGGAGTAATATGATCTAAGTGCATGATATGTGTGTTTACAAAATAGTGAAAGAATAAGTTGAAAGACTACATCAACCGAGAATATTGTGAAAATATTCCAACAAAAATGGCACCTATGAAAGTTGCAGTGTAATCGTTCTTCAGAAAAGAAATGCTTTATTGCCTTTGTTTTTAGTCATTCATGAAGCATGTTTAATGACACATGAATGTGTTTGTGTTCTATAGTGACATACTAGGAAATAGGCAAATCCTAGGGGGTCTTTCTGCTTACCTTCTCTTCCTCCTTTAGACTTCCAGTTTAGCAGAATTTCCAAATTCCTTTTCCTAGCCTTGCTCTTCTGTGATAAGATGAAAGCACTTTATTCACAGAGTTATTTAATCATCAAAGTTTCAGCCCTGGGGACTTCTCTGACACTGAGCACTTGGGAGAGAACTTTGACCTGAGCAGCTCCACAGCAACTTGGCCTCTACATTTTGCTTGTTTGTTATTTAGGGGGATTGAGATATAACGTTAAGCAATTTTCAAAATGGTTGAAATGCTGTGTTAAGATTTTTATTCTATTATATAATGTATGTACATATTTCATTTCCTCAATAATATTGATGTTCCTTTCCTAAAAATCTGAATTGCTTACTCTGAGAAAAAATAATTTTAATAAAAGACTAAAAATCAAATTTCTTAATCTTCATTTTTACACATGTTTTTTATAAATCTTGTTTTCTCAAATTCCAAGATTTTAGTTGTTATGAAAATTGCCATTAAATTTAAATGATATTCTGTAACAAATTTCTGCAGGTTTCAAAAGCTAAATAATTTTCATACATTGTTCATTCAATTGATGATATTATTCTAGAAAGAATATCCAAATTTTTCCTTGGGACATGTAGACCTTGAGCCTCATCCAAATATGGCTCCAGGATAGTGTCATATCTCTTTGAGCAACTTGAATAGTTTTGTTTTAATCAAATTATATTTTAGTTTTGTGTATATGTGTGCTCTATGTATGTAAGTACAAGTATATTTTCAGATGCACAAAGCTGAAGGGCAGAGAAGAACTTCTGATGTCTTACTCCATCACTCTCTGTCTCTGATTTACTTATAAAGGGTCTTTAAGTGATCTTGCATTGATTTTTGTGCTGGCTGACTAGCATCACCAATTCTTCTATCTCATTTCCCACCAATGTAGCATTTGCAGGCATGCGCTGAAGTTGGAAACACCTACAATCCGCCTCACTTTTGATATGGGTACTGTGGATCCAAATCTAGTTGCTCTGGTTTCTGTAGGCAACATTTACTGCCAGTCATCCCCCTAGCGGACCCATTCTCACTTTTGAAAGCATTTTAAAACTGACATACAGAAGGAATGCATATAGTCTTCCCATTAATCCTTGTTTTTAATGACTTATCCCAAGCTTAAAATATTTAATGAAGTCAATAAGAAATATGATAAACAAAAGCAAAAAAATATATATGTATATATATATGTATATATATATATATATATATATATATATATATATATATATATATATAGGCTAGCTGTGAATAGAAAGTCTAAGAATCTAGTAGTTTCTCAGTCCTAGGAGGCTGTGTGTCTGAGCTGGTCTTTTTTATGTATATTCCAGAAATCCAAAGAAGTAAGTACCAATACCAGTGAAGAAAAAAATGTGCTCACAAGGTGAGGGCAATCAGGCAAAGAACTAACATCCCTTCTTTCCTCCATTGACATTACATAGGCTTCCAGAAGAAGGCATGGCCCAGATTAACATTGTACCTTCCAGTCTTAAGATCTATATTAGAGGCACATGTCATTCTATATCAAGATCTACATCAAAATCCTGTGTCTTCCAAACTCTATATCTGGAAGAAAAGCAATATTGTGCTATCAAAATCCACCCTTTGTTGACTTGACACACAGTCATATTTCCTTATATCATAATTAATTTCCAAATGAAAAACAATAACTTGGTCATAATAATACCTAATTATAATTATTCCACTTTAAATTGCAAATGCATTGTATGTGTAATCATGTCATAGTTAGATATAACATGATATAATAATCCCTCATACAACCACAAATGCACTATAAATTTAGAATAGTGATAATGTCCCTTGAAAAACATTCTTCATTAGCTTAAATTTAAATAGGATATTTTTGATTGATGTTACAGCATATGATGAGAAAATTAAAAGGAAACAGAAATATCTGTACAAATACATTTTTAACAAAATAAAACAGAAGCACTCATGCCTATTGCTATCCTTTTTTGCATCTGAACATGTGTCCTTTGAAGGTAATTAGAACTACCTTCCTCTAGTACCCATTCTGGATTTCCCCCACCTGCTACATGCACTTCCAGCAGACCTTGGCTCTTTTCCTGGAGGTAAGCCATACCTTCATTCTTGATGGGTCTGTGCCCTTCGCTGTCTTGCCTGGGCTGGACTGTTGTAGTTTCCCATTAACTTTAATTACAGGGCACAAAAGTACCAAGAGATGCCCTAAAGGTTCTTCTTCACTTCAAATAGAATTCTTCTTATGACCATTGTGGAAAGCCGATCCAATTTCCACATGGTAATCAGGACCTATCACCCCTCCTAATACTGGTATTCCGTTCTTAGACTATTGGTTTATGGGCATTAGTAACCCAAAATAACATAGGGAAGTCTGAGTTTCCACTTCAATGAGATGTTTCTTGTCACTCCATTTCCTCCTCTGGAATCAAAACTTCTAGATTGGAAGAATTTAGGGTTGTGGGAATAGGAAATGAAAATTTTCGGTGTGAGTCACTATGGATAAAAGTGAGTAAAACTATTCCCCCTTTGTACATCTTGATTTCTGGGCCCAGGGTCCCTGACTATAGGAGAAATCATATATCAGACATCAGAGAAAATACTGCCTTCTCGAAAACCCTGGCCAGCCCTCCAAGATGCTGCCACCTATTTGGTACTCTCTTTGTTTCTTCAAAATGCCCCTGTAACTTTTTATTAATCCAGTTGCTTCAGAATGGTGGGGAACATTGTAAGACCAATGGATTCACTTCTCTGGCTGTGGAGTTCCCTTGTCAGAGGCAGTACTGTGTGGAATACCGTGGCGGTGGGACAGGGATTCTCCAAGTCCATGGATGGTGGTTTGACTGAAGCATTACATGCACCAAAGGCAAATCCATAATCAGCATAAGAATCTACACCAATAGAGACAGAGTGTATCCTTTCCACCAAAGAACTTGTCCAATATTGCCATCCTGTTACTAGACTGTTGGCTTGTCATCAAGAAGAATGGTGCCGTATCTGGGCCTCAGTTTGGTCTCTGCTGTTGGCAGACTCAGCAGGTGCTGTAGCCAGGTAAGACTTTGTGAGTGGAAATACAGCTTGCATCACTCCCATCTCTACCACCATGGGCATTTTGTTCATGGTCCCATTGTCAATAACAGGAATAGCTGGTGAAATAGGCTAATTGTTCACAGAATGGGGAACAATTTTTGTTTGACTGTAGAATTCCTCTTCATCTGAACTCACCTATGGTGAGCATTTATATGGTACCCAAGTATCTTCACATCTTTTGCCCATTGGGAGAGATCTATCCACAAGCCTCTTCCCAAGATGTCTCTCTTACCAATTTTCCAATCATTATTTTAGTAAGTGCCTGACTATCCAGTCATTCTATTGGCTACATCCCATGAATCAGTGAACAATTGTACATCTGGTGATCTTTATTCCCAAACAAACTGTAAGACCATGTGTACTGCCCAAAGTTCTACACACTGTGAAGTTTTACCTCCACCAATATCTTTCAAGATTATCCCAGAATAATCCCAGAATTGTAATAATGTACCTGTCCACTTCTAGTGGTGCCTCTATAACAAACAGAACCATCAGTAAAACAGGGCTTATCTACTCTTTTTTCCCCAGCCAACCAATCATAGAGAATGCCTCAATATGCTTGTCAGCAGATGGAATTTTAACAGGAGCTAAAACCATTGGCAGTTGGGCAACTTCTTCTTGTAGTTTCTGATTGCCATCAAGACCTACATGGGCCTGATCTCATGTATTTTCACTTCTGATTGATAATAGATTGCTGCTATGTATATCCTAATTTATGACGGCGAGTCTGATAAAACACAGCTCATAATGGGAAGTTTGGGGTGCATGGTAATTTGATGACCCATTACCAAATGTTTAGTTTTCACTAAGGTCTGATAGTAGGTCCAGAGCTGTCTTTTAAAGGGAGAATAGTTCTCTTCAATTGATGCTAGAGCCTTGATCCAAAATCCCAAAGTTCTCTTTTGTGATTCACCTATAGGGACCTGCTAAAGTCTCCTACGAGCATCTCTATTTGCCACTGACAACTCAAGTAACAAAGGGTTTGCTGGATCATATGTTCCAATGTAGATCTGTTCCAAGGCCTGGATCTGTTGAAGGTCCCACACAAAGCTAGCAGCTTTCCAAGTCACTTGACATATGGGCCATAGTAACACACACAAGTGGAGAATGTGTTGTCTTCAGAATCCAAATAGGACCACTAAGCTTTGTGCTTCTTTCTTGGTGGACAAGGTTCAATAATATATCTTTCACCTTAGAAGGAATATCTTTTTATGGACCCATACCACTAGACTCCTAAGAATTTCACTGAGGTAATGGGGTCTTGAATTTTTTGTATTCATTTCCTATCCTCTGACATGCATATTTGTTACCAATGAGTTCACATGGTCCAGTCAACATAATTTCATCAATAGTGAACTAATGTGATATTTTATGGAAGAGACAGATGATCAAGATTCCTTTTAACTAAGTTATAATACAGGTCAGGAGAATTAATATATCTCTGAGACAAAACTGTAAAGGTATACCGCTGACCTTGCCAACTGAAAGCAAACTGATTCTGGTGGCTCTTATCAAGAGCTACATCAATAGTTACATAACATATATCAGGAAGTGTGTTAATTTGCTCAACTAAGGGCTTTGCATTTGGAAGAGCAGCTGCAATCAGAGTTACTACCTGATTGACCTTTTGGTAGTCAACTTCATTCCTCTCATCCTACCTGTCTTCTGCACTGGCTAGACAGGAGCATTAATGAGAGATGTTGGGGGAAGCACCACTCTTGAGATTAGATGGTGGCACTAATTTCTGCCTTTCCTCTAGGTATGTGATCCTTGTTTTGATTTGCTATTTTCTTTGCCAGAGGCATCTATAAAGGTTCCCATTGAAGCTTTCCAACCAAAATAGCCCTCACTCCACACATCAGGAAACCAACGTCAGAAAACTGTCAACTTCTAAGTATTTTAATTGTGCATTCTGTAACGGGGAAGAATCACAGGATGTGTTTGTGGTGACCTACTACGAGTCAGATATCGGCAAAATATCTATTAACAATCCAGCCTCCATAAGTCCTTATTTTAACTGGGGGGGGGGGGGGTGTCACAATGTGGTTTTTTTTTTTAATTTCCCACTATCATTGTCAATTTAGAATCAGTACTAAACAGTCACTGGAAAGTGTGATTGTTTCCTCTCCTCCAGAGTCCAGTTACCCTTATAAAATGCTGTAGGTTCCTCAGGAGAACTGGAGAAAGGCTGACTGTAAAACTTTAGGTATCTTACTTAAGGTTCTTGTTTAGAAAAAGCCTTCATTCAAGGAGTTCTGGATCTGCAAACCAGTTCAAGTCTGGACATTGATTTACTGTTTGAGATAGTCTTTGACATGATCCAACACAGTCTGTCTTTAATTTCTTTGAGAATCTTTTGGCTTGTGCAAATCAAAAATAAATACAGCAGACTTCCTATCTATTTTGTGCCTGAAAACACCATGATTGATTAGCCAGGACAAAAGGTCCATAAGAGTCATGCTATTATAAACTCACCTTGCCTTTGCTGACCATTATGAGTTAGGTCATTATGAACATCGTTTTGTATTGGTTGCCCATTATGATCAGTATAACCACATTGCCTCTGGCAATTCAATGCTGCCACATGGCCCCTAATACCTTGGGGCCCAATTAAACACATTGCATTTAATTCATTCAGCTGAGCATCAGCATCTCCAGCCCTAAGGTCTGAAACAAGGAAAAGGTCAACAGCAAAACTTTTAAAACATGCTGGAGCCTCTCTCACCATTTTGCCTCTTATAGGATTCACGAAGGAACTGTCTTCTGTGCCTTCCCATTGCGGATGACTGGGTTTTACACAGTGCACCCTCTCTAGCATTGCACTTTGCAATTTCCCCGAGCCTCAAAATCTCTTCTTCAACACTAAACCAAAGGATATCGGGCATCTCCAACTCCTTTTCAATAGGTCTTTTTTGATAAAAGTGTCCATCAACCATTCAAGCAGGCTTATCACACCGTTTTTTAACTGTGTGAGCTTCCATATTAAAACTAGAATCTTGACTCAGAGGACCTATATCAATAAACTCAACCTGATTTAGTTTAATGTTCCTTCTGCCATTATCACACACCCTTAAAATCTATTCCCATACATATTCCCTAGACTTCTTCTCAGCTTCAATAGGATCCTCCCACACCTCCCATTCCAAATTATACCATCCCATTCTTTACCAATTAATGCCCTTACTTTAACTGCTGACCCCCTTTGAGGCTGAGACTTTAATTTTCACTATGGCTCAATCAATCTTATAATGAGGGCTTCAGTTTGATTTTCTAACTCTTGAGCTCTGTGCCTGCTAGACATAAGACTTTCTTCCAGGGCAGACTTAGAAATTTTGAACTGTTTATTGACACCTGTAGCTGGGCTAGTTTATTACTAAATTCATTCTTGTCCTTTACTATATTCTGGTATTATGAAGTTGATTAATTTCATTATGGAGCTTTTTCCTATTCTTTAACAATTTATCCAGAGTAATTCAGGGAAATAAACATTTTCCTTATTTCACTCAAAATTTCAGCAGTTTCATAGATAACACCACTAAGTCCATTGCTACTCACTATTGATGAATTGAGATAATCAAAGTCATTTATCGCTTTTAAGTTTGAAATATAGTTTACACCATGAGTTTTTAGTACTTTCCAGACTACCAGGAGAAAGAGTGACTGAGAACTTTCAGTAGTTGAAAGTCCTGATAAATTAAAAAATCCATTCCAGACACTTAAAAGATTCATACTTAAATTACTGTCTCTCTAGAACCACTATGATACCAAAATTTCTATTTCTCAGGGTTTTCTAGAGTCACAGAACTAATGGGATGAATGTGTAATCTCTCTCTCTCTCTCTCTCTCTCTCTCTCTCTCTCTCTCTCTCTCTCTTTCTCTTTCTCTCTGCCTATCTGTCTGTCTATCGGTTAGCAGAGGCTTCTTCTTCATTCCTGGCTGCCCAGACCCGAAATAATCACATAGAAACTGTAATAATTATAATACCACTTGGCTTATTTCTAGCTAATCCTTACATCTTAAATCAACCCATCTCTATTAATCTGTGCATCATCACGAGGCTGTGGCCTATCAGCAAGGTTCCAGCAGGCATCATTCTTCTGCGGCAGCTACATGACATTTCTCTGACTATTCTTTTCTCCTCCATCTGCTTGGAATTCCCACCTTGTTATATTCTGCTAAGCTACTGGCTGAAACAGCTTTATTTATTAACCAGTAAAAGCAACACATATACAGAAGGACTTTCCACACCATCTGTCTGTCTGTCTATCTATCTATCTATCTATCTATCTATCTATCTATCTATCTGATTTTGTTGGAATTACTTCTAGTTCAAGAATCTAGTAGTTTCTTAGTTCCATGAGGCTGTGTATCTCAGCTGGTCTTCTATATATGCTGGAGTAATGAAGTAGTTTCCAATGCCAGTGAGGGAACATGTGCTGGCAAAGGGATGGCAAGCAGACAAAGAAAAACTCCTTCCTTCTTCCATTGTCCTTATATAAGCTTCCACCAGAAGGAGTAGTCCAGATTAAAGGTGTACCTTCCAGCTTTAAGGTCTGGATTAAAGGCGTGTGTCATCCTCCTCTATACCAAGAACAAAAGCCAGTGTCTTCTTGCTTCAGGATCCTGATCAAAGGCATGTTGCCTTCTTTCCTCATGATCTGGACAATGACCCAGGACACACAAAAGTATTGTGAGTAATTTTAGCTAGGTCAGTTAGATGGCAGACTGGGAAAATATGTTTGTCACAAGCTTGAAAACCTGAGCTCACGTTACTGAACGCAAATGTTCAAAGGAGAAAACTGATTCCCAAAAAGTTTTCTTCTGATCTCTCCACGTGTACTATGCCACTATAAATGCTTTTAAAAATGCACCACTGCATGCTGGAGAGAGGTCCTAATTGACAGTGCAATTGCTGTGAAAGTATGCATATCCGAGTGCTATCCCCAGAACCTAGGTAAAAATAACTGGGCACGGTGACATACACTTGTATTTCTAGAGCTGGAGAGGTGGACACAAGAGAATCCCTGAGGCACAGGGGTCCCAATTAGGCTAATGTTCAATTAGTGATTCTGTTTCCAAGAATGAGAAGGAATTCCACTGGAGAAGAGAGCCAGCATTTCTCTGTTTGTCACATGCACATGCGTACACGTGCACACACATGAATAGCCACCCCACACAGCACCAAATATAAAAATATACCTCTGTGTACAATGTACATACACCTGCATATATGTGATCAGCAACCCCACATAGCCGCAAATATAAAAATAGAAGTGGGTAATCACTGAGAATTCTTTTTAGAGTAAGTTCCTGTTGCACTCAAGGTGAGCATCCAGAAATAAATTTAGTATATGGAAATAAATATACTTTATCCCACTTATAACAAATTTCACACAGAGAAATCTGCATGTGAATTTCTTTCTTCCATAAATCATCTCTTTTACACTCAGGGTGACTGAGGCCAAAGTTAGAGTGTGAGTTACATTCTTCACTGAGTCTAAATCTGCCTCTCCCTTCCAGATAACTCCTCTCTCTCTCTCTTACCATGCTGCTTTGTACACTATAGTTAATTTCCTAATATACACTTCCCTCTTCCGAGCATTCCTTTGCTAACAATTAACATAGTATATATCAAGAGAGCTGTTTGTTTTGTCCTTGGTGTTGTGTACACTTTTCCTCTCTGTTGTGCTGTTTAAGTAAGAGTTCTGACTTCCATTGTCAATGCAACATTGGATGCCCTTTCAAATTCCTTTTCTCCCACTTATAACTTACTAAGGTAAATTACTTTTTAAAATCTTATTTTAACTATAGCATAAATTTGGCTTCTTAAAGACCGTAACTGCCTGAGTGGTTTTAGAGGATGGTAGGTGATTGCAGTGACACATGCCCTTGGGAGGAGATGGCCTGAGGTGAATGGCAGGGAGTAGCTGTTTCCATTTAAATGAACATACTAAATATGCTTATTCCAAGTGCACAACTTCTAGGACCTCTCTCCAGCACCTCCTGATAGTAAGAGGCATTGGGCACAGAAGAGGGATTCAAAGCAGAAGGCCTAGCGTGTGATTCTCAGGAACCTGGGCAACTTCAATAGCAAAATTCCCATGCTGTGCAAATGAATGCATAGGATAGAAATAGCTCCATGCTGCTGCCTACAGCTTGGATAATTTCCTTTCCTCTCAGAGAATTTTACGAGAGAAAAACCAGAATTCCTAGCATTAATGTTGAAAAGAATTTCAGCCACTATTGAAATCAGTAAAATGTATCATACTGTTGTAATCAGTAAAATGTATCAAAAAGGTATAAATGAACTACTTTATGTTCAACATATGTCATTCCTTGGCATCTATTTATATCTTACTACAAAGATACCTGCCCACCCTTTTAATTATTATTCTATTCACAAAAGCCAACAAGGGAATTCAGCCAAGATATCCATCAACAATATTTGCAATATAGATATTAAGCATGAGTGTTAAGCTCAGAAAATGCTAGATTCACGGAAGTTTCAAATTGGGAGCCTCAGAGGAAACTCTCACTTCAGTCTCCTTATAATAAGTACATTTAGGGATATGAAGGCTCTCGGGTTAGTTCTCTAAAGGTTACTGAGAAACTCCTGTTTTCATTTTAGTATTGCCCAAATAACACGTTTTATAGCAATAAATAACTATGAATAATTTTTGTAAATGATGGCTGAGAAAGTTTGTGAATGTAGTAGGCAAAGATGTATTTGGGAAACTGATAGGAGTGTTATTGAAACTCAAGATTACAAGGCATTCTGTTCCTTAGGTAAGCATACAGACTTTAAAAGGACACATGATATCTCTATGGGTGGTTTATACTGATTCCCATCTTAAAAAAATCTAGAATTATTCTTGGGGCAAGTTTAAGCACGTCTGGAACAGCTTTGCAAGAATGGATTATTAAAGTAATAAGGCCTCCTAATGGCTTTGAAAGACAGCACCATTTTATGGAGTGTGTTTCCATACTGCCTGAAAAGGAGAAAGTGAGTTCAACTTCATGACTGCAGATTCAATGTGACCACTCAACCCTCCACCACTGTTCTTCACTCCTCCAACGGTCTGTACGCCTTGGAACAGGAAACCAGAATTCAGGCAAATAAAACACTTTCTCCTTTAAGTTGACTCTTGACTGGTACCTTGTCCCAGGAATAAGAAAAGTAACTTACAGAGCAGCATCTGGAATTTCTGTTTCTGTGACTGTCTGTCTAGGCAGATCTCAGGATGAAGGGCTGCTTTTTTTTAAATCCAGGTTCCTTTTAATTTCTGTCCTGCTTCAATAATGTCCTGGACTCATCATTTTGAGCTAGATTGGTGACTAACACTCAGAGATTGGAGTACAAAAATGGAAGTAGGGTAAGGGTAGAGAAATCTTCAAATGACTTTTCAAGTCAACTGTGAATAACTCAGTGAGTTAAATAAAAATATAGTTTTACTAATGACTAAATAATCACTTTGTTATAGGTACATAGAATGTATCTAATGATTCATAAAGGAACAAGGATTTAAATCAAAAGGTCAGTGGAACAATTTAGGAGCCTGAATTAAGCACACTAAAAGCTGATATTCACAGTAGTAAAAAAAACTTACCAGCTAATAACAACTGATTAAAGTATGGACTTACAGTCTGTTGTGAAGCCAGCAATAACACCAGAAAGCAGCAATAACTTTGGAACGACTATAAGGCATTTCTTCCAGTTAAATGTAGCTCTGGGGTTTGTGAATTATACACTCAGAGTTATCAACAAACGGCCATATATATATATATATATATATATATATATATATATATATTCAGAATACAAACATGTATACTATCTGGCCATTGTCTTTCTACCATGCTTATTCTAAGATGCCCCACCAAAAGTGACAGTAGAAATTTAAAATTTTAAGGACCTCTGCAAAGAAAGAAAATGGTTTGAAAGTATGAATTCTTTTTACATGAGTGTGTGTGTTCCTCAGTCAGGTTACCATTGTACGGCAAATACATGTAATCCCGTGCATGTGGAGACCAAAGATCATCCAAAAATTCTTTCTTTCTTTCTTTCTTTCTTTCTTTCTTTCTTTCTTTCTTTCTTTCTTTCTTTCTTTCTTCTTTTTTGAGGCAAGGCCTCTCACACAGCTAACACTCCCTAATGAGTCTAGGCTAGCTAAACAGAGAGCTCTTTGAATCTGCTTTCTCTCCATAGCACTAGGATTGCAAGTGTCTACCACCAGGCCTGAATTGTCTGTGGATTCTGGAGTGAAACTCTAAACCCAATGAGTGCATAGCAAAACACTTGACTAAAACATATTGCCTGTGTTACTGCTATGAAGTCTTTGTCTACACTTTGTTCCCATTGTCACTCTTCACTTTCTGGATCTTGATTCTCATTACTTGGAACTCATCAAAATTCATTACAGAGGGAGTTTTCATAGCTCATGAAAATTTTTCATTTTATTTGGAAAAATTGTTCCCATGTCATAGCAGAAACTAAGTCACCAAGTTTTATCATTTCTTGAGAAACAAGTTGACAAGTTAGAGCTTCACTCTCAGAAAATCAGATTTTAAAAGGTGCTTGTAAGAATTAACACTGATTGTCAACTTCCTTGGACCTGGATTCATCTGAAAGACATGTTTTTGGATGAATCTGAAAGTATTTCAAGGAAATAGTAACTGAGAGGAGAAGATGCTCCAGTACAGTGATACAGGTGCAGCTCCAACGTGAAGAGGTCTCAGGGAAAAGAAGGGCTGTTTTGCCTGCCTTTACTACTTGTTGGTGAAAGCATCTACTCTGCTGTCGCTCCTGCAGTTTCCAGTGCTGCTGTCATCTTTGCTGCTGCCAGAACTCTACCTGTTCAACCTTTCAACTCAAACTGAAGATTCCCAGACCTCCAGGAAGACTCCAGGCTTTCCACATCAGGCTGGTATTTGTCTTAGGGTTAGTACTGATAAAATACCACAACCAATAAGCAAGTAGGAGAGGAAAGGGTGCATTTGGCTCACACTTGCATATCATAATCAATCCATCATTGAAGGAAATCACGAAAGGAACACAAACAGGACAGGGACTTAGAGTCAGGACCTGATGCGGATGACATGGAGGTGGTTTGCTCTTTACTGACTTCTTTCCATTGGCTGTATCAGTCTGCTTTCTCATAGAACCCAGGGCCAGCAACACAGGGGGGCACCACCCACAATGAGCTGAGATCTCCTACATCAATCACTAAGAAAAGATCCACCAACAATGCCTAAAGTTAGGTCTTTTTTTAATATAATTTATTTTAACTTTATTTTATGTGCATTGGTGTAAAGGTGTCAGATTCCAGGGAGCTGAAGCTATAGGCAGTTGTGAGCTGCCATGTGGGTGCTGGGAACCGAACCTGGGCCCTCCGGAAGAACAACCAGTGCTCTTAACCATTGAGCCATCTCTCCAGCCCCTAAAGTTAGATCTTATGGAGGCTTTTTTTCCCACTGGTATTTTCTCCTTTCAGATGACTCTAGTTTATGTCAAGTTGGAAAAAAGTCCAGTCATTACTGTTATGGTGAGACATCTAGTCTAATAGATTGAGAAATCACTAGATTTTCAGAGTCCCCAGCCTGCAGATAGCAATTGTTGAATTACCTAGACTCCAATTACAATATAAGCCAATCTACTAAGTTCCTTTGCTCTGGTTCTGTGCTTTGAAGAACCCTAATACTACACAATAAGTTCAGAAGATATTAATTAAACTTTTTTTGTTATTTTATGTATATGATCATTTTGCCCACATGTATGTCTCTGTATCATGTCAGTGCTTGGTTCTCACAGAATTTTAAAGATGGTCTCAGATGTTTTAGAAATAGAGTTATAGCATATGGTTTTGAGATGCCACGTGAATGGTGATAATTGAACCACTGTTCTCCTGGGAAGCAGTGTTCTTAATTACTGAGCTATTTTCCAGACAAGTCTGAGTGTTTCCTTATCATAAGGTTGATTTTTCCCTATGCACTGCATCAAAGAAATTTCTTTTTAAAAGCTTCATAGTGAAATAAAGAATGAGAAGTTTGGCTGTTAATATGGAAGTTTGGTGATGGTAGGTCTTCAATATATTCTATATGATAGAGAAAAAAACAGATAGAGATTCTGAGACTATGCCTTTTTACTTTCTAATGACTCCATGCTAGGTTGATATGATGGTGAATCTTATATCAGATTAAGAACTAGCAGAGGACTAAAAAAATAACTGTGATACTGTTTCTTGAAATAATTAGATCATGTTGATTCTGACTCAATTGTGATCTAATCTATTGAGGGATTAAAATTTTAAATATGCTGCTGAGAGTTGTAAGAACTCTGGCTTGTAGTTAATAGATTGCTATGGTGTGATATTAGGAAATATAGCTTGTCTTGACACATTCCTGTTGTTTATTTGTTCTGTGACTCCTAGGGTAAGTCCTGTTCTGTTTTAACACATAAACACACACACACACACACACACACACACACAAACACACACACGCAGCAAACAACTCAAAATTGCTCCAGTAAGTCCCTGGAACTGACCAGATTCACTAGGTTTTAACCTGCCAGAGAAAGAATGAAAGTTATGATGGGAATAAATGTTTCCTCTTTAAAAAGATGAAAGCCAAGCTGCAGAAGCAGAATATAGTCATGGAGCCTAGAAGTGGTTTTGACCAACTGAGGTATCTGAAAAAGATACTACACTGCAATCTGTTGTACTGCCTACAAGCTGTGTATTGCGTTCCTGGTTCCCACCTCTTGTGAGCTGTCACCCATGCTGGTATGAGCATCGGTGAAACAGCTCTCTTCGAGTGATTTCTGGTCACTCTCACCTATACTTCTGTAAGTCGCATCAATAAACCTCACTGGTTCATCAGATTGAACTTTGGTAGTATCTAGTCTAAAGAAATGTATCAGCTCAAGATCCTCAATTCCAGCTTTTCATCAAAAAGGATATTTATTTCTACCAGAGGGATAGAGGGCTGGGAATAATTGACAAAGACGGGAGAGAAGGGGTAATGGAGAAGCAGAGGGAAGAAGGGAAAGGGGAAAGGGGTATTTGTCCTGGAGGAAGAAAGGACTGCCTCTGGAAAGAGAGGAGACAGATGTGACCCATAGACAAATATTGGGTTATAAAGGTAAACTTGGAAAACCCATGTCAGGATGAGGTTTTTGCAGGTTAATTAGATGAGCCAAAGGGACTTTTGATTGCTAGATTTCAATATTTTGATAGCTAAACTTGGTTTTCACCCTCAGGAGAAGAGATGGCCAAATGTGGGAGTAGATCTTGGTGACTAGCTGTAGGAATGTAATCTAAAAGTTTTTAGTATGCAAAGGGAAGTGTAGGAATAGGGCTTGATCTGATTCGTAGGTGCTAGCAAACGTTCCTTTATCTGTACTTTGGTCTCTTGTACTCTCGCTAAATGAGTAGACATGTGTGTTGCATCTTCCCAGGAAAAGTTTTGTTATACAAAGCTACCATGATGGATTGAAAACTATGAGGTAAAAAAAAAACCACTGTCACATCTACTTTACATTTTTATATCTCTTAGTCTTGTCTCAGACAATCCACAAAAAAAATTGATGAAAAAAAATAGACTGTGATCAAAATGGACACTCTGAACATGGCTGGCAATGAAGGCTGACTGAGAAGCCAAGGACAATGGCACTGGGTTTTGATTCTATTGCATGGACTGACTTTGTGGGAGCCTGTTTTTTTGGATGCTCACCTTCCTAGACCTGGATGGAGGGGAGAGGACCTTGGACTTCCCAAGGGGTGGGGAACCCTGACTGCTCTTAAGACTAGAGAGGGAGGGGGAGGTGAGGGGGGGAGATGGGGGGGAGGGAAAAGGGAGGCAGGGAAGAAGTGGAAATTTTTAATAAATAAATAAATTATATAAAAAAGAAATAAAAAAATGAAAAAATGAAAAAAAAGACTGTTTCTGGGACTAAACCTGACCACCTAGCTCTTAACTTTTTGAAGGAATTTGGAAAATTAGGGAGAAAATAGCATAGAGAAAGACATAGAATACTGTTAGCACAGTCAAATGAGCAGTTCTGTTTGCGGGTCATAATAACAGAATGACAATAAAAACATGGGAAGTAAAGTCAAGAATTGTGAGTTTTCACATGCAAATGACTCTACTAGATACTGAAATGCTAGTCATTGGCGTTAAGTTCTGACAAATACTTTGTAGCACTTTTCATAAGTCCTGAATTTTTTTGAAATTTAAAACAAATCTTTAGTTTAGTGCATCTGTGGGAGGGAGTGTTTGTTTCTAAGACTGTCTTTAGAGGTCAGCGGACAGCTTGTGGGTGTGTCACAGCTTTTCTCTCATTGAACTGTGTTGTGCGGGTTCCAGGAATTGAAATTGGGGGAAAGCACTCTTATTTATTTATTTATTTATTTATTTTATTGTCAGCCATATCAACCTAGAGTCAGCTGGGAAGAGGGAACCTCAGCTGAAAATTTACCTCAATATGATTGTTACATGGGCATGTCTTTGAGTTGTGGTCTTTATTGATGAATAATGTGTGGAGATCTTTCCACTGTGTGCTGCAACATCCTTAAGAAGATGAGCCTCGTCTGTGAAAAACACTTAGCCCAGCATGAGTCAGTGAGAAAGTAAGTCAGGCTGCACCATGGTTCCTGCTTTACTTTCTGCCTAGACATCTTGCCATGACTTTTCTCAGTGATGAGCTGTGACCTGAAATCATAACCTGAAGTAAACTCACTTCTTTCTCAAGGTATCTTGTAGTCAATATCTTATCCCAGCAACAAGAAGCAAACTAGTATATTCAGTGGGTCATCTTGTCTGCTCGCATAACCTGAGTCTATTAGAAGCTACATTTAAAGTTGACAGCAGCCAGGCCAGTCCTTTACGGTGATTGCTGGTGGGTTTTCAGTAAGTTTTAATGATAATCAAAAGCAAACAGAAGAGCATAAAGTCTTAAAATTCTTGTAGTTTGGTTAGAAAATTTTGTGTAAAATTTGTGGCTAAGAAATGTTTAGTGATATTTAAAGAAGACAGGGCCATTAAAACAAAATCAAATACTTATACTAGGACAAAAAGAAAGACTATCAAGGACATCTCAGAAATTGGCATCCAACATAGAATCAGGGGGTGCATATTGTTTAAGTCATTTCAAATACTTCGCTTTGAGAAGAAAGGTAGAAATTTCTGCCTATAAAGGGTTACCACATGGGATAGATATAAATTTTTCCTAGTACTTATGTAGAATGTTAGCATTTAAGATGAGTCTTGATTTCAGATTGAATAAAGGTTGGACTTTTGCTGATTGATCTTGGTTTTGATCTGAGTTATACTGAGAGATACTTAGGGTATAATACAGGTGTATTTGAGAGTGTAGCTAAGGACACCGAACTAATGAGGTCTCTTATAAATAGAGATTTTGGTTTTCTGGCTGCCCAGCCCCAAATAATCACACAGAAACTATATTAAGAACAACATTGTTTGGCCAATGGCTCAGGTATATTTCTAGCTAGCTTTTATATCTTACAATAACCCATTTCCATTAATCTATATATCACCATGAGGCTGTGACCTACCAGTAAGTTTCTGGTGTTTTTCTTCTTCGAAATCCACATGGCATCTCTGACTCTACCTATTTTTTCTCCACATTCTGTTAAGTTTTCCTGCCTAGCTCTGTTCTGCCCTGCCATAGGCCACAGCAGCTTATTTTTTAAACAGTGATAATTAAACATATTCAGAGCATTCAGAGTGGAGTTCCACATCACCTCTGTCTAAATAAAATGGAAGGTTTTAACATTAACATAGTCAAATTACATATAACAAAACATTTATTAGGCAAGAATTACAGTTACAATGCTTTTTGTGAGTCTAAAGTTTTACATCTAATTTATCTTGTATCACAACTAAGAAAAACTGTAACTATCTTTCTTCAACTCCATGAAAGATACCCAGAAGGATATAAAATGACCTAAGTAAACAGGAAGTACATTATAAGCAACATCCAAAACTCTAGAATTGACAGAGATATTATACTGCCTGGACAGTCACTCAAACATAGACAGTTATCTAACATAGGGCATCCAACTTTAGCCTATAAGCCAATAATATCTGGCAGATTGTATATGAAGTAGGAAATCTGAAAGACTGTTTTGCCTTTAGTTCCTGTTTGTTAGTCCCTTTCTATTGTATACCCCAGAATGTCTGGCCATTTCCTCTGTGAAGTAGGAACCTTGGATAACCATTCTATCTTTTGAAAAGTTTTGCAGTCAATTTTCTGTGGGCCATGCACGTCCAGTTCATATAACATACCACCTAGCAGTCCAGGCAAGTGCAGTTTCTGCCCAAATAGCTAATCTTGTTACATTGAAGGCAAATTCCATAATGAGTTTCTTCAATGCCCATCAACCTCTCTGAAGTAATTGATGCTGGCAGAAGCCAACTTGTCTCACTGTCAAGAAATTCTAAGCATAATCCAGACTCTCTGTGTACCTTTTATCTTTATACTTTATTACTTTTTATTATTAATTTTATTATCTTTACTCCTTTAATCTATGATTGTCTATACTATTTTATATTACCTTTACTGTGTCTTTAAATATTTTGTTTTATTTTTAAAAACCATTTCTTTCTATAACTCCCTATATCTATTTGTCTTAAGCCTATGTATGTTTTTAAACACATTATGATCCACCTAAAAGTTTGTTTTTGTCTGAATCTGTCTTTATTGCATTTTAATCACTACTTTAAACTGTTAAGTGGGCATAACTAAGACCAGAGCACTCACTTTGGCTCTGGGATCTAGCCTTCTCAGCTTTCTAACATGGCAGAGGTCAGTTTACTGCCAGCTCTGAGAGCCATGTTTGCCATCCCAGTTCTGGGAAGCAGTTGGCCCATGTTTCCACTGAGTAACTGACAGCACCATGTGCATAAACTCCATTCAACGGCTTCACAAGACAACCTCCCAAAGGAACAAGATCCATCTGTGCCTCCACATATCAGGAAACTGTCTCTTAAAGGAATGGCACAGCTTTTGTTGCTAATGCTGAGTCAGGAAACTTTCTTTAAAGAGCTGCACCTCTGCTTGCCACCAGCAAACAGAGCTTATCTTTAAAAAATGTGGCTGCCATGAAGCTCCACTTGACTCATGGTTTTGAGGGTCTAGATATTCCACTTTTTAAAGAGCTTTCTCAGGCACTAAACTTTAGGCACCATTTTGAAAAAAGAGCCTGCTGCGGGAGCTCCTTCCACTCCTTCAGCCAATCGCCGCTGAGTTACCAGCCCATTGGGGCGTGGTCTCTCTCTCTCTTTAAAAAAAGTAGCGGCTGTCCTCCACTCTCTCTCTGGCTTCCGGCTCCGCTTTCAGCTTCTAGACTCCTTTCCTGTTCGCGCACGGTAGGGCAGTTGTCTGGGACAGTAATCTGTAAGTTTTTTCCCCTTTGAATAAATAACCATTCTATTAATCATAATTCCAAACTGGTGTGGAATCGTCTGTGACTTGTCTGTGACTTACGCCTTCATCTGGTACCCCACATTTGGTTGTAGAACCTCCCCTCCCCCCATTCAACTGCTTGTTGCCAGCTCAGCTAGTCACGAGCCCTCCCTCAGCTGCAGCCTGTGTCCTGTGTGTGGAGCCAGCAGTTCAATTAAACCCCACGCCTCCCAAGTTCCACAGGCTCAGGACAGTCTCTGCCTGCCTGGTTTGCTCTTTTCTGAGTTGTTTTTAAATTTCCCTTGTAAGTGCAGTGCTTTAGTGGCGTGACTCAGAACGACTCGGTCACGTGGATGCATAAGCAGCTTCTGGGTTGCTCTTTTCTACCCCGAGATTCTGGGTTTCCGGTTCCGTGTATGGAATTGATTTAATTACATTTTCTTTGTTGAGCAACTTATATTTGCTAGTTTTTAACAAATACTAAGGCAGACACTGAAACAGGACCCTGTTTCCGTCACCTCTGCAGTGGTTCTAGTCCTGACTTGGCAACAGCACCACCTACAAGATAATTGGTAATATGGCAGTTTTTGTTTCCAACGCCAATTTTACTGTTTTCTTTATTAATACAACGGATTATGTCATGCAAGGTTTATATGACTATGGGGATACATTAATTTACTTGTTACTAGGTTTCAGTTTTCTTTTGAATATTTTATCATTAAGAAAGATACAATTTTTATGGACTAATACTGAAAAACTAGTTGAAAGGATTAAAATTATTGAAAATCAGGGGTTATATGAACAAGTGGATACTATGATAGACAAAATTGACTCCATATCCAAGGGTACTAGGAAGTTACCTGAAAGGGTTCAGGCTGTTGAATTTGACATTCAGACGTTACCACAAAGTTTTGATAACATAACAGATAGAATGCACCTCCAGAATGGGAACCAAAAAACTAATACCTTAGTGAAATTCCTAGAAACACAGGTAGATCAGGAGATTCAAGATTTAAGGGAGACAATAATAAAAAAAATTAGAAATGATTGAAGAAATTATTGGAGCTGGTGAACAGAGTAAGAAGGCACAAGGACAGGATACAATGCCACCACCAGCTGTTAGAACTGGCTTACCCAGGGTTCTAACAACATACCCTGTAATTTATTCTGACAAAGGGTCAACTTCTAAAGGTTCAAAGGGAGTTAAAGAAGCTAGATGGACACCTATAGCAATGAATAATTTTAAAGAAATTAAGTAAGCTGTCGTTTATTATGGATTGCACTCTGTATTTGTTAAGGAAATCATAAGGACTTGGGCTTCTAATGTCAGAGCTACCACTTATGATTTCTCTCAGCTAGTGTCTGCAGTTTTAGATGATGGACCTTCCTTGATGTTTGGAATTTATTTCAGAGAAGAATCCAAACATATGGAACAGCAAGGAAGAGTGAAAGGTGTGGAGGTTTCCCAAGATCAAATTCTTGGTGTAGGAGCATATGCTGATCCACAGGTCCAAACTCTTTATGACAAAGAAGTGCTGTCTTTATGTCACAAAGCAGCCTTGAATGTTTTCAATAAAATACAAGATCCAGCAAAAAGGGTCGAATCATATACCAGGGTTAGGCAGGGACAGAGAGAACCCTTTACTGACTTTGTGCAAAGATTAATTAAGGCTCTGGACATAGGGGTAACACACCCAGAAGATAGACAAATACTTCTTGAATCTCTAGTTTTTGAAAATGCAAATACCAAATGTAAAAAGATAATTGGGCCTTAAAGGTCTAGATCAGCACCTATGGAAGAATGAATACAGCATACAATGAATGTTGAGACGTTTAGCTATAATGATGAATCCTGGGTAAGAGAAGGAATTTCCAAAGCTATGAGGAGACATCAAACTACCAGGTGCTTTAATTGTGGTAAATTAGGACATCTGAAAAGGGATTGCAGGCAAAGAAATTCTAGGAATAATATCTCCTCTGGGAATGACAAAAGTAGGAGACCTCAGCCTTTAGGTATATGTAGGAGATGCGGTAAAGGCCGACATTGGTCCAATGAATGCAGGTCAACAACAGACAGACAAGGCAACCCGATACCATCGGGAAACTCCTTGAGGGGCCTCTCGCAGGTCCCCAAGCCAAAAGTGGCCCAGTCATTCCCAGTTACAGTGGAAAATGTGTCTCACCAAGAAATTCCTTTGCCTTCTCTATTACCAAGAGGATGACCTCTTACAGTTATTGATTTGAAAGATTGTTTTTTCACTATACTTTTGCAAGAAAAGGATAGAGAAAATTTGCCTTCACAGTGCCTACTTATAATAATTCTCAGCCTACTAGGAGATATCAATGGACTGTCCTCCCACAGGGGATGCTCAATAGTCCCACATTGTGTCAATATTTTGTGAATAAGCCATTGCAAATAATTCGTAAGCAATTTCCCAATCCATAATTTATCATTACATGGATGACATTTTATTATCTGATTCAAATAAAGATACTTTGGAAAGTATGTTTGAAGAAGTAAAGAAAGTCTTGCCTAGGTGGGGATTACAAATTGCCCCTGAAAAGATTCAAAGAGGAGATTCTATTAATTACCTAAGTTACAGAATAGGGTTAGAGAAAATTCAAACACAAAAGGCGCAAATTAGGAGAGACTGGTTACAAACTCTTAATGACTTCCAAAGATTGTTAGGAGACATTTCCATTCTATGACGAGCTGTTGGGATAACACCTGATCTAATAGTTCATTTAAACAAAACCTTAGATGGTGATAAAGATTTGAATAGTCCCAGAATATTGACAGCTGAAGCAGAAAAGGAACTGACAATGATTGAGGAAAAATTACAGGAGGCACATGTGGATAGGGTGAACCCGAATCTTAGTTCCATCCTAGTCATACAGCCTTCCAGAATTTCTACTACAGGGATTTTAATGCAGAGGGAAGATATTATTTTAGAGTAGATATTTATACCTCATAAACCAAGTAAAAAATTAAAAACTTATGTAGAAAAGGTCTCTGAATTAATTATAAAAGGTAAACTGAGACTTCGTCAACTAGCAGGTATAGACCCAGCAGAAATTATAGTGCCTTTTACTACTGAGGAAATAAGAAAGTTATGGGAAGATAATGAACCATGGCAAAGAGCTTGTGCTAATTTTTTGGGAGAAATTAACAGCAACTATACCAAAAGTGATAGACTTAACCTCATAAAGAGAACTTCTTGGATTCTTCCTAGAATTGTACGTGATGCTCCAATAACTGGAGTCCGGACATTTTATACTGATGCAAATAAATCAGGGAAAGCAGGTTATAAATCGGAAGAATTGAGTAAGGTGGAACAAAGTCCTTATAATTCTGTCCAGAAGGCAGAATTATATGCCATTCTTATGGTGCTAAGGGATTTTAAAGAAACTCTTAATATAGTTAGAGATTCACAATATGCAGAAAGAGTTATCTTGCATAATGAAACCACTGAATTCATACCAGATGACACAGAGTTGACTTCATTGTTTATCCAGGTACAGGACATAATTAGGAATAGGCTTTGTCCAATGTACATAACACACATCTGGTCCCATACTGATCTGCCTGGCCCTCTAGCACAAGGTAATGCTGAAATTGACCGATTATTGATTGGAAGTGTTCTGAAGGCCTCAGAATTTCATAAAAAACATCACGTCAATAGTAAAGGCTTAAAGAAAGAGTTTTCCATTACATGGCAACAAGCTAAGGACATTATAAAGAGATGTCCTACTTGTTCTTTCTATAATCAAACATCATTGCCTGCAGGGAGTAACCCAAAGGGTACTCAAAGGAATGAAATCTGGCAGATGGATGTGTTCCACTTTATGGAATTTGGTAAATTAAAATATGTACACCACACCATAGACACGTATTCAGGTTTTCAATGGGCAACTGCCCTGAGTTCAGAAAAGGCTGATTCAGTAATCACACATTTATTGGAAGTTATGGCCTTCATGGGTATACCTGCACAAATAAAGACAGACAATGGTCCAGCATATGTATCTAAGAAGACAAAACGCTTCTTTGCTTATTATAATATAAAACACATTACAGGTATACCAAATAATCCTACAGGTCAGGCAGTTATAGAAAGATCAAATCGTACTATAAAGGAGAAGCTAAACAAACAGAAAGGGACGAAAGATACCCCCAGAAATAGATTGCATAATGCTTTATTAACCTTGAATTTTCTTAATGCTAATGAGAAAAGAACAACAGCAGCAGAGAGGCATTGAATAATCTAAAAAAACTTCTGAATTAAACCAACCTGTTTATTTCAAAGATGTGCTGACCCCTCAATGGAAGCCAGGAGATGTGCTATGTTGGGGAAGGGGTTTTGCTCTTGTTTCCACAGGAGAAGAAAAATTGTGGATACCATCAAAATTAATAAAGGTTCTATTTGAAGAGGAGAAACCACTTGGAAAGGAGAAATGACAGCTCATCTACAATGATGATATTCATACAGGTGGTACGAAAAACATATAGAATGGGGGCAGGGATCTGTTCTTATCTCCACAGGAAAACACTCATCTTTGAAAAGTTCAAGGGACCCTGGATATTTGAATACTGACAGATGGAAAATAACAGCCCAATAGGGACTATCAAGAAAACTGAATAAGTTTTGTAAGTAAAATATACTAAATCATATTTCTAAATTTATAGAGCTGGTTTTGGAGCTGGACTGTGGCTCAGTCCCTCTCTAATTCCAAGCCTGTTGTTAAAAGGAAAACCCAGAGTTTCTGGAGTTTCTGTCTCATGTCAAGAGCCATGATATGGGACAGAAAGAAATATGAGTTTAGAAAACATCTTTACTTTTCTTCATATCTATCATACCTTTCATTAAATATATCTATCATGCCTTTCATTGAATATATGTATGTCTGTATATATCTATATGATTACTGTTTAAGTTTTCCACAATGAACAATGAGTTTTTCCTTCAGTGACATTTGAAGTTTCCAGGAAGAAGATGGGGCCCCATAACAACGACTGCACCTGGTTGATACGACGTCATGATACTGATAGCGCTACTACAAGACCTGTTTTGGGTACCAGCTGCACAAGACAGTTCCAGCGTGGTTAGCTGAAATGGTGGACATCTTGTACAACATTCTGGCCAGACCTCCACAAAATACTCAGAGACTATTTTCAATTTTAAAAGACATTGATCTTGAAATTTAACCATCATTTTACTTTCACAGGATCCCCCAGAAAGAATGTCGCCCCCATGACAGCTGGAAGTAATTCTGGAGAACTACGTCCTCTCTCCCAGTAAAGTTTGTCCTTGGGTTTAGGGACATCATTTAGGGGTTGGTTATAATTAGTATATGGTTGAGGGTTGGGGGAGGAATTTTATAAGCACAGGAATAAAAAAAAGAGGGATAATTGGATTATGGGATAATAGATTTGTACTTGTGAGTTATTATTTTTAGACAAACATATTGGTATCGATTCTTATATATTGATACAAAGTTAAATTATGTTGACTATTTTATGCATGCATGCTTCTATCTCTGTTTAAAACATTTTTATGTGTTGATATATATATTGCATTGATATATGTATATTTACCATATTGCATTGTACCCTTCTACCTCTGATTAAGATACTTATATATTGTTTATGTATTGATATATATATTTACCATACTGCAATATATACTTGCACATTGTTTATATTTGGAGGTCACATTGTCCTCAGTTATTGCACAGTTGTTTATTATCTCAGTCTTTAAGTTAGATAGATATTGAGAATTATATAGATCAATAGTCATCTAAGTTTGTCATTTATAATTAGACTAATCAGGTTTTTTAGATACATAGAGATTATATTCAGTATAGATAAATAATCTTCAACCTCTTCAAAGAGCTGTAGAAAATGACCTTTAATCTAATTCAGAGTTCTGTGGTAGGGAGACACAATCGCTCCTGGCAACACCAATCTATTCCCGAGAGAATGTTGAGCACCAAAGACACTCCACCTAGAGCCTTTCTTCTTGGCAGAACTGGCCTTTGGGCAAAGAAATGCTCATACCTCAACTACTGAGAGAGTTACAGAATATCCATAAATGGATGAAACAGGACTGTCATATCCTGCCAAGACAGGGTAAGATAGTTTTGAAGTTTCTTGCCTTTGAAAATGGCATGTCAGTTATGTCAGGTGTTAGCCAAAGTTGGTTGCTTCAATGCTGCAAACGTGACTTTGGGTGTTTGCCCAGGTAGCCAGTTGTCTCTGTGATTTGTTACATGTTCTGGAAGTTGTTTGATTGCACTTCCTAATTACTCAGGTAACATTATTTCCCTTCTAAGATCTTCGATGAGATTGAAGATTATATAAATGTAGTTACTTTCCTTTTATAACTTTGCCAAGTTATTTGTTAAACAAGACTTAAGCTAGTTAGAATAGGATATTTGTATTTATTGTATATAATTTTGTAGGTTTGTACTTATTGTATATAATTTTGTAGTAGGCTTAGAACTCTCTTACTTAAACAAAAGGGGGAGATGCTGCGGGAGCTCCTTCCACTCCTTCAGCCAATCGCTGCTGAGTTACCAGCCCATTGGGGCGTGGTCTCTCTCTCTTTAAAAAAAGCAGCAGCTGCCCTCCACTCTCTCTGGCTTCCGGCTCAGCTTCCGGCTTCTAGACTCCTGTCCTGTTCACGCGGAGGGGCTGTTGTCTTGGACAGTAATCTGTAAGTTTTTTCCCCTTTGATTAAATAACCATTCTATTAATCATAATTGCAAATGGTGTGGGATCGTCTATGACTTGTCTGTGACTTACGCCTTCAAGAGACTGTTTTTGTTTCCTGACTGCCCAGATCCAAATAATCACACAGAAACTATATTAATTAAATAATGTTTGGCCAATGGCTCAGAAGTATTTTCTATGTATCTAGCATTTATATCTTAAATTACCCATTTTTATTATTCTATATATCACCACAAGGGTGTGATTTCTGGCATCATTTTCCTTTGGCAGCTACATGACATCTGCCTTACTCTGCCTTCTTTCGCCTTTCATTCATGTTAGTTTTCCAGCCTAGCTCTAGTCTGCCCTGCCAGAGGCTAAACCAACTTCTTGATTAACCAATCATAATAACACATTCACAGCATAAAAAGGGGAATCCCAAAACAGTCTCTGAACAAATGAATAGTTTAATCCATGAAGAGATTCAACATTTAAATATACTAATTTGAAATAGTAGGACTACGGATGATGGATATTTTTGGAGGAAACAATTACTATGGTCAAGCCTTTGGAGTTATATTTTGTCCTGGCCTTTCCATTCCTTCCTCATTATGCTATTATCATACCATTTCCACAATGATGTCTCAGAAACACAACCTAACATATTAAATTTCCAAAGAAATAAGTGTGTCCTGATAGTGGTAAAAAGGAGAAGATACATTATTTGCCTTGTTCTTTAACACACATATGGTCTTCCGAATATCACACTAAACTTTCTAATACTTCAAATTGATTTATATTTACATTTACATTTTTCCATTGAAACATTGTCATTAAGTAGCCTCTCAGACTTTAAATAATTTTGATTGGACATACATAGGACATACCTGATGAAGTTTCACTAAAAGTAATTGTAAATTTCATATAGGCTGAAAATACATGCTGCAGTATTTTAAACATTCCTTCTAGGTTTTCATGGCATACAAAAAGCACACATTTCAATCCTGAGATGAATAAACATTTGAAATGCACAACTTTCTGTGGTTTTAACTTAAAAAAACATAAACACCCTTTATAAAACTGCTAGTTTTAGGTAAGATTCTAAGCATTAAACAATTATTTTTTCCAAGTTTATCACCTCTAAACAGTAGAGAAAATAGACAAATAATAATTGCAATCCCTTGAGAAAAGATTTAACTGTGGGTCGCATATAGGAGTGCACAGAGAGTCCTTGAATTACACAGATTTGAAAAACATATGAAATATTTTTATAAAGATGTAGTTGGCAATTATATAAGCAAATGCAAATGAACAAAGACCAACTGTCCTCAGAGATTTGCCTACAAAGAGATGCTGATGTTGTTTATTGATTTTCTTTTTACCTCTTCATGTGAATAAACACTAGATTCCCATTAGCTCCTATGAAATCTATTGCCCTAACTTTGCAAAAATAATTCATGGATGGTATATTTCCAAATGTTTAATTGGAAGTATTTCTCCTTTTGCCTTCATTATATAGAATACGGGATGATTATTCAGAGCCCAGTCAAGGAAAATATTTCCAAATCAAGTTATACTTAATGTAGCAAGTACTTTTTAAAAGCATAAATAAATACCCCAATTGAGATGTATACACCAATTAAATCCCTATTTATCTCTGTTTTGCAATTAGACACTGAGTTCTCAGCATGCGGTTGATCACCTGGTGTATAGTGCATGAGTGTTGCATGTGATAAACAAAAAGCAAAGGGTACAGATCATCTTCCAGTGCTTAGCAGTAAAAGGTAGAGGCACTGATTTATCAGGTACTTTTGTGTAATCATTACTTTTCTCTGCCCTATGTTCCCTTTCTGAAGTGATTAAACTCATTTGTTCCGATTCTCCAGAAAAAAAAAATCTCATAAAGCAGTCAGACAAACACTTTTTACCTCTAAGAAATTTTCATCATATGGTGGTCTCTACAAACATGCTGTTTTATTCCACCTTTGTTATTTATTTTTACTTATCAAACAAGGTATTGGACAATATGTAAATTTGAGCTGGAACTCATTTTTCCATTTATTCGGTTTTTAAAATCAGGAGAAATAAATTATACATAACAATTTGTTTCATTTTTACATGCATTTGACATGTTTTGACCTTTAATTTCTATTGTGCTATTCCTGCTCCTGCTGAACCACTCTTCTTCCCAACTTTCCCAGTTCAAATTCTGTTTCTGTCTTCTCTTGAAATCGATGAGTTTCATTAGGGCTGCTTATTAGAATATGGGTCAAAGGTTACTTACAGGATCATGGACACCCCATCAGTGACGGAATACTGAAAAGAATGTTTTTCTTTCTTCCAGTGAACATTAACTTCAAGAAATTCTCTGAGTGACAAAAGGCCTGTGAGCCTCTTCCTTTTGTGAAAGGATATTGATTAGCTCAATAATGCATAGGTTTTTTAAAGGGGTTTCCAGAGTGTATCAGCCATACCATGCCCCAAAAGACATCTTCACAGCATTTTCAAATGGTGAGTGTATACTCCCTTACGTTAGAACATAGGCCTGCATACTTAGGCCATAATAAATAACCAGAATCATGCACACCTCTCAACAGCTCTTCTCTCACAAAAACAGAGAATTAGGAGGCAGCCTGAGCAGAGATGTCAGAGTTCTCAATTTGTGGAATCTATGCTCTTTGTCACATACATATATGCTTATAATGAGCTAATTCACATGATGTGGAACTTTTCTTCATGCAGACATGGTAATAAAAGTTCAGATTTCTTCTATGAATGTAGTTGAACAAATGTCTTTGTAGTATGATTGAGTACCTTTTAGGTATATGCCCAAGAGTGGTATTGCTGGGTCCTGGGGTAGAGTGATTCCCAATTTTCTGAGAAACTGCCATATTGATTTCCAAAGTGGTTTTACAAGTTTACATTCCCACCAGCAATGAATGAGTGTTATCCTTACTCCACATCTTCTCCAGCATAAGCTATCAATGATGATTTTGATGTTAGCCATTCTGACGAGTGTAAAATGGTATCTCAGTTGTTTTGATTTTCATTTCCCTGATAGCTTAGGATGCCGAATGGTTTCTTAAGTGTTTTCAACAATTTGAGATTCTTCTGTTTAGAGTTCGCTGTTTAGTTTTTTATCCCATTTTTTAATTTGGTTATTTAGAATCTTAATGTCTAATTTCTTGAGTTCTTTATATATTTTAGAGATTAGTCCTTTATCTGATGAGAGATTCGTGAAGAACTTTTCCCATTCTGTAAGCTGCCTTGTCGAAGTGGGGTGGGGAGGTATGTGGAGGGATTGGGAGGAGGGGAGGTATTTGGAAACTTAGATTGGTATATATAATGAAAAAAGATAATTTATTTTCTTTTAAAACTTTCAAAATGCCACATTTCTTCTTTGTTCCCATACCATGACTGCTCCAAGATTCCTCTTGTAGATTGGTTGAGAGATTTCCCTGAAGATTTGCTTCACTGGCCTCCCATGACCATTCCTCTCATGGAAGCTATCCTTTATGTTCCACTATGACTTCCCATCTCTCTCTCTCTCTCTCTCTCTCTCTCTCTCTCTCTCTCTCTCTCTCTCAATCTCTTCCCCAATAAAGCCTTTGTCCAAGCTTTAAAGGCAAGCTTCTCCTTCCCTCTAGGAACCCATCATGCCTATATCTCCAAGTATTGTATTAAAGACCAGCTTTATCTTCATTCTAGGACCACATCATGTCTAGATCTCAGTGTATTCTGTTGCTTCTGTTTAATTACTTCCCTTCCTATCTTGATACCCAAACATGGTCTTAAGACCATTGATTCTATTATACATCATGGAAGCGAGTTATGTGTTGTGTTATTTTCTGGGGTAACAACTGCTGTTAAATTCTTTTTGATGGTACAGCATGTAGTCAATGCCAGACACACTGAATGATGTGGTCACTGTTGAGAGGGAGTACAGGCAATTATGCTGCATAAAACAATGGCTGTCATTGCTCATTGTTGGTCCATAGTTGTAAAGTGAGAATTATTATGAAAGCCATATTTTAAAGAGTTTTGATGAGCTAATAGCAATGAACTCATAGCATTTCCTAGTACATCACAGGTATCAACAGTTTATGAATATACTGCCCAAGCTTGAGTATAAATATATTACATTTCTAATTTCCAGAGTGGACCACACACTTAGCATTACCTCATTTAATTCAGTTTTAATAATGATATTGTAAAGTGCTTCAGCATTTATAGATGTCCAGTAAGTTTAAGTTCAATATAGTTTAGTTATATAAAATAGGAAATGACTTGGACAGAGTCTTCTTAGAGTTGACTGGCACTTAGTTGATGCTGTCTTTTGAACACTGATTTATAATAAATTTACAATACTCTATTTTTAGTTGTAGGAGAAAATGAATCTTCTGTCCATTGCTGGATCACCATTCTCTTATGTTGAACAATTATAAGGAAGTACTTCTTTCAATGAAGAATGCAGTCAACAAAAACATAATCAAATCAACTAAGCTCGGAATCTAGTGAAGTACATGTCCAATAACCAACTACTTCCATGGAAAAGTCACTCTATAAATATTTTGTGTCTTTTTCCATAAAACTTCAATAAAAGTAATTAATTAATTACTTCAATAAAAGTAATAAAAGTAATAATGATGATGATGATATAATGAATTTAGTAATTTTAAACTTAACAGGGATTTTCATAAATTCATATTTCTCTGTTTGAATGGGTAAGAAAATGTGACTGGGTGGTGTGAACACACCCCTTTAATTCTCAGGATGCACACACAGGCATATCTCTGAAAGTTTGAGGATACCCTGATCTACAGAGCTATTTCCAGGACATCTAGGACTACACAAACAACAAAAATGTGTTTGGCTTTCCTATGATAACAAAGAGAAACTTGAGGCTAAACTCTGAATGTTGCATTTAGTGGATTTTGAATAATGAACAGAGAAGCAAAATATGAAAGTAAAAACAGTTTTTGAATTCACACAGTTCTAGTTAAAGAAAGTGGAGCAATTATCTTACATTTTAAGAAGATTCATGTAGTATACTCAAACATAATAGTAAATAGACAAAACTCCATTATATTGATCATTTACTGTGAGCAGGAATTCTTCTATATACTTTCTTACATATTATGAAATAACTTACAGAAGACAGAACATTCTTTTATTTGATATATATCAAAACAAAAAATTATTTAAGATTTACCAAGAAGTGCCACAGAGCAAGTAATAACAAAATTCACACTAAAGGAACTATTAACATGTCCTAGGTTTTAGTTCATCATTAAACATTGTAATTAACAAATAATCAGCAATTAATAATATTAATAAGTAATATTAAAATAAGTAATGATAAGGTAAAGGCAGTTACAAAGTAAGTACCATGCTAGAATAAGTATTCTTTGCTAGAAGGAATTAAACATATAAGGTTAATTCGGTATGTGATAGTAAAATGCATAAATGCTATACATTGGACTCTACATGAAGAAAACAAACAAGAAAGGAACAGAAGGTTCTAGAAAATAAGCAGGGTTATCCCTGCAGAAGGAAGTGAAAGAATGAAATTCTATACCCTAGATGAATTACTATCATGCCACACCTATGTGAAAGGGTACAGCAGAACTTGGAATAAAAGGTAAAGTTAAGAATGAGAATATAGTTGACAGAGAGTGCCAAATTGACTTCTTGCTTGAATATTCTCTGTAGAAAACTATTTATAATTAATATGACAAGTTAAAATAAGCAATGACTTATGCTAAAATTCATGGAATTTATGTATCATTGCATTAGACATGCTGGTGTCCCACCCAAATGTGATAGTGATAGAGCATGAAGTCCTTGCTTCATGGATCCTGAGCAGGTAAATGAAACCAAGGTCCCTAAAAACAGTGCTGGAGGAAATGTTAAACACATGAGGTTACACTGGGAAACTGTTACATTTAAGCCTGAAGGTGAATTCTCACTAGCAACAACTGTGCCTTGATCTTGATCTTTTCTGTCTTTAGTACAGTGGGAAATAAATTTCCATTTTTATAAACCTCGTATCCTATGGCAATTTGGTATAACAGATGTGACAAATGTGACAGCCTCATAAAAGGCTTCTGATGTTTGCATAATCTGATCTTATTTTCTCTCTTTCTTTCAGTCTCTTCTCCACTCATGCTATCTGCTTAGATTCATGCTCCTATTATTCTGTCAAAGGCTTACCTCTCTATTTTATTACTTTTCAGTTTTTACCTATCTGGGTCCTGGCTATTCCAGATTTCTAGGTGGGCTTGTCCAACTAGTTTTTTATGTTTGTTGTTACATGCATATTCTCAGTGAAACACAATAAGGGCTCATCTGATCAAGACTCCTGCAAGATAATGCTTGTCCTGTAGTCTGCCTCTACCTTCTCTATCAGGGATGGTTATCAGAGTAAGGTTCAGCCTTACAAATAGCAGAGAATGTCCAGGGTCGAGAAGGAAGAAACACTAAATAGAAAAAAAGAGAAGTACCCAAAACCCACATAATAAATCACTGTTAAGATCCAGACAAAGATGCATAGGAATGAGCATCATGAGGGTTAGAGCAAGAAAGATATGTATATCAATCTTAATATGAAAGAATTTAATGATGTGTGAGATATGATTCAAGTCTGGTGTTTGAGATCTTAGAAAATACAGCGAGGTGGAGTATCAATATTTTATAAGAGTACACGTAAGTACAAGAGTACAAGCATAATGGTGATAGAGTAAATGCTGTAGAGTTGACAGAACTTCAGTTTGGGAGTGTTAAAACCAAGAACCAGAGAGCAAGGTGAGGATTAACATTAAACTTTACTTATCACATGGAATCATGGAAAACATCATTTGCCAACATTTTCCAGAAAAACTTTGATGGTAACTCTTTTAACCATTATAGACCTGAGGGAGCATTAGTTCATTCTCTGCTTTCTGGAATAGAGCTGACTGTAAAATATTCTGTCATGAGCCTGAGCTGCCTAGCTGTCTCGTGCTGATAATGGAAGGATAACTCTAAAACTGATGATAGAATCTTGGAACATAGCAGGCAGAAGGTGTCATTTTATTGTCAGAGGCTGGTGTAATAACCACAGTATACACCATGGTAGGAATGGCAATGAGAATATCTTGCTCTGGAGATATTTGCAAAGGACTAGTGGATAATAGTATTCACTGAAGCAAGACAGGGCAATATTTAGTTATGGTATTTGTTGATTTGTATAAGAAAAGAAGAAGAAATGAAGGAATTTGTGGATCAAAGAAGCAAGTAATAAAGTGATGCCTAATACCTAGAAAAGAACAGATATTGCTTCATAGAAATCATACTTCCATTGTAAGGCAGAATCCATGGACAGAATGGGAAAGTCAAATGAAGGACTCTGTGATGCCACAAGTATTCATGGCAAATATATCCAGATCATAAGAAAGGAGTCTACAGTTATATATCTGTTAAAATTGATAAAGACAAAAGAGAATGCCTTATCTTTTTCAGAGTTCTCAGCTCTAAGGATTGGAATTGTCCCAGTCACTGTTTTAATGTAGTGAAGAGACACCAAGACCAAGGAAATTCTTATAAAAGACAACATTCTATAGGGGACTTGCTTAAAGTTTCAGGGACTTAATCCATTTTCCTCCTGACAAGAATTACAGTGCCAGTCTTTGTAGCCATGGTGCTGGAGAAGTAGTTGAGAAATACATCCTAATCTGTAGGCAAAGATAGAAATGGAAACTAGTCTGACACGGGCTTTTGAAATTTCTACGACCTTCAGCAGTAACACACTTTCTCCTCTAAGGCCCCATACTTTCATTCCCCATCAAATACTTCCATTCCCCAGTTCCTAAGCGTTCAAACATATGAGACTATCTTATTCAAACTACCACAGACATAAAGTTAGAAAAAGTGTTGCAGAATTTACAGAAGACACTAAAGAGATGAATTAGGGTTGAAGTTCCTGGCTAATTTATTTTCCCATGGTGTTATTGTTCCTGTACACTTTCCATTATGTTTTCTCTAGTCTTCAAGTTCGTAATTGGCATATATAGATTTCATAGCAGCCAGGCCTTCCTTTGGTCCTATGATCTATGGAAGTAGAGCCGTATTGACAGTAAAAGTCCCTGAAATGGCCATGTACACATTTCCCTGCTCAGTAAAGTTAGTAAATCAGAAGCGATGATGCGCCATGGGAGCCTCAAGGAGATTATATTAGTGTTGAGAATTTACTGCACTAAAGGATGAAGCAATGCTTCTGCCCATTATTCACACAATTTTGGACATAAAAGCTTGTATGGACTCTAAACACAAGATGGCTCTCGGAAAATGAGAATGATCTATTATAAACAAACAAATGATAGTTACAATTATAGCTACATGCTTGTGGTTGATTTCTCCTGGTGCAGGAATATAGTATGTGACCCTAATTGGGCGTTTTGTCAGATGAATACAAGTTTCTAAAACTTTTCCCTCAAAAAGTAACAAAAGAAGTTGTAATTCATGTGGGGAAATATAGTAACAGTCTCCATGTGCTATTAATTTATCCATTCTATGTCCTTACATTATCAAGGGATCTTGATCATTACTTAGAAAGTATTTGTGCACTGAATCTCCAAGTTCATTTGTTGAACCTTAATCTCCATTGTGAGGATTTAAGAAGTGATTCCTTTGACTCTGGTCTTATACATATACTTATGGTACACATAAGAGAGATGCTACCTGGAACCAATCACTTTTTACTATATTAGGACACAATAAGAAAGTACCATCCATGGAACATGAAATGGTATTTCAGTAGATAGATACTGAACATTCTAAGACCTTAAGATTAGATGTTCATCCTTCAAAACTGATATCAAAAATCTTTATTCTTTGTAGTACATTATAATCTTTTTGGCACAGCACCAGGAAGCTCAATGGCATATATCTGATAGCCACTGGGGCACTAGGGTATCCTGAAATCTCACAGTATTGACAGCATGGAGGCAATATGTCTAATGAGTAGTATGGCATAGGAAAGACTCTGAAATATCTATTATGACACACAAATACAAGAAAGAGGAAGAAAATATCAACAGGCACTTGAGAGTTTGTACCCAGTACATTTTCAGGGTTTCTGTGGGTGGTGACATGTTAACAGCTTTTCCAGTTTATACCTGCAACAATCAAGGAACAGACCTAGCTTTTGGAAAGTCGTATTTAACAAATTATGAATTTGTAATACTACTCCCTCTCCTTGGTAAATTGAAAGGCCTGAAGATAGAATTTGGATTTAAACAAAGGGAGATTTCAAAATAGTTTTAGGTTATATGAAAGTTACTGGGACAATCTATGTGACCTACAAAGCCAATGAACATGAAATTAACAAGGATACCATGCCAAGCAGATACATTCTGTCACAATATTTTCGTTACATGCAAAATTTCCAGAATAAAACCACAAATATAGGGACAGAGGACAACTCGATGTCTCAAAAGGTTCATAAGTCATTCTATGCTACATATTAAAATATTAATTTTTTTCTTGCATAAGCAGCCAATGCAACAAACAACAACTATCAGACATATTGTTAGCTAATTGAGAAAAAAATTATCACTGAACTTCCTTAATGTGAATTAAGTAAGCTGGCCTCTGAAAATTAAGGAAGTTAGCTGCCTTGATTACATGGTAATGCAATCATGTATTTTTTCTTCTTACCTAGAAACCAAAGTTTTGAGGTATAAAGTCATTGTCTCCCTCCCTCCCTTCCTCCGTCTCTCTGTCTCTCTCTCTCTCTCTCTCTCTCTCTGTGTGTGTGTGTGTGTGTGTGTGTGTGTATGTGTGTATGACCCATTAACCAGTGCTTAAAATATTCCATTGCTTTCATAATCCAAAGTAGCAATGTCCAAATTCCTCCAAATGAACACATGATTTGGCCTATCACAGCAATACCTCAGTCCCGAATGAGAATGTTGGAAATGGATCTTCACCTTCCACATTTCTGAATTTAAAAGTCCCTTTTTCACTACTGCAATGACCAGGGTAGCTGGTTCATTATCTTCTCCAGATTCTCCTATTTCTGCCTGCCATCACCGGACAGTATGCTGAGTTTACTGTTGCCAGGTATTATGTTCAGCTTTGCATAGGTCCTGGGAATATGAACTCTGGTCCATACAGTTGCATGGCATGTTCTTTCTTTGTAGAGTCATCTCCAAAGATTAACCACGATCCACTCTCCCAGTTGAGATTATTCCTAGTAAGGACATTGGTGAGTATTTGTGTCCCAAAAATCAGAAAAGCTACAAATCTATATTTGTTTGTCCCCAATAACCAAATTTACGATAAAATAAAAAAATATTTTATTCTAGTTTGTGGAGAAGAAATGATTTTGGTAGCTGTAATGGAGAAGGGAAAACACTTCTGTGTCCATCACATGATGCCTTTCAACTTGGATGATTATAAAGCCTGGAAATCAAATCTGAGCTGGATATACTCTTACGATTTCTCTGTCACCCGACCTCAAATGCTTTTTCTCTCTGGGCTCAGTGTCACAAGTCTTAAGGCAAAGGCATCGGATTAAATAATTCTCTAGAAACTTGCAGCAAAATTGATCATGATATTAGCTCAGAAAGAAAGAGATATTGGAAAGTTCATTTCTGACAATCCCAGCAGAAACTCTTAATAGAAAAGACTGGTTGATGTCTTGGAAGAGAAAAGACGCTGAGTTAGATTGATGTAAGCACATACCTTTAAAGCAACCTAGTTATCTGTGTTGTCTAAAAGAAAAATATTGATGGCTTCTCATCCCTTTGATATTTGTTAAAATTCTGAGGTTATCTTAATACCTTTGAAATCATACTGATATTCTCACCCCTCATCTCTGCTCCTCTGCACGCCTCCTCAGAAATGGCTTGAATTGATACAGAGCTATGTTGCAATTATAAAAATGAATCATCCGTTATTCTCACATTCTCATTATCTCAATTTTCATTATTATTACATTCCTAATTTCTTTTTCTTAGTGGCTCATCTTAGCATTTGTATAAAGACTTTGTAGATAATGATAAGCAATTTATTCATTTATTTTTATTTAACTACTGATACTAAGCAATTTTCTTCCTCGGTTTGAATGGGCAAGAGAATTGGCCCAGGGCAAAGACATAGAGGTGGTGAAGCTTAACTTCAGTCTGTTTTCTCTCTCTTAAAATTCTGCAAGAAGTCATAATGAAAATAGCAGAGAACAATAAAGAGTGTCGTATCTTGGAGTCTGTTAGTTCCATACAGCAAGAGCACCATGCTATGACCTCCACAGAATCTCTCCCATCTTACCTTTTTCTTTTATCCCAAACACAGAATGACCAGACTCTTGACCCTATTACCCATTTAGAGCTGTTCTTGTTTCCTAATCCAACAGTCTTTGTCCTAGTCCAAACCTTCATGCCCTAGTCTTAGCTTCCTCTTACACAGTCAGCACAGTACACTCATACAGAAAGCATAGACGAGAGCTGGGAGCTGCTTCCAAAGTGCTCACCTGGTAAGTGTGGGGGTCCCGATTTAATTACCAGAACACATAAAAAGAAACCAGATGTTTTAAACGTCATGGCTTCCAAGTAGAAAGAGGAGGATTCCTTGGAACTTGCTGCCAGACAAAGCTTTGAGTTAAAAATCAGTGACATAACCTGCCTCAAACAGGTTCTGAGTCACAAAGCTGGAAATTTTCACTTGCCCTCCACATTCATTGACACAGAAGGGCACATGCACACATACATATTTGCATATACACATGGCCTCCACAAACATGTACACAAGCACATATACACCTGCATGCATTCCCACATAACATAGCCTTCTCAGCCATGCACATGTGCACACACACACACACACACACACACACACAAGTATATAAGAGTTTTACATCAGTAAGTCAGAATAGACGATATTAGACAAGATCAAATGAAAAAGAAACAAAAATAGTACTGCATAATCACAACCATTTCTCAGTCTAGTGTCACACAGTTATCAGAGAGCAAGCTGTCTCCTGCCCCATCTCATGTTGACCTTTTAAAGGGCAGACATTGGCACAGGTGGACACCGGAAATTCAGATATCTTCACTATGAAGGCAGATGTGGGATAGCAGTGCAACCCCTGCCAAGAAGAGCTCGGAAGTGGAAGCCTCGGACATGATGTTCTCTTCTTGCTCATTTGCCACTGTGAGGTGTCTGCATGAACACATCTTGAGAGGAAGCTACCTCTGCACTAAGGCTGCTGCTGACGTGTCAGAAAGCAGGATGCTACCCCCAGATGACAGATGCTCCTGAAGCTGGAACTATAGTCCCATGCACAATGCATGTCTGTGTAGATCGTGGTAGTGGGGTAGTGGTGGTGGTGGTGGTGGTGGTGGTGGTGGTGTGTCTCTCTGTGTGTGTGTGTGTGTGTGTGTGTGTGTGTGTATTAAACATTTCCACATATTTGTCATTTTTTTCTCTGCAGTTTTAATTGAAAATAGATTTTTCTCTCATCCAATACACCCCAACCACAGTTCTCCCTCCCTCCACTCTTCCTAGTTCCCTCACCACCTTCCCTCTTCCCCAGAATCACTTCCCCTCTGTTTCTTCATCAGAAAAAAACAGATGTCTAAGAGAAAATGGCCAAACAAAACAAAACCAAATAAAACAAGACAAGGCTAAAACCTTCAAATCGAGATATAACAAGGCAACCCAACAGGAAGAAAAGAGTCTTAAGAGGAGATAATTTAGTCAAGTTACAACCACTCCCACTGTTGGCAGTCTTACAAAAATGTCAAGCTTAAAGCCATAACACCTCATGTCTGGTTGTAGGTATCTGAAATCATTCCCATCTGTTGCTGGAGGAAGCCTCGCAATGACAATTGAAGAAACCAATATAAAAGTATAACCATTAAGAATCTTTTCATTGATTTTTTCCCCAGTCATATTCACTCTATCCTAGGTCTATGGGCAATTCAGTGACTGGTCATCCAGGCAGTGTAGGGTATGGGCTCCCTCTTGTGGTGAGGGCTTCGAGTTTAACTAAACAATGATAGCTACTTCCACATGTCCTTTACCACAACTGCCAACACATCTTGCAGGCAGGAGAGGTTACAGGTGAAGGGTTTTGTGACTGGGTTAGTGTTCAGGTTTCTCTTTCCATGTCTTGCAGAGTGCCTTCTCTCACCACAGACTCTAGAATGTCAGGATAATGGATCCAGGCCATATCAGCTGAACTTCTCTGTTCATTGAGCTGTATGGAAGTTGTCCTTGGCTATAGGACTCAGATGTCAGGTTTTAGTGACATTCTATCCTTCCATCAGCCTGGGTGGTTTAGCGATCTTCATGAGGATGTCTTCAGCAAAGACTCAACCAAATATTAAACAGTCTCATCACTGGAAGCCTAGCTTGGTTACAAAAGACAGCCAGTTCAGACTCTGTATCCTTCATTAATAGTAGTTCTCTCTAGGGTCACAGTCATAAATTTCAGGAAATTTCAACTACACTATGTTTTTACACTCCCCTCCTGAAATGTTCCTCAAATTTCAGCTATGTTTCCCTGCACTTACTACCTCCATCCTTCCCTGGCCCATGGGTCCTTCCACATCCCATACATAGTCACCCACAATTCACCAAAAAGAATCTATTCTGTTCCCTCTTCCTAGGGAAATTTATACTCCCTCACTCCACAACCCTTCTCTATACCTAACCTCTCTGGATCTGTGAATAGTCAAGTGATTGTCATTTACTGAAAAACTAAGATCCAATTATGAATGAGTATATATCCTTGTTTATCTTTCAGGGCCTGGGTTCCTTCCCTCAGGATACTCCTTTCTAGTGGCATCCATTTGCCTGCAATTTTCATGATGCCATTTTTTTTAAAATTGCTTCTTAAATTAATACTATATTGTGTAAATGCCCATCTTTTTCTTAAGCCATTCTTCCTTGAAGGGCATCTATATTGGTCCCAGTTTCTGGCTAACATGAATAAACTCACAGTAAACATAGTTTATCAATTATCTTTGTAGTAAGATGGAGGATTCTACAGATATATATCATCCATATGGTATAACTGAGTTGAGGTAGATCAACTTCCATTACTATGAGGAAATGACATATTGCTTTTCACAATGGCTCTAGACAATTGTATTTCCAACAGCAATGAAGGAGTGTCCCCTTGCTCCATATCCTCAACAGCGTGAACTTGTTCTTCTGGTCTTAGCCATTGAGACAGGTATAGGATGGAATCTCAAAGGAGTTTTGATTTTTATTTCCCTGATAACTAAGAATGTTGAACATTTTTTTAAGTGTTTCTCAGTTCTTTGAGTTAAACCTATACAGAATTCTATGTTTAGATCTGTACCCCATTATAATTGGAATTTTTGGGTTTTTTGATATCTAATTTCTTTAATTTGTATATATTTTGGATATTTGACCTCTATCAAATATGGAATTTGCAAAACATATTTTATTCTATAGCCTGCCTCCCTGTCAATGC